>NC_029793.2:10801603-10804476 GCF_000816755.2 Arachis ipaensis | reverse complement strand
TGGTAAAAATGATAATTTTAAAATAAATTAAAATTTTGGGACCATTTTGTAGCGAAAAAATACCAAAGACAAAATAAATTTTCGACCTCTACGTTAGGAACCAAAATCATACTTAAACCTTATGCTCAGCTAGGGGTGGCAATGGGTAGGGTAGGGTAGGGTTTGGAGCCAACCCTAACCCTACCCGCTCTTAATCCGCGGGTACCCGATCCTACCCGCGGGTTACAAAAAAAGAAACAACATTATTATATAACTTGATGATAATTTAAAATAGAACTGACTTTTATGTAAAAAAAAGTTTATTAAATTATCAATTAATGATCTTCTTTTAATGACTAAGGATTTTTTGCATTTAATGAGAGGTCTTTGGTTCAACATCCACTTAAAACATATTTTTATATAAGTATATAACATATGCATATATAGAGTGCGGGTTGGTCGGGTAGGGTTGAGGCTCAACCCGCACCCTACCCGACTCGCACAAGAACCCTACCCGCACCCTACCCTACCCGCTGCGGATCGGATTGACAACCCTACCCGACCAGGTGGAGTCGGGTTGGATACTCACGGGTTGGATACTCGCGAGTAGAGTACATATTGCCACCCCTATGCTCAGCCATCAGACTATTATGATGAAATAGAAATGAATACACAAAACATTATTATTCAGCACATAGAGACAAATTTGATTCTCAAAGCCATATAATTGTACACACAAATAAATGACCGCAAGAATAACGAGGTATCCCAGTAGAAATTATTCACGGTTAAATACAATGCGCAATATATTGAACTATGGATCACAAACTATACAAGACAACAACTTCTGAAAGAAATTCTTGGAATTTGGTGGTGTTGATTTATTCTTATCAGCACACTCAACAATTTGAGATCCATCAACTCCACTTTGCTTTGCTTTGTTACACTCATCTAAGAAGGTATTGAATGCATCTTCAATATATTTAATTGCGTCCAAAGCAGTCATGTTCTCAACTAACTTGTTAGGGTAGATGCTTTTTTTGTGATCTCCATTTAAAGTTGCTGCCATTTGTACCAATTCTTCCTGAAATTCGCTCAGCTTTGCCTGTTCTTGAGCACCGACCTCTCTTAATTTCGCCGGTTCAGGTAATTTCTCTGCAAAAATTAATCAAAAACATAAAATACAATTTTTTTCCCCTTCTAAAATACCTTTTTTGTATATAGCCTACAATTTTTCTTTTGTTATTTTCAAGTCTTGAACCTAAAACTTCTTATTTAAATTATAAATAATTTATTATGTCAATTAATTTTATTTTTATTAATTTTATGAGAGCGCTTAAAATTTTATACAATTCTTTAATTTTTATATGTTGGATCTTCGATATACGATTATATTACGTGTACATCAAAATCAGCTACTAAAATTATTCACCAGTATAAAATACATGTTAGAATATGATTTATTACGTGTACATCAAAATCAGCTACTAAAATTAGTCACCAGTATAAAATACATGTTAGAATATAAATATATATTGAAAATAAATTAAACTATATATATTTATATACAAATACATTAGTAACTGATTTTGGTGTACGAATAGCATTTTTGAATAAAATTTTATAAGATTCTTTAGTATTTTATATGTTGGCTCTTCGATATAAGACTTATATTGATTCTACAAAACTCATAACCCAATATATTTTTTTAAGGTAAAGTATACTTTTTATTCCTAAAATTTAACAAAAAATTTAAAAATACTCATAAGTGTTATTTTGTTTTAATTTTGTCCCAAAAATTTTCGATTTGCATCAAATATACGGTATATACCTCTGATGTCTAATTTTTCAAAAAATTTAAGACTAATTAAACAATGATTTCATAAGAACAACCTCAATACAAGCAAATCAACCATAATTTTCATGCATTATTGTTAGATTGGTCTTAAATTTTTTAAAAATTTAGCCATGGAGAGTATATTTGATGCAAATCGAAAACTTTTGGGACAAAATTGAAACAAAATAAAACTTATGGGTATTTTTGAAACTTTTATCAAACTTTAGGGACAAAAAATATACTTTACCCTTTTTTTTTATTATGGTATGTGTACATTAAAATTAGTCACTAATATCAGTCACACCAATATAAAATATATGTTGAAATATAAATACACATTGAAAATAAATTAAACTACAGATGTATTTATACATAAATACATTGATGACTAATTTTAGTAATTAATTTTGATGTACGAATAGCATTTTGTATCTTTTTATTAGATGTATGTGATTCTATTTGAGCATTATTATATCGGAAAATTTTGGGAGTCTGCACATATTAACAATTTTGGCTAGTAATTAGCCGACAGAAACAATAAATTGTCTTTTAACAAAAAAAACATTGTTGTATATGTATAAATTTTGGTGATATGAATGCAAATGTGTTAATTTTTATGTGTATAAATTTTGTAAAGATAAGTAAAAATTATTATTGACGAAATAATGACAGTATTTATTAGTCATGTAGTATTACTGTTGTTATATATGTATACCTGGACAATCTGTTCGGGGTGTAGATAGGGTTAAAAGAGAATCGAAAGTTGCAGCCCATGCATCACGTTTAGTGAGAAATTGAGGTAGCTTATATATCTTCTTAACAGTTGCTGCTATTGAAGAATGTTCATACTGTGATGTAGGGAATGGTCCCAAAGGATTGTGTAACACTGCATATACATATATACATAATACAATAATATTAATTTTTACGGCATAATCACAAACACAAGAAATGGGAATTAAATTAGTAATACTCATCGTTGAGTTTAAATCCAATGACATCTCATGAATATCAAACTTCAAATCATGGTTTTGCACCAAACTGGACTAATTGGTTC
>NC_029793.2:10799091-10801577 GCF_000816755.2 Arachis ipaensis | reverse complement strand
TGACTGGTTCCAAAAATTTCTCATAAAAAAGTATATTATTATATTGTATTCAACTCTTGAACCTTTTAAATCATTGAACTTTTTGGTTTCAAAGTTACAAAAACAAGTTCGAATTTTAGAAACATATCACAACATATTTGACCTTAAAAAAATGGCTCACATATAAACTCCACATAAATGCACTAACCTTTGCCAGGCTCAATCCATGGAGAGATAATGATGGCAGGAACCCTAACACCAAGCCTATCAAACTTGAACTTGAATGGATCAGGACCAACAATGTCATCAGGGCTAGGAACTCCTTCAACAGGAGTTGGAACATGATCATAGAAACCTCCATGTTCATCGTATGTGATCACAAACAGAATCTCCTTCCACTGAGGGCTACTCCTCAGTGCTTCATACACCTCCTTCACCAATTTCTGTCCCTCTCCCACATCATGGGGTGGGTGATCATCGTTCGCTGGATTGGATAAAAGATCGAAATATCTTGGTTCAATGACAACGTAGTTTTGTAACTTCCCTTCTTTGCAGTGCTTCTTGAATGAGTCAAATGGGTGGAAGTTGTCTATGTATTTTAGTTTCCTAAGATTCCTGAAAGCAATGAAATGGTGAATTTAATATTTATTAGCAAAACTATTAGAATTAGTTAACTGGGTTTAGCCAGTGGTGCATCCAGAAGATTTGGCTAGCAGAAGAAGTTGGTGAACAAAAATTTTCCATATCCAAAAGTTAGAAAATTTATATATCCAAAATTTATAAAATAATTATACATTTAAAATTTAAGATGAATGATTATCGGTTGATTTTTATTGTGTTTTATGATTAAGTATTTTTTTTGTTTCTAAAGTATTAGACAAAAATTAAAATTGTTCCTAAATTTTATTTTTATCAAATTCATTCTCAAAGTTAGAAATTATTTTAAATCATTATTTTCTATCCCAAATTTATTTTTTGGACAAAATTATTATTGGTAAAAATAAAATTGAAAAACCCTCACTACCATAAAATAGTAGACTACTCCATCAATTTTAATCTTTCTTATTATTTTCACCATGTCTCTTCAAATATTATCAAAATTTCTCCTTCATTCTCGTTACTTTCAACAACAATAACAACAATAAGTAATTAGTTTAATTAAAAATTTCATAACAAAAATTGAGAGAAAGAAATAAATGGAAGGAAGTGAGACAGAGTGATGGTGGCGCTGATGGAAGAAGAGAAAGTCACTGCCACCAAGAAACAAAAATTGAGAGAAATAAATAGATGAAAGGAAGTGAGACAGAGTGATGGTGGCGCTGATGGAAGATTGGAAAGTCATTGCCACGAAGCAATAGGAGGGTGGAACCTGAAGTGTGGGTGTTGTTGCTTTAATTAACTGTTGTTATAGCTGCTGCCATTGTTGCCGTCAAGCTCTTCCATGGTCTGTCGAACTGGTTCTAGTGATACCAAAGCCTCTCGCCAATTTTAACGCTGCTGCAAAGGATTCTACCACCACTGAACTGATTGTGATTTTTGAATTGTGCAAAACTTTTTCCATCTCTTTTTAACGCTCCACTTTTTCTTATCAATTCACAAGCCAAATTTAAAATTATGTTGTTGCTGCCATTGTTATTCACTACAAGAAAAATATTAAATATTCTTAGGTTTATGGTTGGATTTAACATTAGCCGTTAGCCAGGGATCTATTGGAAGTGAATCGGGTAATAAATTCGTCCGATAAAAAAATTACCATTAGATTAGATTTTTTGTCCACAAATGTGCCGGTAATATTTAGAGGAAATAACAAAAAATTTAGCGCGTTTTGTACCGTCAGATTTACTAGCGAATTAATGAAACACTACATTTTGCCACACGTAATGGGTTACTATTGGATTTATCTGCCAATAAATCTGACAGTAAAATTAGCTCTAAATTGAAATCAGACACCCTCTCCCACTCATTTTGGAAGACCACACACATTCTCTGAAACCATCGGCTCTCTCTCTCTCTGCATCTTCCTCCCCCAAATCACCTCCGACAGTCCTTCTGTCAGTGTTAGCCACTACCAACAGTCTTCAAAGACCGCATGAACTGGTCACTACCACCACCAATTTGCATCGCATGGAACACTGTCATGTCGTCGCTGCTTGCCGGAGCTACCTCCTTCCTCTTTTTAGGTAGGTTGTCCTCCTCTCTCTTCATATTGTATCCTATTTTATATTTGTTTTTTTTCAGCTAAAATCCTAAATGCAACTTTTCAAGTTGGTCACCATTAAATTTTTTGTGCTGTCATTGACTCTAAATAACTCACTCACTAAAAAATTTAGAGTAGTTAAACCTTAAGTCCTAATTTATATAATTTTAATTAGGATTGGTGGAAGAGTTGGGATTAGTAATAGAGAGATGATTTTTTTTAAGAGTTACAATTATTTTTATTAGGGATAATTTTGTCTAAAAATTATATTTATAATATTAAAGATGATTTTGGAAAAAAAATGATAAGG
>NC_029793.2:10796221-10798198 GCF_000816755.2 Arachis ipaensis | reverse complement strand
TATTATAATAAATTTTAGGGTTAAGTACGATTTTGGTCCTTAACGTAGATGTTGAAAATTTTTTTTGTTTCTGACTTTTTTTTGCCTACAAAATAGTTTCGAAGGTTTAACTTAGTTTTAAAATCATCCTTTGAACGAAAATACCATTCCCCCTTCTTCCCCAAAATCAAACAGAAGCAGAGACGCAGAGACACAAGCAAAAGTAGAAACAGAAGCAGGCAGAAGCAAAAGCAGAAGCAGAATCAACAACAATGAAACAGCAACAACCAAAAGAACAACAACAACAATAACAATGGATAATGGAATAAGAACAACAACAAAAGTAGAACCAGAAGCAAAAACAAAAATAGAAGCAGACAGAAGCAGAAAGCAGAAGCAAAAGCAGCAACAATGAAACAACAACAACAACCAGAATCACAGGAAGAACCACAATAATGGATAATGGAATCAGAACAACAACAACAACGGGCAAGGAGGACCAGGAGCAGCGGCGACCGGCGAGGAGCATCGACGACCGTCCAACCTCGCGGATCTGCTGTCGTCGACGTGATCTCACTCTAGCGGCAGTGACAGGACATGGCTCGATGGCAACCGACAACGACGGTTCGCGATAAGGACGACGGCAGGGCGTGGCGAGCTGGACGCGGTCTCCCTCAGTGCCTCCGTTCCTATCTTCTCTTCCTCTCCGCTTCTCTTTCTCTCTCCCTCTGCTCTCTCTTATCTTGCCGTTAGTGTGAGTGTGTGCTGAGAAAGAAAGGAAACGACGAGATCTGGCGGTGAGGAAGCAGCGTCGGCGGATTCCCTTCTCCACCTTCCCTTTCCTCTCTTCTTCCCTGGAAACACCCCCAAAGCGTGATTCCCTTTCCAGTCCCCCTTTTCCCGTTTTCATTTTTTTCTTTTTTTTTATATATTTTTTTAGTTAGTGGTAATTTGGTAATTAAAATAAAAAATTTGATAAAAATGACGATTTTAAAACTAAGTTAAACATTCGGGATCATTTTGTAGACAAAAAAAAAGCAGGAGACAAAAAAAATTTTCAACCTCTACGGTTAGGGACCAGAATCGTACTTATTAACCTTAAATTTTAAAATTATCCTGTTATTTTTTAGATGAATTTATTCTTAATAAAAATAAGAGAAAATACTGAGTTTGGTCCCTAAAATTACACTCGAGCCTCAATTTAGTCCTTGAAGTTTCAATTGCCTCAATTTAGTCCCTGAACTTTTTAAATTTTAATCACGTTAGTCCCTACAGTAGTTTCCATCACAGAGTCAATTGAAAAGTTTGGGAATTAAATTGAGGTAATTAAAACTTTAGGGACTAAATTGAAACTCGAGTGTAACTTCAGGGACCAAATTGAGTATTAAATTTATAATAATTTCATTTACATTCTTGTTCCTCTCCTCCTCCTACCTTTATTAGTGTTGTCTCTCGTTCTCCTCTCGTTTCCTCTGAATATATATAAACCTTGAAATTTGATTTTTTTTTTAATTTAACTCTTCTGTTATAGTTATATGAAATTATAAAATTATATTCAATTTTATAACTTTAATTTTAAGAATTTTTAAAATTTATATTAGTATATATTTATGTTATTTGTATTTATTTATAATTTAATATATTATTTTATTATAATTTGGTTATTTTGATTGAATCCACAGTTAAATCAGTTGAACTTTTAAACTAATAAATTAATAGTTATAAACTTATAATGGTTCGATAATCGATTTGGTTTTCAAAATTTTAAGTTTTATATTGTTGAAAAAAATGGTTAAATACGATTTTGGTCCTATGTCAAAAATTTTTTCATCCCCAACTTTTGTTTGCATACAGAATCGTCCCTAAGGTTTAACTTAATTTTAAAATCATTATTTTTACCAAAAATTTAATTTTTATTACTAAATTACCCCTAACTAAAAAAATTATAAAATAAAAAAAAAAAAGAAAGAAAATGGGTTAAAGGGGGAAGGGATCACG
>NC_029793.2:10776126-10777489 GCF_000816755.2 Arachis ipaensis | reverse complement strand
CTAACTATTTTTTATTAGGGTTAAGTACGATTTTGGTCTTTAAAGTATAGGGCAAAAATTTTTTTTGTCCCCAATCTTTTTTTGCATATAAAATCATCCCTAAGATTTAACTTAATTTTAAAATTATTTTTTTACCAAAAAATTAATTTTTATTTCTAAATTACTCCTAACAAAAAAAATTAAAAAAAGAAAAGAAAAGAAAACGGGTTAAATTAAAGGGAGAAGGGATCACGCAGAGGGGGAGGGAAGAAGAAAGAGGAAGGGAAGTGCCAAAGTAGGGAAGAGAGGCCGCCGCCGTCGCACTGCGCTCGTTGCCGCCGTTGAGCCGCGTCGTCGTCGCCATTATGAGCTGCTCTGTCATCGCTAGAACCGCCACCGTGACGCTGACCGCAAAGAGAGAGGGATGCGCGAGCTAAAGGTAAAGGAGGAGTGTCGCCGCCATTAAGCCAGCTCCTCCGTTACTTCGCGTCCTCGCTGCTCCTCTTTCTCGCTAGTTTGCCGCTGCTCCTCATTGCTCGACGTTTCCCCTCGTCACTGGGTTTCTTTCAGATTTCAGATTAAACTAATTATTTTGCTTCTGTTTCTGATTATTCTGCTTCTGTTCCAATTTCGATTTTTGTTAATCACACTGGTTCCATTGTTCCCGAAGCTCCTCTGCTGCTTCATGTCCTCGCCGCTGGATCTCTTGCTGCTCCTCTTCCTCGCTAGCTCGCCGCTACTCCTCGCATGTCGTCACTGCTCCTCGCCGGTGGATTCCAATTTTGTTTCAGATTAAACTAATTATTTTGCTTCTGTTTCTGATTATTCTGCTTCTGTTCCAATTTCGATTTTTGTTAATCACACTGGATATTGATTCCATTGTTTTTCTATTTCTGTTTTGTTTCTGATTCTATTCTATTCTTCTGCTTCTCTATTTTAATATTTTATATCTTTTAGTTAAAATTTTGTTATTGTCGTTGAAATTATGTTGCTGATGTGTTTTGTTTGTTTCTCTGTTTTGAAATTTTAATATTAGTTAGTTGAAATTTTGTTATTGCTGTTGTTGAAATTATAGTTGAAATTTTGTTGAAATTCTAGTTAACGAAGAGAAAGAGAAAGAAGAAGAAATATTGTTATGATTGAGATGAATAACTGGGTACTGGGTATTGCTGTGATGGAGAAGAAGAATCGAATATTTTGGTGAAAAAGGAAAAGTCAAAAGACGATTTTAAAACTAAGTTAAATCTTAAGAATAATTTTGTATGAAAAAAAAGTTAGGAACATAAAAATCTTGACCTATATTTTAGAGATCAAAATTTACTTAATCTTTAAAATTTTTTTTGTAAAAGTTTAACCTCCTATACACTACAAATAAAATTCTTAC
>NC_029793.2:10774986-10775293 GCF_000816755.2 Arachis ipaensis | reverse complement strand
CATATTATCCAAAAATAATATTGTTAAAAATCAAAATATCCACTTTTTATCTAAAAATCATCTTATATATATTTAAAAAGAATAGACAAGAACCGAATTGGATTTGCTACTAGTGTTACTATGAAAAAAGAGATGACATGAAACTGAATATAATGGAGTAAGGCTTGCATACTTAAAGTCCCACACATAGCACATTCATATAAGCTTTTCAGGCTGGCCGCTGGCTCCATATATATATCTATTTGTAATTAGAGGTGACAGGAGATAGAATAAGTAGGGTTTGGATTTAATTTTAATGTTATTTATA
>NC_029793.2:10772364-10773621 GCF_000816755.2 Arachis ipaensis | reverse complement strand
GTTAATTGAAACTCAATCTACATTTTATCCGACGTGCACAAAAATTTTATCCAACTAAATTAAATAGAATTGAATACCTATAGATAAGATACATATTGTCACTTCTAATTGTGACAACCCACTTCCACCATTATTTTACTTGGAACAAGAGATTCCACCAAAGCATTGACACCTGAAGTATATTTATATATTTCGAAAAATAAATCACATAAATTTTTAAGGTAGATCATTGCATGTGTATCACGTTTACTTAAAAATTTGTTCTTCTTTTGAGCTGTAAGCCAGTAAGGTTATATTTTCTAAGAGAATATAATAAAGTTTAGGGTACAGTGTGTCACCCGGCCCATAAATATTATGTAAACAGTACAACAACAATACTATATATATGATTGCGGATGTGTAATATTCTTTAATGTTAATTTATATATCAAAATCAATATCATACAATAATTACTTTTAATCTATACAGTATTATTATATAAAGATAATAATATATAGTTGTACGGAAAATTTTCACT
Organism: Arachis ipaensis; assembly: GCF_000816755.2. NCBI lineage: Eukaryota > Viridiplantae > Streptophyta > Magnoliopsida > Fabales > Fabaceae > Arachis > Arachis ipaensis. Next base: position 10,773,103 of record NC_029793.2, on the reverse strand, counting down.
ATAACTTAGTGTGTTGTGTGTTAGAAAATGTTTTACCATACGGTTTAACACTTATATAATTATTGTAAGAACTATCTAACTATAAACAATATCACTCACGTACCTTTCTTTAAAAAAGATAATATTTTAATTTATTATTAATTGCATTTAAGGTGATTTATATAAATTATACCATAATTATACATAATTTTTTAAAAATTAAAAAATTAAATTATTATATCATTAATTAGATAATATATTTTTTTAAGACACAAATTTAAAAAATAATTCTAATAAAATAAAATTTTATGACACATATAAGTCATTGTTAAAAGTAAAGTACAATTATTATTATTATTATTATAGATAACAATATATTAATAATATTTTTTTTAAAACACATATTTCAAATATAAATATCAAAAACATTTTTTTCGTACGTTACACAGATACATACACTAGTAATATAATTATTGTAGGAACTATCTAATTTGGCGAAGTTAATATTACTAAAAAAATCTTTAATTAATAAAGAAGGAGAATAATATAATCATTTTTGGTTAACAAATTGCTCGTGGTTGGTGTAAGTGTGTAACTCTTGCGTGGTTGTGGACCTCGTGGTTGTATTTCTTTTTGTTTGTTTATGACTTCTAGTGGGGGTAGGTGTGTTTAGATGCACCTGAACATTAGAGGAGGCTTTTATTTTTTGTTATGTCTTTTATTTTGCTGAGAAATTGTATTATATGTATTATTTTTTGGT
>NC_029793.2:10763971-10772296 GCF_000816755.2 Arachis ipaensis | reverse complement strand
AATTTAAATTATATTTATATTTTAATATTCAATTTTTTTTAAAAAACTTTAAAATTAAACTTAATTAATTTGTTTCCCCTTCGAAGAAGATTAAGCGTCACTCCAAACTTCCCTAATTTACTGGTGTTAAACTCAATTCCTAACCTTAAAATTAGTATCTTTTAATAGAGTTTATTTTGATGCAATCACATTCGTTCTGACTGACCATTCAACGTATTTAATATAAAAGGTAGTTGGATATACGTATGAAATTATTTTATACGCATGGCAACGAAGTAATTATTAACGAAGAAGAAGAAGACGAACCTGTAGAAAAGCGTGATGGGTAGTGTCTGATAATAAATCCCAAAACTGAATCCATTCTCATCCAACGAATCAAATATCGTTTTCTGCGGCAGCCCTCCAACTAACTTCCCAGTGTCGTTGTTTGTCATTCCATACGACGTCGCAGAGTGCACGTACAGCCTGTTCGGTTGCGTCGCCGCAGGAACTGACGCAAACCAACTGTCGCAAACCGCAAACTCCTTAACCAACTCTGCATAGACCGGAACCCGGTCTGGTCTGAACCCATTCATCACCGCCTCCGTCCTCGGGGGCAGCTCCTCGTCCCCGTTCTTTGGCGGCTGCTTCGCCGCATTTTGGACGAAGCCTTGCATTGTCGGCGGCAACTTATTTGCCGCCGAAGACTCACTCCATGGCTCTCCAAAGATTTGCTCGTAGATATCTTGGACGGCGTGTCCCGGGTCTGGATCAGTGTTGGCGGACCGGTCTCCAAATTGAATTCGGTTTGAGTTTGGGTCGGCGGTAGACATCGGATTTGATTCGGAACCGGTCACGCCATCGATTTCCGGGTTGAGGGACTTCATCCAACCAAGGATGTGGTCGAAGGAGCGGTTCTCTTGAACCAAAACGACAACGGTTTTGATTTTGGAGTGTCCTCCATTGTTGCCTGTGCTGGTTGAAGCCATGTTTGCGTGTGTTGACTGTTTGGTGTATTCTTCGATTTAGAAAGAGATAATCAGATAATTGAGCGGGTAAATATTGATTTAGATCACCTACCTGTCACACGGTTTTATATTTTAGTTTATGTGTCAATAAGAATTGGACACTTACTTTAAAAGAGTAAACTACTATTTGTACCCACAAAAGTTGAAAACGCGGACATATTTATCTATAGACAAAAGAAATTACCATTTGTACCCATAAAAAATTATTTTTACAGGTAAAATTATCCAAACATTAAAAAATTACTTAAAATCCCTAAATTACCCTCATCTTCACCACCACACCACCTCCTTCACCCAATCACCTTTCTAATCCTAACCCTCTTCACCCAGCCACCACCCCTCTTTTCCTTTCTAATCTCCAATCCCACATTGATGAGACCTACCAGGACTATCTTCAACTCTAACAAGTTCACCGTTAATGCCGCCGTTTACGGACCGGTTTGAAAGTCTCTGCGGCGGAACATGGTTCAGAACATGCTGAGCTCCACCAGGCTGAGGGAGTTCCGTACCGTGAGGGACAATGCCATGGAGAAGCTCATCAATCGCCTCAGAACTGAAGCAGAGAACAACAATGGCGTTGTCTTCGTCCGCAAAGACGCGAGGTTCGCGACGACGTTCTGTATCCTCGTTGCAATGTGTTTTGGCTTCGACATGGAAGAACACAAGGTGGAGAAAATAGATCAAGTGATGAAGAATGTTCTCATAACTCTGAATCCAAGACTCGATGATTAACTTCCGATCCTGAGTCCTTTCTTCTCGAAACAGAGGAAAAGAGTGTTACAAGTTCGAAAGGAACAGGTAGATTTCATTGTACCGTTGATTGAACAAAGAAGAAAAGCTATAGAGAATCTAGGCTCCGACAAAATCGCAATAACGTTCTCATACCTTGACACACTGTTCGATCTGAAGGTTGAAGGGGGGAAATCTGGTCCTTTAAATGATGAAGTGGTTTTCCTCTACTCAAAGTTCCTGAACGGGGGAACGGACACGACGGCGACGGCGGTGGAATGGGGGATAGCGCAGCTGATTGCGAATCCGGAAGTCCAAGAAAAGCTTTACAGAGAGATAAATGAATGTGTTGGGTGGTGGGATTTGAGATTAGAAAGAGAAAGAAGGGTGGTGACTGGGTGAAGAGGGTTAGGGTTAGAAAAGAGGGGTGGTGGCTGGGTGAAGAGGGTTAGGGTTAAAAAGGTGATTGGGTGAAGGAGGTGGTGTGGTGGTAAAGATGAGGGTAATTTAGGGATTTTAGGTAATTTTTTAGTGTTTGGATAATTTTGCATGTAAAAATAATTTTTTATGGGTACAAATGGTAATTTCTTTTTTCTATAGGTAGATATGTCAGCGTTTTCAACTTTTGTGTGTACAAATGGTAGTTTACTCTACTTTAAAATAAACCGGCTTTTTTATTTACGTAAATGTTATTTGTACACTAAAATAAGTTACTAATATATTTATGTATAAATATATATGTGGTTTAATTTATTTTCAATGTGTATTTGAATTTTAATATAAGACCCAAAAATTTTATGTAAGACCCAAAAATTTCAAAAAATTTTATTAAGAGTTAATTTTCAAATCAATTAGTATTTTGATATAATAAATAATATTTTAGAGTAATTTTAGAGATTTAATTAGATTTCAGATTAACCCAAAATCCCCAAATTTTATACACAAAATCCTAATTCCCAAATTAAAATCCTAACTGACACTAACCCTAATCTCTACCGCCTCACCGCCACTACCCGCTGCCATTCCCTTTCCCATATGCTTAAGGAAAAGAAAAGAAAGGGAAGAAAGAAAGGGAAAAAAACTGATCGAGGAAGGGGGGAAGAGAAAGTGAGATCCGAGAGAGAGGAAGAGAGGGAAGACGCGCCAGAGTTGGTGGGCTGTTCCACCGCTCCTCGTCGTGGCTGAAGCTGTCGCCGCCGTAGCTGCATTCGCACCGTCATGTGTAGCCGTTAGAGGAAGAGAAGAGAGAACCAGAGCCATGCATGGGAGGAGTAGAGCGCGCGCAGGGGAGAAGCCACCGCTGCCGTCGCATCTTGCCGCCGCTGCCGCTGCTGAGGTCTCCATTGTCGTCCTCACCGCAAGCCAGAGTCACCGCCATCCATGGTTGAGCAGAGGAGAGATTCCGCAGAGAGAGAGAGAGAGAGGTTGTTCGCGTTTTGTCGCCGCTGTTGGAAGGATGGCCGCCCTCGCCGATCTACCCACCGCCGTTTATGCTTGCTGCTGCATCACCGGAGCTCCACGCCGTCACTGCTGCCACCAGAAACCACCACTGAAGCCTACGTCTGCTTGGTAAGCTCTAATCTTGCCTCAGATCTTCTTTTCTGTTAAGTTGGTTCTACCGTGAGTTGTTGCTGAGGTTGTCTGCGTCAGGTTATACAGTCACCGCGAGTTTCTCTGTTGTACGCTGCCGTCGGAGCCACCATCCCGCTGCTGCCGCCTTTGCTTTGAGCCGTTGTTACAGCGAGTGTTGTTGTCGTTGCGGCTACTCGGTTTAGTCGTTCCTCTTTAGTACGGTAAGCTATTCCTTGTTTCAGTTTCGAACTCTTTTAGTCGCTGTCTATTGTATGTTGTTAAGATTCTTGCGACGTTAATGTTTTAGGATTTAGTCTTCGGGGCCACATGTTGCTGTTAGGATTTGGTTGAATTAGTCCCACATTGCTTAGGATAGCAAATGGAGTGGGTGGCCTAGGCTATAAATATGAGGCTAAGTTCTCCATTTGTTTTTGCACCAGTCAGAAACACTTTAAGCTTGTATCTGATTTTTCTTTTCCTCTGTACTCTTTGATTAGAGAGTGTTGTGAGGTGTAGTTAGATATTTGCTTTGAGAGAATGTGGATGTACTGGGGTTCCGGTGTTAGAGAGAAAGAAGTCTATGTGTTGTAACAATTTTCACATAGTGATATTCTCTGGTTGTCATTTGACAACGGCCGTGGTTTTTTTCTCCGGAAATTGGAGTTTCCACGTTAAATTCTTGTGTTGTGATTGTGTCTATTTTATTTCTCTGTCAAAGGTGTTTTCTCAAGGGGGAATGGTGTCTTATTCCCAACAAGTGGTATCAGAGCTTCGGTTCGGTGGGATTTATTCTTAGTATGCTCTGTGGTTGCAGCTTAGTCTGACCTTCCACATCAGAAAAGAATTTTGTCCTGTGACTTGAGGTTGATCTTTGGTTGCTATTGTTGTTGCTGAAAGGCAGTGTGACACTGTGAGAGTGCAGTTTGGAAATGTTCTGGCTAAGGAAAGACTTGGTATTTAAGTGTGTCCATTGTGACCCACCTCTCTTTCTTGGGGACCCTTCCTAGTGCACAGTTGAGTTATACTATTTCAGTATACGGTTGCAACAATGTCAGGATATTCAAGTGCTGTGAAGCTTGAAATAGAGAAATTTGATGGAAGAATCAATTTTGGCTTGTGGCAAATACAAGTCAAGGATGTGTTGATACAATCAGGTTTGCACAAGGCGTTGAAGGAGAAGATCTCTGGTATGAAGGATGAAGAATGGGAGGAACTAGATTTGAGAGCTGCAAGTGCTATTCGCCTGTGTTTGGCTAAGAATGTTCTTGCAAATGTGCAAGGAATGAAAACAGCCAAGGAACTTTGGGATAAACTCGAAGGGTTGTATCAGGCAAAGGGCATCTCAAATCGGTTGTTATTGAATGAGCAGTTCCATAATCTACGCATGGATCACAATGTGAAAATCTCCGACCATCTTAGTGCTATCAATGGTATTGTCTCTGAATTAGAGTCAATTGGAGTAAAAATTGATGATGAAGATATGGCACTGAGGCTCATATTGTCTCTTCCCTCTTCCTATGAGTATATCAAACCTGTTTTAATGTATGGGAAGGAAACTCTGAATTTTGAAGAAGTTGCCAGTAAGCTCATTGCTGAAGAAAGAAGAATGAAAAATGAGGGTAGCACTTCATCAGATTTGGCGCTTGTAGCTAGAAGTGACAATTATGGAAAAGGAAATCGTGGAAGGAGTGTAACATGCTGGAAATGTGGAAAGCTTGAGCATGTAAAGAGAAATTGTCCAGGTAATGCGGTTTCAGAAAAAGACTCTTAATCTGATACTTGCAATATTGCTCTCTCTATGAGAGAAGATGATGTTCTCTAGAAGACAAGAAGTATCCTCATGGTATTACCGCACTGCCATGGATAAGGATAAGTTGTGGCAATCGGGTCCACAATTGCACACGGGCATTGGTTGGTGTTGAGATGCAAGGTGTGTGGCGGAGTTAGGTCGATGGCTGAAAAACTTCCAGGAAAAGCCAATTTGGAAGTTGCACCATGAATTTTTAGCAAGGTTTCGATCTGTACCAAGGCGAAATGCTTGGAGTGGTCTAATTCCAAGTGAGTATACTTTCATGGTGGAGTATGATAATTCTCTGAACTATGATTGTCGGTATAGACAATGGCAGCAAAGAATTGTCGGTGTTGACAATGGAAGGTGAAGATGTGTGACTATTTCAATCAAGGTGGAGATTGTTAGGATTTGGTTGAATTAGTCCCACATTGCTTAGGATAGCAAATGGAGTGGGTGGCCTAGGCTATAAATATGAGACTAAGTTCTCCATTTGTTTTTGCACCAGTCAGAAACACTTTAAGCTTGTATCTGATTTTTCTTTTCCTCTGTACTCTTTGATTAGAGAGTGTTGTGAGGTGTAGTTAGATATTTGCTTTGAGAGAGTGTGGGTGTACTGGGGTACCGGTGTTAGAGAGAAAGAAGTCTATGTGTTGTAACAATTTTCACATAGTGATATTCTCTGGTTGTCATTTGACAACGGCCGTGGTTTTTTTCTCCGGAAATTGGAGTTTCCACGTTAAATTCTTGTGTTGTGATTGTGTCTATTTTATTTCTCTGTCAAAGGTATTTTCTCAAGGGAGAATGGTGTCTTATTCCCAACAAGAGTTTATAAGATGAGAGACCCATTAACTTGACACCTTAAGGTTTTGAGTTGGATGTGGTGTCTTCTCATCTTATGTTCTCTCACTTGATTCCTCCCCGAATTCTCCCCGGTTGTCGAGAGCTCCCCACGGTTGGCCCAACAAAGTGGTATCAGAGCCGATGGTTTAATCGGTCTAGTTTTAAGGAGTATTCAAGGTGAAGCATCGAAAGTCTTCCCGGCAAAGGTGGTCCGTGCGGCGTGTCCCGCGGTGTTTTGCGGCGGTGTGATGGACGAATACTCATGGTGGTGGAGGAGCTAGAAAGAGGGGGAGTTGATGCTTGATGTGGAGGCTCACACTTGAGGGGGAGATTGTTAGTGTTGCAAGTGTGAGGAGTGTTGAAGTTAGTCCCACATCAAAGAAAGCAAGGAAGAGTGAGGAGTTTATAAGATGAGAGACCCATTAACTTGACACCTTAAGGTTTTGAGTTGGATGTGGTGTCTTCTCATCTTATGTTCTCTCACTTGATTCCTCCCCGAATTCTCCCCGGTTGTCGAGAGCTCCCCATGGTTGGCCCAACAGTTGCGATTAAAGTTGCTTCTATTGTGGCGGAAGTGAGTGGAGCTGAGGTCGCGATTGTCGTTGTTTTCGGGCCGAGGAAAAAGGTTTATGTGTTTCGACTTGTCGAGGTAGGGGTTTTCTTAAAATTTATTTTATATTACAGAATTGTTATAAATAGATAATGAAGTGAAAAATATATTTCTGTGATTTTATTTGCCTTATGGATGTGGTTGTTTGTTGGACTGAATTACTGATTGTTTGAGTGGTGTGTGGTTATTGATGAGAAATTGGTTTGTAGAGTATTTAGTTGAATAGTATGAAAATTGGTTTTTTCCGTGGTTTTGGAGTTAATTTAATAATGTGAATGAATCAGCTTTGAAAATGATTTGAGATATGAAAAATGAACTAATTTTGGAAGCGGTTTGATTTTGAGTTGGTTTGATTTTATAAATTATTTAATATTAGAGCTGGTTTGACTTTGAAAAATATTTATTATTGGAATTGGTTCTATTTGAAAATAATTTGTTATTAGAATTGGTTGAGACCGTGTGGTTAGGTTCTTTAAATATCTTATTATGACAATTCTGAAACTCTATGGTGAGACCGTGTGGTTAGGTTCTCACCCCCTACAGCTTTATCTTTTCAGGAGACAGATGAAAAATCTCACGAAGGGTTGTATTGCGTTTCTCTTAGTCGATAATGCTGTTTAGTTTTTATTTATTTACCCCTCGCCATCAATATTATATTATGTAAGAGGGATAGAAGTTGTATAATTTGTATGTATATAATATGTATAAGTTACTTGAGTAAGAAGTTTTGTACATGTATATGCTTATTTTGTTTTATTTAAAAAGTATTCTTTTTCCGATTTTCAAAAAGAACAGTGATACGATTTCGAGTCAAAGGCTCCTACTTTATTATTAAACATATGAAGTTGTCGTAATACTTCTTTCTATCAGAGTAGCGTAGCCGGAAGTGTGACATTCTGATAGTGAGGGTGTTACATCTAACATATATTTTATACTGGTAACTGACTTTGGTAGCTAATTTTGATGTACACGAATACACGTAGCATAACTCTTTTATTTATATAAATATTAAAAATGTGTTAATTCCCTAAATACGCACAATGAAAAAATATTGCCAAAGTACGCATAGTCAATTCACGTAAAGCATTTGCGAAATGGATTTTGTTACCATTTTGTACGTAGCGCCCGCAAAATGGATTCAAACTGTGAGAGCCATTTCTGATGCGTCGTCCACAAAATGGAAGGGTTCCATTTCTGCTTTGTTGTCCGCGAAATGGAGGATGTCATTTCTGCTTCATCACCTACAAAATGGATGAAGTAAGAGAGCATAATAAACAAAGAACAAGAGTATGAGAAAATGGTAGAGTAAAAAAAAAATAAAAAAAGGAGAATAGAATAAATGAAATTAATTTTTTCTCTTTATGACAAACATGTATAACATGAATTTTAATTTAAAGAGGAAGAAGATGCATTTTGAAGAAGAAATGAAGAATAAACGGTGCTCGAGGAGGAAGAAGGAGAAAGAAGAAGACACTAGGGCAATACATGATATAATGAGTTGTCATATGTTAAATTAGATTAGGCTTGATCCATTATTTTTTTAACATTATAATAAGAATAATAATAAATATTTAATAAAATTTAATTTATAATTTATAATTTAAAGTTTTAATTTTGATTTATTATTTAAATATAATAATTTAAAATATTTTTTATTAGTGTTTTTTAATTTTGTAAATTTTAACTCTTTAAATAATAGCACAATTAAATAAAGTATTTAGTTAGTTGCGTAAAAATTATTCAAAATTTAAAATTGTTATATTTTAATTATGGTT
>NC_029793.2:10744150-10763946 GCF_000816755.2 Arachis ipaensis | reverse complement strand
ATTGATTTATTATTTAAATACTATAATTTAAAAATTTATTAATATCTTTTTTATTAGTGTTTTTTAATTTTGTAATTTTTTTTTCCAAAAACAATCAATTACTTTTATTCACCAATAAAAGAAAAGAAAGACATTGTCCAAAGTGGAACGATAAGAGCAAAAAGAAGGGGGTTCTCCCAAAGGCTTCACACGCAGGTGAGTAAAGCAATATTGAATTTCAAAATTGAAAAGGGAAAATAAGGGGAAAAGACTGAGCTATTCTTGAGGGCGCAGGGGACGGGCAAGAAGTTCTCGGTGAGCCCTAGTGACGTTAGCAGCAATCTCCTCCGGAGGGATAGCACCAACACTTTGCTCAAACACTCTTCGATTTCGGTCTTTCCATATATGCCACAGTAAAATTGCTGCAAGAAGGACCTTACTACTTCCATTTGATTGCTTATCCAAGAGGCTCGTCGTTGAGCTCCACCAGTCAAAGAAGGTGGTAGAGCTAGAGAAAGGTACACATGTTTTCATTTCTGCCTTCCTCCATGTTAATTTTGCATTTTGACATAGAAATAGGCAGTAAGTTATTGTTTCATTCTCTTCTTGACACAGTGGACATGTTGGTGGCGTATTGGAGAATCTTTGATGGATGAGTTGCATGACTGGGATTCTTCCGTGGAGACATTTCTAAAGAAAAATTGTAATCTTCTGGGGTGTGAGCAATTTTCATAGTTGGGACCGAATTCCTCTTTGTTGCATATATGCTGGACATAGATCAATTGGTTCATGATAGAACAGGAGGTAAGAAATTCGGTATCCGGATGCAACGTCATAGCATTTGGAGTTATTAAGTAGCCACTAAACATTGTCTAGTCCTTCGCCCAGAGTTATTGTTAAAATTTGTTGTGCTAACTCAGGAGAAAACACCTCTGAGATAAGCTGTTGGTTCCATTGCTTATTTTCAGAGAAAAGGTCTTTGACTAACATCATTCGGTTTAATGCTTGGCTGGATTTGTTGTTGCAGGAAACTCTATATGGGAAAGTTGAAGGAAGCCAGGGGTCTCTGAAGATCCGAATGGACTTGTCGTCCCTCACTTTCCAGATTGTGCCTTTTTCTGTCATACTTCGTCCTTGGAGAAGACTCTACCATCCCGAGGAAGGTAATACTCCTTTATCTGCACTTAGTAGATCCCCATACCTTTAATATCTGTCCTTTAGGATTTTAGCTAGGAGAGAATTAGGTTGGGTTATGAGTCTCCAGCATTGCTTGCCCAGCAAATCTAGATTATGTGCTCGCGGGTCTTTCACACCCAGTCCTCCCTCGCTTTTTGGCCTTGTCATCTTATCTCGGCTAATCTAGACCATACGTCTTTCCTCTCCGCGTTGTTCCCACCAAAATTGAGTCAAAATACTATGAATATCCTTCAGTAAAGTATATGGGAGTCTAAAACAAGATAAGGTATAGATAGGTACTGCTTCCCCTACTGCCCGGATCAAAATCTGATGGCCTCCATTTGACAATAAACTCTTTTTCCAGCCTTGCATCTTCTTGAATACCCAGTCTTTAATGGAATTGAAGGTGGTTTTTTTTTATCTATTGATTATTGAAGGGAGCCCCAAGTACTTGTCTTGTGCTCCAATATGAATAATGTTCATCCTTGTTCCCAGTATTTCCCGAGTAGCATCAGGAGTGTTGTTACTAAAGAAAATTACTGACTTAGATAGATTAATCTTTTGTTCGCTAAAACTTTTATATGCCTCCAAAAGCTTTAGGATTCTATCACAACTTTCCTCAGAGGCCTTGCAAAATAAAATAGAGTCATCAGCAAATAACAAGTGATTAACTGTAGGGCACCTTCATGTTACCTGGATACCGTGAATTAAACCGTTTTGCTCTGCCTTGTGTAGCAGGAAGGATAAACCTTCCGCACAAAAAATAAAAAGATATGGTGATAGAAGATCTCCTTGTCGGATCCCTCTATTTAGTTTGAAAAAACCAAAAGGTTTGCCTTCCACAACAACAGAATAAGAAACTGTGGTAACTAACTTACGGATCCAGCTAATCCATCGTGTGCTAAATCCCATTTTTTCCATTATGTACCAGAGAAATTTCCATTTGACCCTATCATACGCTTTACTCATATCAAGCTTAATATCCATTTCATGCTCCAGCCCCCGTTTCTTTGTTTAAGATAGTGCATGCACTCATGGGCAATTAAAATATTATCAGAGATAAGCCGTCCCTTCAAAAAAATGCTCTGATTAGGACCTATTAACTTATTCATACAGCTTTGTAATCTATGCACCAAAATTTTAGAGATAATCTTGTACACTGTCGTAGATAAGCTGATAGGCCTAACCTGGGACATGTTGCTGGCGTCAGGAACTTTCGAAATTAGGCAAATATTTGTGTGATTAACACTTTTCAATACCCTCCCGCCTCCAAAGAAACTTTTAACGGCTCGTGTTACATCCTCCTTTGCAATGTCCCAATATAACTAAAAGAATTTTGCTGTCATTCCGTCGTCTCCTGGGGCGCTTTGAGGATGAACGCTGAAGGCAGCCCTCTTAATTTCCTGGTCTGACACTGATTTTTGTAACCTACGGTTCATGAAAGTTGTAACCTTAGGCTCAAAATTAGCAAGAAAAGGCTCTGGATCCTCCTGATTGGTAGATGAAAAAATGCTTGTAAAATATTCCTCAGCCACTATTGCAATGTCAGCTTGAGAGGATACCACTTCCTCGTTTCCTCCTACTAGTCGCCAGATTTTGTTCCCCATTGTACGCACTTTAAACTTTCTGTGAAAGAATACTGTCCCCTTCTCTAAGCCACTTGAGCCGGGACTTCTCCTTCTAATACATTTCTTCATTTAGGTATGCCTTTTCAAGCTTCGATTCAATCTCGTGGATCTCGGTTCCGCTGCATATCCCTGCTGTCCTTATTTCCTTCAGTCGGGCCTTAAGTGTCTCAATCTCCTTCTTTGAATTTGACCAATTACTTTGTTGCCATTGCACAAGCTTGTGGTGACACAATTTTAATTTATGAGCGACGATATACATCGGAGAACCTTCAATTGAAGAGGCCCAGGCTTCCTAAACAATAGTCCTTATCTCCTCCGTACTACACCATCTCTCTTGGAACTTGAATCTTTTTTTTTTTATTTTTCCATTCGAGGGTTAGTGTCCATCAGTAAAGGGGCATGATCTGAACCGTTTTCAAAAAGTTTGAGGATGGTTGGATGATAGTAAAATTGTAATAGCTTTCCGTTTACTAGTACTCTGTCCAAACGTTCCTGGATCAATTCATTCCCTGCCCTCCTATTGCTCCAAGTGTATTGTCTTCTGATCATACCTAGATCCACCAGATCATTGTCACTAATGAAGAGATTGAAGGCTGTCATAGATGATAAAGACGTGTCACTACCCCCCGCTTTTTCCTCTGGTGTAGTAATTGAATTAAAATCACCCAAGAGAGCTATTCCTCCCGAATTCTGCCCTACTATCGCCGAGATCTCTTGAAATTGGGTTGTTCTTTCTTGTTCACTGCAGCTAAGATGAACTCCAATTATACTCCATTCCTCATTGTTTGCCACATCCTTCACTATAGCTTGTATATAGAAACTGGAACTGCTGGTAACTTTAATATCGCACCCTTCTTTCCACGCCATGGCCAGGCCTCCGGCAATACCATTTGGGTTAACAATATGCCAATTACTAAAACCACCCGACCTCAACTTCACTTCCACCTTTCGAGTTTGGTTTTTGGTTTCACAAATAAAACCAACTCGGGGGAGTGGGATTGAGATATCCCTTTGAGGTTATGGATTATTAGGGGTCTCCCCAAACCCCGACAATTCCATGTAAGAATCCTCATGGTATTTGGGGATGGCTGGCACCCTCCGCATTCTCCTTATCTGCATTCCTTTCCTCCAAACATACCTTTTTCTGTTTTGTTTCATTCTCCATATCTGCTGCCCTCCTTTTGTTGCCACTTACATGCTGGTAGTTTTCCCCTCTTTGTCTAGCAATCTGTTTGATCTTCGTCTTTCTTAAGTCCTCTTTATTCGTAGCATTCTTCTTCAGCTGAACTTCCATAGGGTATGCCGTTGGATTAGCATCACCCAACAGGATCAGAGTTCCATTTTCTTCCATAGGCTGACCCTCTTTTTCTGGGATCTGATTCAGTACTACTTTATTCCTCTTGTCCAGAGAGTCCGGTACCCTTTTCCTGTGCCTCTATTATCCTTCATGCTCATACCAGCAAAGCCTTTTATTAGCCATGTACGGGGTGATTTCTTCTTTGGCTGTGCAGGTCTTAAATTAGAAGTTTTATCCCCAGACATGTCATTTCCACCCTCTGTATCCACTCTTTTGCCGACTTGATCAGCTTTAACCCACTTTCTAATGCTGTCTTGTGTGATCTGATGCGCCGTCAAGTCTGTGATCAGCTTGCTACAATGTTTTGCATCATGCCCTAGGTACGCACAATAGGTGCAGACTTTACCGAAGCGCTCATATCGAACACCAACCTCCATTACCCTTTGTTTCGGTCCAACGAGCTGCAGGCTATCTCTAGCCTTATTTTCTCCATCAAGTTGGATTTTTGCCTTCATAATTCTAGATTCTTAGCCTCTAACACTAAGGAATCCTACTTCAATAACCTCTCCAAACTTCTCACCCAATTTTCTCCCTACCTCCAATGTTTTGTATTCCTCTGGAAGACCCCAAAATTGAGACCTCCTCCGGAAGACCCCAAAATTGAGACCATACTGAAAAGTACCAGAGTCTTTTCTCCACTACTTTCTCATCCGCATTCCATCTCTGGACGTGCAGTACATAATCTTTAAAGAACCACGGCCCTCCTCTTTCAATTCTTTTCGCATCTTGTTCTGAATCAAAAAAGAATTGAAATCTATTATTTCCTTTCTCCACCGTACGAAATCCCATTGGTCTCCCCCAAATCACCTTGAGAGTGTTGTCTATTATTCCTTGGGAAAATGGTTTATCTGCAAACAATATCCCAAGAAGACTTTTAGAACATGCCTCAGTTCCCTTAACAATTTTCTTAGCCCCTAAATGTACCAAATTCTCCGTTTCCTCCTCGTTATCTGAGCTGAATTGTTTATTGCCTCTTTCCCCTGTCTCCATCATGATCAGAGTATATGTTCCAGTTCGAGTCAACGATCAGAGATTGTGTGACTTTGAAACTGAATGGAAATAAGCAAGAGAAGAAACCCTAGAAAGGGTACTTGGAAAAAACTCTAGCAGAGTACTTGTTAAAACCCTAAAGGTTCACTCTTAATTTTGTAAATTTTAACTCTTTAAATAATAGCACAATTAAATAAAGTATTTAGTTAATTACGTAAAAGTTATTTAAAATTTAAAATGGTTATATTTGAATTATGGTTAGAATTTAAATATTTAGTTAGAATTGAAATGTTAAATTTATACTGGAATTTAAATTTTAAAAACTTAAATACTAAAGAAGTAAAGATGCAATCATATAACAATTTAAAATTTACAAACAAAATATTTTATTTAATCTGTATTTATTAATTAAAGAATTTGAATTTAAAAAATTAAAAAATACTAATAATAAAAAGATATTAATAAATTTTTAAATTAGTATTGAAATAATAAATAAGATTGAAAATTTAAATTATAAAAATTAAATTTCATTAAATATTTATTATTATTCTTATTATAGTGTTAAAAAAATGGTGAACACTCACGTGATTCAACTTCATGTGAAGTTGATAGCTAAGAGCCGTTAAATGATTTGACTAAATTTTTATCTAACGGCTTTCAGTTATCAACTTCACGTGAAGTTGACTGCACCTGAGTTTCCACCTAAAAAATTATTGGATCAAGCCCAATCTAATTTAACATACGACAACTCATTATATTATGTGTTGTCCTAGTTTCTTCTTCCTTCTCCTTCTTCCTCCTCTAGCATCATTTATTCTTCATTTCTTCTTTAAAATGCATCTTCTTCCTCTTTAAATTAAGATTCATGTTATACATATTTATCATAAAAAGAAAAAATTAATCTCATTTATTCTATTATTCTTTTTTATTTTCTTTTTTTTTTACTATACTCTTTTTTCATACTATTGCTCTCTGTTTATTATGCTCTCTTACTTCATCCATTTTGCAGGTGATGAAGCATAAATGGCATCCTCCATTTCGCGAACAACAAAGCGAAAATGGAATCCTCTTATTTTGTGGACGACGCATCAGAAATAGCTCTGACACGTATGAATCCATTTTGCGGGCACTACGTTTAAAATGATAGTAAAATTCATTTCACAAATGCTTCACGTGAATTAGCTATACATACTTTGGCAATATTTTTTCGCCGTGCATATTTATGGAATTAAAATATTTTTAATATTTATATAAATAAAAAAACCAAAATAAACCTATAAAATCGTTAAATTAATAATGAATAAAAATTTAAATAAATACACATCCAATTCTTAATGTATGGTAGGACATGAAAAAGAAAATGGCAATGAGACAAGTGATCTCAATCCGGCAAATATCATGATTTTAAGGGAAAAATTGGAGTAAATTATTCTTTTTACTCATAAAAATTTAGAATATTGTTAAATTTATCTACAAAATAATAAAATCAATTTTATATTTATAAAAAAATGAATTTTTACGCACAAAATTATTTAAATTTTAAAAGATTATTTAAAAATTTTAAATTATTTTTTAATATATTCTAATTATAATTTTTAATTTTATTTCACACTACCATTTTTTCAATCTCAAATTTTACCACCACCGCTCAACTATCACTCTTATTTCCAATTACTACCATCACTTTCATCGTTATCATCACCAACACTGCAACACCACTATCATCACCTCTTTCTTTTTTTATCACCACCGCCTTTACCAACTCTTGAATGACACGGTTCACTTCAATCTCGCATATATCTCCAACTAGCTCGAAACGATGATCAATAAAAACCCATAAAAAAGTACATTCAGATTGTTACCATAGATGGACATGATTTTTTATCTTGTTAAAATTGTGTTCATTAATATATTTTTCTCGACATGCCACCTCTTCCTCTTCCTCCATTGTTGTAACAACACTCCGTTGACTCCTCCTCCTCCATTTTTTTTCTGCCCCAAACTGAATCCTTCACCATTACAACTTCCATGGATAAGACCTTCGAGTACAGCTCCTTTTCTGACTACGACCTCAAGTCCATTGCGGGCAAGGCAATATACATTGTCGCTGCTGCCACCACCAATTTTCTATCTCCTTCCTCCAAGCGCGTGAAACCCTCAACTGCCTAGTCGTCCTCGACTCAGCCATTCGTCTTGGTTGACTCGCAATGGGATCCAATTCGTTCACACACTCATGGCGTGCGCGGAGGTAGTCCACTAGAACAACCTACCTCTTGTGAAGGCACTCATAAAGTAGATCGAGTTCTTGGCGGTATCTCAGGTTGGAGTAGCCATGCGCAAAGTAGTCACCTATTTTGCCGAAGTCCTCACTTTCCAGATCTATGGTCTAAACCCGGAAAACCTGATCCATCACTCGTAAAGGATTATTCGCGAACAACTTGTCTAATCTTGACGTCTGATGCTGGAGCTAAGACCAACTGAGACCGAGGCGGTGACAGTTCTCCATCCCGAAGATGAGGTAGAGGATGGGCTCGTTGGAGATGATTTGAGGGGGATAAGATAATGTGATGATGGTAGTGGTAAAGAGAAGGAGACAGTAATGGTGGTGGTGGTAATGGTGACGGTGGCAGTGATAATGGTAGTCGGGGATGAGAGTGGTAGTTGGGTGGTGGTGGAATTTGAAATTGGAGGGGCAGTGGTGTAGAATAAAATTAGAAGTTAGAATTATGTTATATTAAAGGAAGTTTGATAATTTTAAATAATTTTTTAGGATTTGTATAATTTTGTATGTAAAAAATCATCTTTCATGAGCATAAAGTTAATTTTATTTTTTTGTGGATAAATTTATCAGCGTTCTAAATTTTTTGTGGATAGAAATATTAATTTTTTTTATCAATAATGATTAGAATTTAATTTTGATGCGCTGCCAGTAAAGTAGTTTTATATGTGCATCCAATTATGCGATGTCACATCCATAGTTGTAAAAATCAGATCGGATCGGTCGGTTTGACAAAAAAACCGATAAACCGGACCCTGCACCGGTCCGGTCCGAGGTTAGGACCATTCAAGGTAGAGAACCGGAACAAACCGGCCAAATTCGGTAAAAACCAGACCAAACCGAACCGGTTGGTCCCAACTGAAGGCGAAGCTAAAGCTCCAGCGTGCCAAGTGTCAAAGCTGTGTGGTTTTTGGAAAATTTTCCAAAATAGCTCACACAATTTTGATGCGCTGTCAGTAAAGTAGTTTTATATGTGCATCCAATTATGCGATGTCACATCCATAGTTGTAAAAACCGGTAAATCGGACCCTGCACCGGTCCGGTCCGAGGTTAGGACCGTTCAAGGCAGAAAATCAGAACGAACCGATCAAATTCGGTGAAAACCAGACCGAACCGAACCGGTTGGTCCCAACTGAAGGCGAAGCTAAAGCTTAGCTCACACAGGGTTCGAACTGCTCACTCCAGGGTTGCAAGAAGGACAATCTGACCACCAAGCTACATTGCTTTTGATTAATACATATCCAAATTATAATACATATAGTATTTAATTATAGCGGGTTAACCAGTTCGACCAGTGACCCACCGGTTGAACCAGTAACCCAGTGACCTAGTAACTTCACCGGTTCGATCACCGGTTCGGTTCTGACAACTATGGTCACATCAATAAAAATAACTACTTTTACATTAATCACGTGAGTAGTCATTCAAAATAACGAACATGATTACACGACTGTGTAAAACACTTTACATTATTAATAATGTATCAAAATTAAACTCTAATTATTAATCAATATTTATCTTTTTTTTTATCAAATTCTTAACTTTTTTTCTCATCTACTATTATATTGATTTATCATATTTTTTTAAAAATAAATACTTTTAAAATTAAAAAATCAAATACAAAATAATTTTTACTGAATCTATTTTTTTAAAATAGAACTTAATTAAACTGTTCAGTCAAACTGTCTCTAAATTGAGAGAGTACATGAGAGTACGTGAAATGGAGAGTGAGGAGAGCGGGGGAGAGTCTTCGAGGGTGGCACATAGCGAGGCAGCCGGCCATGTCGGCGGAAGCAATAAGGGGGAGAGCGGAGGGGGCATGCATGGATTAAAGGAGATGGTAACAAGACTCAAAGTCAGCGGATATCGTTCAGAGATAAAGTTGTTGGTGCCTCAGCAAGGAGAGCTTTAGAGGTTGCTGATTCTCTTGATGGGGATAAGATGGCTACCGTAGTTGGTAAGCAAGGTGATTCGGAGATACCAACTGTGACGTTCACTGAGGAAGCAAGAGAGATATTGGCAGAGCCCTACAAAGATGCCATCATGATCAAAGTTCTTGAAAAAAATTTTTGCTATACAGCGATCACGCATAGGCTTAAAGGCGTCTGGAGAACCAAAGGAGGATATGAGGTACTAAATGTCGATTTTGGCTATTTCTTAGTCAAATTTGATCTCTTGGAGGATAGAGAGAAAGTTCTCCTTGGAGGACCGTGGATGATTACTGGAAGCTATGTTGCGGTTAAACCTTGGAGTTCTTCATTCAGACCTTGTGAAAACACTTTTGGGTCTACCATGGTTTGGATAAGAATCACAGGTTTAAACATTAACTATTATCAAGAGAGAGCCATGAAAATGATTGTGTCAGCTGTTGGCAAACCGATCCACATCGACTTAGCCACCAAGTCTGCAGAGAGGGGAAAGTATGCAAGAGCATGTGTGCAAATTAACTTGGGACTTCCAGTTATAAAAAAAATTCAAGTTGTGGTCATATGTATGACATAGAATATGAGCACTTGAATTTAATTTGTGAAAAATGTAGCTGCTTTGGGCATGTCACAAGAGAACGTGTGAAAGAGAACAACAATAGCATTGGGAAGGAAAGCACGGTGAAGAAGAAAAATTTGCCGTCACTTTTTCCTGTAGATAACAACGAGAAAACGGTGGAAGGTAGTCAAATCCCAGTAAAAAATCAAAATTTATCTTTTGAATTTGGAATTAATGCCAAATCAATTCCAATTATGGAGAAGCATGGTGCAGCAGATCTTGTGCATGATAATTTGCAAGACTCATGTATGGAAAGGGATACTCGTGCAAAAGAGGGTGAATGGATTACAGTTAGTAGAAAAGGCAAGGAAAAAGTGGGTAAAGGCCACAATGTGGTGCCAAAAAAGCCAATGTAGCAATATGCTCTAATTTGGTGAGTAAGAAATTTTCTTTTGGGTTTAATAACATGCATGCTGGATCCTCATCAAATGCAAAGGTGGGGCCTAAGGAAAAGAAAGATCCTCCATCCACGCTTGACTCTTTGGGAACAACTCAGGTGGCTTTCAAGAATCAGAGTACTCCCTTTTTTAAAGCAGGGCACAAAAGACAGCGTCCTATTTCGCTTCAAAACTCACCTACTAAAGCATTGTCAATGGATTCTCGAGTACAAAAAGAGCTTGATAAAGTTAGTGCAACAACAAACTTGGAGACCCAACCTCAACAGAAGAATGATGGTTCTGCGGTGCAAGTCCACAAAGAGACACTTGGAGACAGGGGTCCATCAACGTGAGGTAGAATGATTAAACATTCTAATTATTTAATTTATTTTTTATGGATTGTGACCATTTAAATATTATTAGTTGGAATGTTAGGGGGCGTCAAATAAGATGTCTCGGGTGCACTGTAAGGAGTTGGTACGAAAATTTCAACCAACTTTTTTTATTTTGGTGGAAACTCATATTGGGTTTGAAACTATGAAAGAATTTTGGGAGAGATTAGGCTATTATCCTGTAGGGATTGTAGATGCTGTTGGACACAAGGGAGGAATTTGGTTCCTCTCTGCTAATTTAAATTTTTCTTGTAAAATTCTTTGGGCTATGAATCAATGTGTAAATTTGAAAATTGATGGTGGTGGGTGAAGATGGATCTGCAGTGCGGTTTATGGCAGCCCTCAAGCCACTAATAGAGTAGAATTATGGAGTTATCTGCTTGATATTGGTTTGTGCATTCAGGACCCGTGGGTGGTGATTGGGGATTTTAATGATATTTTGAGTGTTCATGAGGTGAAGGGGGGTAATTTCTATTCAAATTGCAGTAGTATCTTTGCAAGTACTCTAGATTCTTGTGGTCTTTTTGATCTAACAACCTCTGGAAGATGGTTTACTTGGTTCCGTAAAATTCAAGGAAACAAAGAAATTGCAAAGAGATTGGATAGAGCTTGCTGTACTACAGAATGTCGCCTTCTTTTTCCAGAAGCTTTTGTTGAAGTTCTCAGTCGTTTCCACTCTGATCATTGTCCCCTACTTATCCGATGTCAAGGAGTTCCTATCAAGAAAAGAAACCGGCCTTTTAGATTCCAAGCGGCATGGGCAACGCATCCTGATTACAAGGCCATTGTTTAGAAATCTTGGGATAGTACAGACTTTGGCATCCATAGAAAGTTGCTGGGGTCCAA
Source organism: Arachis ipaensis (assembly GCF_000816755.2). NCBI lineage: Eukaryota > Viridiplantae > Streptophyta > Magnoliopsida > Fabales > Fabaceae > Arachis > Arachis ipaensis. The sequence continues at coordinate 10,752,379 of NC_029793.2, read as the reverse complement.
GAAGCTTTGTTGGAATTCAACTCTACGGTCTTCGGCAATATTTTTATTAAAAAGAGGGAATTGGAGGGTTATTTGAATCGTATTCAATGGAAAATGGAAGCTGACGATGATCCGATTCTAGTTCAAAGCTCCTGGGCCGGATGGTTTTCAAGTTTTTTTCTTCAAGGAATATTGGGATGTGGTGGGTCATGAGGTGTGGCGTACTGTTCAGAAAGCATTCTTAGGGGAGACTTTAAGCCATTCTTTGTTGGAAACTTTGATTGTTCTTATCCCTAAGTGCGACCCTCCAACTAGATTGAAGGATTTTCGGCCAATAAGCCTTTGTAATAAAATTTATAAGCTAGTGACTAAAGTGCTGGTTAATAGATTACGACTATTTTTGGATGAGATTGTTAGCCCAACTCAGGGAGGGTTTATTCATGGTAGAGGAGCACCTGATAATATTATTGTCGCCCAAGAAGTTCTTCACTTTCTTAAGCGGACAAAGTCTAGAAAAGGAGCTATGGCTTTTAAGATAGATTTAGAAAAGGCTTATGATAGAATTGATTGGAATTTTCTTGAGCACACTCTTGAGTCTTTTGGCTTTCCTTCTCTAATTATTCGGCTTGTAATGAATTGTGTTCAGGCCTTAAATCTTTCCATCCTTTGGAATGGGAATAGATTGGACAGCTTCCAACCTCGCAGAGGGCTCAGGCAAGGAGATCCAATTTCTCCGTATTTATTTGTTTTGTGCATGGAGAGATTGGCGTGCTTCATTTTCAAACAAGTTGACGAGGGTATTTGGGATGGTGTGGCTGTTTCTAGAGGGGGACCTAGAGTTTCTCACTTGATGTTTGCAGATGACCTCCTCCTTTTTTGTAAAGCGAAGAAAAGTCAAGTTCAGAATGTTGTGCACACCTTGGAGTTGTTCTGTAAAGCTTCAGGTATGAAGGTTAACATTGAAAAATCTAAAGCTATTTGTTCTAGAAATATCTCTAATAGAAGGAAGGAAATGTTGTCTGGTGTTTCTCATATTCCTTTTACTAGTGACCTAAGCAAATACTTGGGGGTGAACCTTAATCATCCTCGAGCTGCTAGATCTATTTTTTCGGACTCTTTAGAGAAGATCAAGAATAGGCTGGCTAGTTGGAAAGGTCGGCTCCTTAACAGAGCAGGCATGCTTTGCTTAATTAAATATGTTGCTTCTTCTCTTCCTATTTATCAGATGCAAGTGACTCTTTTTCCTACTTCGGTTTGTCAAAAGATTGATTCTGTGCTTAGACAATTCTTGTGGAAGGGAAAGGTGGGGGAGCGTTGCTTAAATTTGGTCAAGTGGAGCAAAGTTGTCACTCCAAGAAAATATGGAGGCTTGGGAATTAGAGATACTCAATGCGTAAATTTTGCTTTACTCGAAAAGCTTGTTTGGCAATTATTGCATAATAAAGATAAGCTTTGGGTAAGAATTATGTTGGCAAAATATTTATCTGGGAGTTCTTGCTTTTCACCCAAATTTTCTAATAATGTTTCAAGCACTTGGCGAGCGATTTATAAGACAATAGAAAAGCTTCATGATGGTTTTGATTGGTGTACAGGCAGGATGTCTCAATTCAAAAACATATTATTCCTTCTTCTTTGAAATATAACTGGAACCACCTCCAATGAATGTCTGTAGAGTGAACTGCGATGCAAGCGTTTTTGAAAATGAGCAATTAGCTGGCTTTGGATGTATTATTAGAGACAGCATGGGAATTTGGATAAAAGGTTGTTCTGCCAGTATACCTCTTTCTAGTGTTCTCTGTTGTGAGTTTCATGCTATTTGGAGAGGGCTTGTTATGGCTTGGGATTGCGAGTGCAAAGAGGTCATATGTGAAACTGATAATCTTGATGCGTTTCTTCTTGTTTCGCGAGGCACAACTAGCATGATTAGGAATTACTCTGATCTGCTTGACAAAATCAAAGAGATGCTCCAGCGCAATTGGACAGCTACTTTAGTGCTCATCCAGCGAACAGCAAACGGAGCGGTTGATTTAATGGCTAAGACTGCTGTTTTAAACAAGCAGGTGTATCTAAAGTGGTTACTGCCTCCTAATAATTTAGACATTATTATTAGAGAAGAGTACTACTCTTTTTCTTAGATTTTTTTTCTTTGTGTTATGTTCGGTCACCAAAAAAAAAAAAAAAGCTGTCTCTAAATTTGTTATCAATTGAAGAGCAAGGTAATAAAAGGGAAATTTTTAAGTTGATTGAAAAGTTAGTGCAAAATCGTAATTAGCAAAAGTGCAAAACTGTAAAACCGAATATAAACATGGATTTTGGAGTGGGGCCAGCAAACAAAGTTTCTGGCTCAATCTTCTTCTCCGTGGCTCTCCGGCACCCTCAAACTCCAACAGCGGAATCGCGACCGAAGGGGAAGCTTAAATCCCAAACTCGTCCAATTCCGCGAGTTAACTCGCGATTCTCACTGCTTTCTGGTTGATGACAAGAACAATCACGTGATACTTCACTTTACAAATTGCAATATCCTCTGCAATTCGATTCCAAGGTTCCAGAAATAAAGAAAAAACACATCGTTATTATGGCTTCTTACACCAAACCCGACGACGATCAGGTTCATAATCTTCTCTTAAAAGTTCTTTGTTTTCTTCACTCATTTTCAGCTTTTTTCACTTTACCTACTCCCAATTTTGCATATCTTCCATGCCTCAACACCGGCCACTTGAAATGTGGGCTTTCAATTAGTTTTATTAGTTTTTAACTCACTCACACACCATTTCGAGACAACAGTTACACAATCTGAGGTGTGAAGCTTCACATAGGTACTGGTGCTAACTTGAATAGGTCTTGTTCTGCATAGTTATTAATTGCTTTGTTGTTTCTGTTATTTTGTGTCAAAGTGTGATACTTTACTGATTAATTCTCATTTTTGGGATGTTTCAACTATTGTTCTTAATATTTTCCTTTCATTATTTTTTTCTTTTTCAAAATGTTAGTTTGTCTCTTAATACTTCATTTTAATTTGACAGGTTTTGGTAGAGCAAAAGTCGTCTACAAGGGTTATCATACTGAACAGGACAAGACAATTGAATGCCCTCTCTTTTTATATGGTACAGTAATCCACTATGATGTTGCACAATGCATTATCATCTGAAATTAAACACTTATTTATAGGGCAATTAACTTGCTGAATGCTTTTTCTGATAAATTGTTTTCGCTTGAATGTTACTAGAAACACTTGAACCTTTGAGCTGAGCTTTCTTTTTAAAATTATCTTCTTTGATTGTTAAATTTTTGTATAGACTTGTAAGTCATAATGTTTTCTAATTGTTTCCTTGCATTTTCTGTTATCTTCATGAGGTTGGCTTGTCATGAAATACAAGTATACTTCCCAAGAAAACATATTAGGAAACTGAAAATCGTTTCTGACTTGTGACTTCTTCCATAAACATCTATCTGAATTCTTTGGAAAAACTTTTGTTTGTATATTTGAAAGTTATGTAGTTCTGCTTACATTTCATTGTTCTTATTTTTGTCTGTTTATTTTTCTGTCTTCTTCGTGCAGGTATCTCGGCTACTGGAAATTTTTTTAGAAGATGAGGGAAATCCTGATATTAAGTTGGTTATCATGAAGGTAATTTGAATTTCTTTTCTAATGAGCTCATTTAAAAATACAAATATGAATGGAATAATGATGAATACACTACTGAATCTGTTCATAAGAGAAGCTACTTATACTTTTCAAATAATATATGTAAATGTGTGTTCCAAATTTACAATTAGAGAGAAGAGTCATGGATGAAAATATAGTCATAGTTGAATATGTATCATGATCTTCTCATTGTCTAAGAATTTGGCATGTCTTGTGGATACTTGCATCAGGGAAATGGCAGAGCATTCTGTGCTGGTGGTGATGTTTCAGCTGTTGTTCGTGATGTGAAAGGAGGTATGTTCTCTTCTTATTTTCTAATTGTTACTGATAAAGGAGGAATTTTATTAGAGAAAGTATGATATAGGAAGCTGATTAGATATGAAAACTATTCACTGTATTGAATCATTGAATATTTGCATTTGTTCAATAGAGAGAGAGTATTCAATCAATTTGTTTTGCATGTGTTTAAAATATAGGGTCCAATTTCATTGCAAAACTAATAGTATTCATATTGCAATTATGAAATAGGTGACTGGAGGTTGGGTGCAAAATTTTTTGAGAATGAATTTAAACTGAATTACTTGATGGCAACATATAGTAAGCCACAGGTAAGTTTTTCTTATTTAGCAACATTTTACTTTCATTAATCTAACATACGTACCATTAAATTACATTTTTTGTTTTGGGAAAAAAAACTTTTGAAGGTTTCAATTCTTAATGGAATTGTCATGGGAGGTGGTGCTGGTGCTTCTATACATGGTAGATTTCGTGTAGCTACCGAGAAAACAGTAAGTTTCAAATAAGCTATTAAATACTGAATATGTGGTTTCAAATTCTAGTTGAGCTGTTAATTTGATTGGTATGATGAATCTTATCCTATCTTTCCAGGGTATGTTAAATGACAAGTATGTTATGATAAACTAAAAACTTTGGAATATTTTATATTTTGAATGTGATCAACCATCTTTTCCAAAAATTTAAGCTATGAGGTAGTTTATGACTAATTTGTATCCCAAAATTCCCCTTCATGCAATAGTCCTCGAGTCTGAATGGTGGACAATGCACATATCCGTTCAGCCATATGTTGAATTTAAAATTCGTATAGGAAAATGAGAGGAAAAAGGGTTGAACTTTGGACTATGTTAGCAATCGTAATGTATACGGTGATGGGGATTTGGGTAATAAGGTTAACTATCCCTTGTAATCTTGCTACTGATAAATTGGGAAGGCTGTTGAATTTAAAATTCGTATAGGAAAATGAGAGGAAAAAGGGTTGAACTTTGGACTATGTTAGCAATCGTAATGTATACGGTGATGGGGATTTGGGTAATAAGGTTAACTATCCCTTGTAATCTTGCTACTGATAAATTGGGAAGGCCTATTAGTGCGGTGTATAATAGGAAAAGTAGGAAGGCTGGGAGGGTGAGAGGAGGGGCGTGTGACCCACGAGGGACTAATAACTAAATCTGCTGGCTGGCAGGTTAATGGGAAGAGGTGAGGATTTATTATTTCTATTAGGATGAGGGAAAATATGGGTGGGTGCCTGGGTGGTTGATGTGGGGGCATCCAAAAAGAGAGAATTTGGAATAGAATTAGGAGGGCTGGGTCTCTCCAGCATCTAGTGTTACCTCACTGTTCAATTTCAAAGCTCAAATTGGGACTCATCCATACCCCACTTGTATTCTGCAATATTCAGGTCAGGAAGGCATTCGAGGGTTTAATAAACTCCTCAAAACCTTATATTGCCTCTCATTTTATCACCCAAATCGAGTGATTTTTTAATGAGATTTTGATATCATTTATGTTGAAATGTCTGATATCATTGCTCAGTATCATTAGGAATATTTGTGGATATTTTAGTTTCATCATTTCTTTAGTATTTCCTCTTCTCTCTAATATGAATTTTTGTTTTAACTTCATGATGGACTTATATTGGTGGACTATTTGCAGGTTTTTGCAATGCCAGAAACAGAGTTGGGTCTATTTCCAGATGTAGGTTCCTCATATTTCTTGTCTAGACTGCCTGGATTTTTCGGTATGCATGTTACACCTTATATCCTCTATCAATTCAATTGGTTCTTACTATATTTTATTTATATTTACTTATTTTTAATCTTTTGATTGTTTGACACTTATGAATTCTGCTGCATACGTCGGTGACACTTTTTATCAGCCAATTAATATCAAATTTTTTTTATTGTCCAGTTAATGTCATCAATGCTTAGAGTTACCTTCTCTTTTGTGATAATGAGCATGAATCCATATTTATGGGTTTAACTGCCATCATCCTTTTTTTTTTTACTTTCTCTCTCTTATTTTCCACTTCTTATTTCCTTTTATGTTTTTGCATTATAAAGATCAAGAGGTGGTGGTAAACTCATAGATAAGGTTCATGTGTCATTACTCTTTCTTTTGTTGGTGGTATGGGGAGAGAGAGAGGAGGCTGGAATTGTTAATGCTTTCAGCATTCTTTATGACTAACAGAGAAATTGTAATAACATTGCATTTCCTTTTTTCCTTTCTATTGAAAACGATTTGCAGGAGAATATGTTGGTCTCATAGGTGCTAGGTTGGATGGCGCAGAAATGCTTACTTGTGGTCTTGCAACACATTTTGTCCCTTCATCAGTATGCTATTTTTCACTGTAATTTTGTGCTCATTCTGATGATCTGTGCATTTGTTAACTAGATATCTAACCTTAAGTTATAAGAATGTTAATCTGCTGAAAATTTAGTGTAGCTTTGAAATAAAATGGTTATACAAAATGGTTTCACACCCATGGGATGTTAACCTTAGGAAGTTAGAGTTGCTTGTCATTTGTTTCTTAGAGTCAGAACATTCTCTATTACCTAATAGTATATTTATATCAAGGTATGTAAAATTGGACTGGGAATAGTGACTTGGGAATAATATAAGCAATACTCATAAAAGAGGGGCTTTTTTCCCCCAGTATTCAGGACTCTTATTCATGGTATAATATTCTTGGGGATATAATTCCTATGTATAGTATTATGTACCTTCAAACAAATACTTGAGCAGTGTGTGTTTCTGCTAAGCAACATGGCTACAATACAACACCAAGGAAAACCTTCTTTATATACGGAGGATGAAGTGTTTAAATTAAGTTTCTATCAGCTATTGTAACCAATAAGAGAGAGTAATTTGCAAATCCTATTCTTGCTATTAAAGACACCTTTTAAATGCTTTTGATGCATAGGAGTTTGCTTATCAATCCATTGCTTTGTGTTCAATTTTAAATTTGATAAGCCATTTTATGGTTTTGTATAACTCATCCGTGGTAGAATCCTTGTTAAAAATTTGTTCCTAAAACTTATCCAAGCTAGCTACTGGAAGATTTATTTTAAACAAAGCAAATCTTACATTATTGTGATGTCATGTCTATAAATAGTTCTTTCTTTGCTGATTTAATACTATGGTTTCTGACTTTTCCTGATTTGTTGCTTTTTATAATCAATGAACAGAAATTGCCATTACTGGAAGAATCATTGTACAAGGTAGAAAGCAATGACGCAACTGCAGTGTCTGCAATAATTGATAAGTACTCAGAGCAACCTTCCCTGAAAGAGGACAGTGTTTACCACAGGTCTGTATGTAATATCCATTCGAGAATGAATTAATTTTATTTGAAATAGAAAGTGATAGAAATAGAAGAATGGAAATGTCACGGTTGATACCTATTCACCCAGTGATTTCAGTAAAATATATTCCTCAATATTTCACTCAAACCAAAAACCAAGTCAGGTATACATCCAATACCAATATGTAGTAATTACAAGATTGATAAGGAAGTTCAAGAAACTGTAGAGAAGATGTGAACTAACAGGAGATAGGATTGAAGTTGAAGAAGGGTATCTTCAGGAACAAAACTGATTTATACTACATTACTACTCTTGAGTCATGAGCAAGTTGTCTGCAAAATTAACAAAAGCGATGTATCAAGCTAGGAATGGGGAAGAGAAATAGAATTCCAGAGATGGAAGACTAACGAGAGGCATACTAATTTCTTGAAGCCACTATAGCCTTATTCTTCCGTTTTGGTCACCACAAAGTCTCTGAGCTTGGAGTTGGTTATTTTGGCTGTGACCCTTGCCCGTTTCTACTACTTGTGGATCCGCAGCCACATGTTCCTCAGTATTTTGCTGGTTGTTTCCCATATTGCCCTTTTGTATCATAAGAGGAAACAACCTTGAGAAAAGATAACCAAGAAAGGAAAATGATAAATACTGACACTATAGGAGAGTTTGCTGAACTCCTTAGAGAAAACATGAAATTGATTCTATTGCAAGAAATTGCGGTGAAGTGCATATGTGGGAATTCCTTTCAGTTGGAATATATAATTATATGTTAAAATGTTAAAGAGTATTTTTTATGATATATTTGGTATGTTTTATTTTATTTTTCATGACGTTTGTAATTTATTCTCTGCTTACAAGCAGCAGAGATTTGAACATTCAACATCTTACAACCTACCCTCCCAATATATAAGTGGGAATCTTTTCTATATATTAATCAAGGCAATGTGAAGGATTTAACCGTTGGATTGATAAACAAAAAATATTTCTAACTTTAATTTTGTTAATCCA
>NC_029793.2:10739825-10742837 GCF_000816755.2 Arachis ipaensis | reverse complement strand
TGAATATGCTAAATAAGGTTTGCCTTATCTATTAGTACTATTAGTATGGTGCTTATGTCTTTTCTTTATTGTTATTTATTGATAAAGCATTTCAGTGTTTCTCATCTATCCATGCTTTATGGTCACTATTTGCTGAATATGCTAAATAAGGTTTGCCTTATAAAATACATCTATTAGTATGGTGCTTATGTCTTTTCTTTATTGTTATTTATTGATAAAGCATTTCAGTGTTTCTCATCTATCCATGCTTAATGCTTATTATGGTCACTTCATGGCAGGATGGATGCCATCAATAGGTGTTTCTCTAGAAAAACAGTTGAAGAAATATTATATTATCTTGTAAGTCATGTTTTTAGTTATGCTGTTAAAAATACTTGTTTGATAAATAACTTTCAGCATTATCAAGAAAAAACTTTCTTGATTAGCAACAATAATTTTGTCTTTTTTTTTTTTATAGGAGATGGAAGCTATGAATAATAAGGCTGATAATTGGGCTTCTGCCACTATTCAAACCTTGAAGAAAGCTTCTCCAACAAGCCTGAAAGTATTTCTTAAATTGGTATATCTCCAGAAAGCATTAAATACTTCTATTTTATGTCATCTAAAGAAGCTCAATATGTCACATAAGATGCTTACATAAAGTCACAAGAGTAAGAGCTCCGTCTAACCTTTGGGGGGGATGAAAAAAAGAATATTTGCCTGATTAGAGAACAACACATATCAAGATATCTCTTTCCATTGTTATCTTCTGATGTTATATTCATTTTTATTTTAACAGCTGCTTCTTTGTATTTCTGTTGGCCTTTTCAGATTAGAAAAGCCAGACTCCAAGGTGTTGGTCAATGCCTTGTTACCGACTATAGAGTTGTATGTCATGTTCTGCAAGGACGCTACAGCAAAGATTTCTTTGAGGTTTTGTGTTGATTCCTATACATTTTTCTATTTTGAGCTTTAGTTATTGTTTTCCCATGCATTACTCAATAGTTGTTATGCTTGGTGCAGGGTTGCAGAGCTATACTAATAGATAAAGACAGAAAGCCAAAGGTGAGTAACCTTGTTGATTTCTTATCACATTTTCCGATATATTAATAAGTAATAACTTTCTTCATGTCTGGATAAGTTGCACAAAAAATGATATGTGCACACAAAAAAATCTGTCACCAAATCAGCCACAATTTATTTGTATATAAATATATGTATTGTTTAACTCATTTTTAATGTGCATTTTGTATTTCAACATGTATTCTACACGAGTAACTAATTTGGTAGCTGATCTTCTGTCTTCACATAGCATGCTTAAAATTGCACTAATTTCTCCTAAAGGTGACAATGCATACAACACCTTTTGATTTGTAATGTCTACAATGGCCATTGGCCTCCATTAGTCTATGAAAATTATCTTTGGCACACAAATATGGAGATGGTGAGACGGTAGAGATGGAGACAGAAGTGTGAAATTCAGAATATATGACTATATCTATCTCACCTACCAAACAAGTTATCGTACTTGCTGTCTCTGTATTTGTCATAGAGAGATATTAAAACACTATTTAGTTTCAACAAAAGGTAAGCCAAAGTTAGTATCAGATTTTATTTTATGAAAATACATAGGTACCCAGTACCACATAATTTATGAATACAGAAGTAATATCATCTAACTTTAGAGGAGGCAAATGTAATTGACCTTTGAAATGGTGATTCTTTGTTCTTGTTGTTGATGACAATGGTGCTTTTCAGTGGGAGCCTTCAAGATTGGAGCTTGTAAGTGATAGTGATGTTGACTGTTACTTCTCGAAGCTTGACGACGAAGGATGGAAGGATTTGGAGCTTCCCGAGAGGCTCAACAATTTGCCTCCATATGTTATTTCAAAGCTTTAAGACGATCCTATCTCATTAGTCATTACAATGTTCAATGGATTCTTGAATGTTTATTTTGGCGATTTATATGGATTGGCATGGTATAAGTATTAGGCTTGTAAATGATGTTTGATTAAGAATAAATGATGTAGGACTTCCAAATTTGTGTAGTTTTATCACTATATTTCTTCTCCAAATATATTTGGTGTTAAATTTGTTATAGATTGAAGATAAAATGTTTAGCTTATATTTAAATGATATGAGAGTAGCAAGTTTGAGTTATCTAAGTTTGGATTCAGTTTGACTCGCTTCTTCTAGCTTTAGCTAAAAGTATTTAATTATCAATTATCCCTCACTTTAATTAAGCAATTAGAAGTATGTATAATATATCTTTTTTAATCTACAAAAAGTTATATTAGTTGCAACCAAAATTAACGATCTAGACAGAAGTAAATATTTATTTAGAAAAATTAGTGTTTGAATTTTATTTAAGATATATGCACTAATATGTGATAATTTTTAAATCGAATCATGTTTATATATATAAGGAATTAGAAACAAATTAAATTAGATTGATTTTGAGGGATATAAGAACAAATGAATTGAGAATAGATGGTATTAATTTGGTCTCTTATGGAATTCAAATTAAATGGTGAAAGTCATAAAGGGGGAGAGATAAAAGGAAGAGTGGGAGTGGAGGATGACATTGTATACATTCTACAAGATCATGTCATTTATATATATTTGTGTTATTTTGTCATATATGTTTGTTAGCACCTCAAAAATGTCTTAACACTGGTTAACTAAATAAAAAAGTGTTAACTTGTGTAATGTATTTTGAATTCATTAACAACTTAAAAAAATTTATCTTTTATTCAATTTTTTTTATTTATAATGTCTTCAAAAAGTATTTTAAAAACACATTAGCAAGATTTTTTTACTGGGATATATTAGAGCAATTCCAATGGTAAAAGAATTTAGAGCCTCATTTACTGTGTGTCAGTAAAAAATGAGTACTTACCATTGAAGTAAACCAAAAATGAGTTTCTTCATGAGTTTCAAAGCAATAGAAGTCCTGCTAAGAGGGATTCCCTTTCTTTCAAAGAAATGATATTTTATTAATAAAATTAATACTTTATATACATAATACATATG
>NC_029793.2:10727313-10739087 GCF_000816755.2 Arachis ipaensis | reverse complement strand
ATTACTATGTTATCGTTATTATTAATAAATTAATATTTTGTTACTCTATATATACCACTTAGATACACTTCTATTCTCACATTTTCTACTACTCTTCTTCATCTTCTTCCAAGTTTACAAAATCAAAGTTCTGCTAATATTATTTTTTGTTCGAAAAAATGGATCCAAACCAACTCAACTCTTTCTTCAATTACTTACAAAACTTTTCTCAAATTCCAAATACCCAACAATCTCAAACCTCAAACTCTCAAGTCCCAAATCAAAACTTCACACTATCGAATATATTTCAAAATCCAAATCACAAAATCTTTCTAATTTCAATTTTCAAGCTCCTTATAATAATCAATTTCCCATATTCCAACCGCAAAATCAAAATTCACAAACACCACTTATGCAGGAAATTTTGCTCAAGATTTAGAGTATGATGATGTCGAAAATGGCTTATCACAACCTAAGAAGATTTTGCACCATACCATCAATTTCTCCAAAGAAATGCCCAACTTCAAAAAAGGCAGCAGCATAGACAATTGAAAGAGGACTTGATTGAACACATATGACAATTTCACAATGTTTGTTGTCACTTGTCAACTATAGAACTTAATTATGTTTTTCTTTGTATTAAGTAATTTTACAAATTAGTGTAATCCCGAATTATATATTGCGTATTATTGTTATATATGAATTTATTTAATATTAATATCTTTTAATAGTGAATTATTTTTAAATTTATAAATTTAAATTACATTATTGAAAAAAAATAATTACATTAATTTCAAGTATTTTAATTAATTAATTAAATGAGACAATAACATGGACTAAAGTTATCTCCTAATGAAGAAGAGAGAGATGTTTTGAGTTCCTATTTACTGTTTATGATGCAAAAATTGATGTGGAATTATTTTTTATGACAAGTACATCATAAATAAGAACTAGGATGAATTTTTTGCTGGAAATGATCTTATATCGTAGTAATTATTAGAATAAACATAATAATGATGAGATAATTAATTACATATGTTGTTGGATTTCCCATTTGACTGAACCAACCTTTAGTATATGCGGAAATGATTCGTAGGATAACTTGTAGATTCGGATCTCAAAGAAGACATAACTTGTGGGAATCGTTAAATAATAAAAAAAAAAACACTAAAATGAGCTTTCCATCGTTTGGAGATTCGTGTGTTTCAAGTAAAGAAACAAAATAAAATAAAAGCTTTTTGTATATACCTATGTGAAGTAAGATAGAGTCAAACAATTAGAAATAAGACACCCATCCTATCTATCAATCATTTGCTTAACAACCTCTTCTAGTTGTCATATTCAACTTTCAAGCTTTAATATATAATTCCCACCCTGATTTATTTTATAAATTGATCTAATTATATGATGGATTTTGGAGTATCTCAATTTAATAATTAGATTGGTAAAAGATCATACAAGTTTATTTAATAGTATGTTTTTTTTGGGTCAAGCAAGTTTATTTAATAGTATGTTAAAACTGCGGATGCTTGAACTGTCTCAATTTTTTTACGGACAAGATTTTTTGGGTTACAAGTTCATATAAGTTGGTCGAAATTTAACAAAAATAACCCTTATATTAACGTGCGTGTAAACACGCACTTATTTAACCGTTTTAATAGTGCACTCAAATTTTGAAAGACGCTTCTTTTTTTTCTTCGATCAAAACCCCAACCCTAAATATTTAAACGACGTTCGAAATTTCTCAAAAGACGGTCAAAATCGTCGCGAAAGTTCAAGGAAATCTACAAGAGAAGTTCAAAATCTACGTCAAAAAACACAAAAATAAAAGGCAAAAGATTATTTAAGATACTGCTTCACTAATCGTCTAGTTTTTTCACTTTTCTCTTTCTCATTTCGATCGCGAAACACTAGATAGTCATATTTCTATTTATTAAGTAGATTTATTATGTGTTCTTGGTTTAAAATACATATTACTGTTCTCATCATACTGTTCAATCAGTGATAACTGTTTTACGTACTGTTTTGCGTATAGTTTAATATATATTTTTATGTGTTTTTGTGCATGTTTGCATGTTTCGAACTGAGTTTGTATAAATACAAACTTTCATTGTATTTCAAGTAATTTCGCGTGTAGCTGGTGATGTTGTTCTTGAATATTGTTCTCGTGCTTCTAGTGTCATTTTATGCATGGTTGGTTGACTTGAATATCATTTTGAACTCATATTATGTCATGTAATTAACAAATAATAGAGGTGTATATGGCTGATATTTCGGTGTATATCAAGTGAATTCGAGAGTAACTGGTAATGTAGTCGTATCCTTGGTGTAACTAGAAACAGAATATTGTCTTTGTGCTTCTGGTGTCATTTTATGCATGTATGGTTGACTTGAATATCATTTTAAACTCATATTATGTCATGTAATCAACAAAATAATAGAGCTGTATATGGATGGTATTTTGGTGTATTTCAAGTGATTTCAAGTGTAATTGGTGATGTAGTCATATCCTTGGTATAACTAGAAACAGAATATTGTCCTTGTGCTTCTAGTATCATTTTATGCATATTTTGGTTGACTTGAATATTATTTTGAACCATATTATGTTATGTAATCAACAAAATAATAGAGCTATATATAGCTGGTATTTCGGTGTATATCAAGTGAATTCGAGTGTAACTAGTGATGTAGTCGTATCCTTGGTGTAACTAGAAACAGAATATTGTCCTTGTGCTTCTAGCGTCATCTTATGCATGCTTGGCTGACTTGAATATCATTTTGAACTCATATTATGTCATGTAATCAACAAAATAATAGTGGTGTATATGACTGGTATTTCGGTGTATTTCAAGTGATTTTGAGTGTAATTGGTGATGTTGTTATCTATTATCCTTATTTTTTACTTCTTATAGTAAAAATGGCAAGCAAGAACCATGCTGCACCAAAATATAATGTAAGCACATATATCTTTGACCAACTCAATTTTTTCTTGTATAAATATAGTTTATTTAAATGATTCTCGTTTGTTTTACAGAAAACTCATTATTTGAGATGCTCGACAAGACTCCTGCATGATAAGTTCCAAAACATGAGCAATAAAAAGAAGGCCATCGTCCAGGAATTGGGATTTGATGATTTGATGCACATCCCTCGAATGAATGTGCCGCATAAGCTCTTGAAAGAGTTGACATATTCCTTTGATTTGATAAGAAACATATTGGACACCTGGGACATTGTATTAAGCATCAACTAGGAAAATATAGGAGCTGTTCTTGGCTTGAATACATCTGGTAAATGATTTCATAAATTGTTATACTTGAATTTTTTGTAATCTATTCTTTGTAATATATTCTTTTAAACTTATATTATGCTATGTAATCAAAAAAATAATAAAGGTGTATATGGATGATATTTTGGTATATTTGAAGTGAATTGGAGTATAATTGGTAATATTGTTTTACTGCTTTTATAGGGTCGCTCTTTCCAAGCAAAGTTAATTTTAAAGAGTTTAGTGAGGAGGACAATGAAGTTTATAGAAGCTTCCAAGGAAAAATATTGAAGCAATTGACAGACTCCTTGATGGAGATTGGTGTTGACGGTGATGAAGATCGGCTTAAGTTCAAGAAGACGTTCATCCTCTACATTCAAATGTCGTTCTTATTGCCGACAACAATAAACAAGGTTTCTCCCATCCACATGCCGCCGATTTTTCGTGTGGACACCATACATGAGTGAAATTGGGGTGGCTATATCCTCAACTTCTTCATCAAGGGCAAAAGTGTGCACATATTGAAAAAGAAAAATCCGTTGATGGCTGCCTCTATGCTCTCATGATTGTATACTTTTATGAATCCAAACACAAAAACAAGCTAACGGATACAATTCCTGGACCACTCTGGTTGCAGCACTGGACTAAAGAGTTGCTGCTTGAGAGGATAGAAGCTGAAATTAAGGGTCATATGGTAACTCAACAGAATTCTTTCTTTAATTTCAGTGTATTTGTTTTATATATATGATGTAAACTAATATTTTATTTGTTTTAGGGCATCGTCAAGAGGGCACAACTGAAAGAGAAATTAATGAGAATGAAAGAAGAAGAAAAGAAAGAGAAAAAGAATAAGACACAAAAGAAGGACATTTTTTCAGAAAGTGATAGTGGTACTAACTCTGAGTCTGATTCTAAACAAGACTTAGAGGAGGCATAAAAAATAAGAAAATAATTAACAAGAAAAGCAAAAAAGTAAATATTATTTTTTGGTGTATTTTATTATTTTTACTGTGTTTATTGCCTCATGATTGTTTGTTGTCTATGATGGTATCCAAAAAGAGGAAGCACATTGTTCAGGATTTATCTTTGGAAAGCCAAATTGAATCTGATGATGAATAAGATTCTGAAATTATCGTTGGAATGCTATATTTTCTATTTATGTCAAAATTTTATGTATTAATAGAATGTTTCCAGTTTATTGTCAGAAGTAAAGAATTGGAGCAAATAATAAAAGAAAAATTAAAGAAAAAATTTCACAGTCCTGTAAAAAAGTATGCATTGCTTTCGGAGGTATTTTATCAATTTTGTTGTGTTTGTTTGCCTAATCTTTGCTTTCCAGGATACAATCCAAAAAAAAAGCACATTATTGAGGATTCATTTTCTGAAAAAGAAACTGAATCCGATAACGAGTAAGATACATTGTAAAGCTATCATTTTTTTTATCAAAATTTTATTTATTAATATAATCTTTTACATGTATTATCAGAACTAAACAAACACAAGAATTTTTAAGAGAAGTAAAAAATAAGAAAACAAATGATAAGTCAGTAGAAAGGTATGTTGCTTTTTGGTGTATTTTGACAATTTTACTGTGCTTTTGTTGGCTGATGATTATTTGCTTTTTTAGGATGCAAGAAAAAAGCACAAATATACCAGAAAGTGGGCTCTGCTCCACAGAAGTTCACTATGATTTTTTTATAAATGTAAGATCCTTTATTTGATAAATTTTCCTAAATTCTGATGTAATTAATTTCTCTAGTTTTACTGAATAATGTTTATTTTGTCCTTAGAATGCCGAATGTAAACTTGGCAAGTGAAAATGATCTTGTCTTTCAAACACAGACTAATCAGAGCAGTGTAAATAAGCCAAGTGATAACATGTAATTTCTATTTCTATTGCCATTTTCTTAATTATTGTGTTACTATGTTCTGCAACTATATAAGTTCTCCTAAAACAGAGATTGCGTTTCTATTCAATGCTTGAGCTGTATTATGAAATAATTTCAATGTATTTCAGGTGGGGAGAACAAGAAGAATCGCTCAATGAACCAACTCAAGAAAAAATTATTGTTCTTCAAAAAGAGACCCATTCACAATCCGAACCGCTCGACATGTGAGTTTTCCAACTTACTTTCAATCTTCTATTATCCTATTTTAAAAAAGTTTATTAACTTTTTATTTTTGTCTTCGTTGGACTTTCACTTCAAATATGTACACCTCTATCAGAGACAACAGCAACAAGCCCTCTACAAAATCAACCAACCCCTGCAAAGTCTCCCAGCGAAGAATTTAAAGAAGAAACAATTAATACATAAGGAATAATACTTTTGATGTATTTGATTTGGCTTTGGGTGTATTTGTGCATGGTTTAATGGGTTACATGTCTTTTATATAGAGGTGTATTTGGTTCTTATTTTGGTGTATTTCTTGTGAATTGATGTGCAATTATTTTTTTAATTTAATTCTTTTTCTGTAATCCTGCAGCACTCCACAACTCCATGAACCTGCTGAAAACACACCAACAGAGCCAACAAATCCTTCTAAAATAAGTTTTACACAATATAACTCTCTTTCAATATTTTTTGTCTATTCTTATACTATTTTATATGTCACCATGCAGTCATCCACCCCCTCAAGCCACTGCTGCATTAATGATGGTTGCCAAGACAACATCATTTGTAAAGCATGACTTTTCTATGCCATCGTTCAACCTTGGCTTTTCTGAATCGAGTTAGGAAGATACACTGACTCAAGAAAGTCAATCGGCAGTTGAGAAGGGAAAAACTCAAGAGAGCCCGATATTGGTTGAAGAATTAGAAGAGCTGGTGGAGTAGATTGTAAATACTGAGGTTGCGATAGTGTTAAATTTTGCTGAGGATAAAAGTCCCCCACGCTAAAAGGTGCAGCCTGTGAGCTTTGATGACAAGCTCCAAACTCTTGTAAGGCGGAGCGAAATAACAAGCAACTTTTAGAAAAAATGCTATTTCTGGGCCACAACTCTCAAGACCTATGACGATACAAGCAGTAACGAGTGGGACATATTATTCTTCCTCAACCATCAACATCCGCTGGAAATAACAAAAGGGCACTTTGCATCTTTAAAGACCAATACATATATTGAAAATCTGGTAATCTTAGAATAACATTAATGATTTTATTATGAGTTGTTGTGCCATATATGTAATAACTTTAGGTTTTTTATTTTCCTAGATTGTCTCTGCAATGTGTCTTCTTTTGAACAAAAAAAGAATTAAAAGATTTAAAAAACAAATATACTATCTCCCCCCTAATATTGTGATAAGGTATAGTAAATTCAAATTTCGGTGTATTTTTATAATGTATTGTGTGTTATAACTGTTTCTTTCGGTGTTATACAAATTTTGCAGAATATGACTTTGGGGAATCATAAGGGCAAGTTCAAACAGTCAAAAACTAACAAGCCTAACACAATTCTTTCAGTAGGTGTCAATTAAACTAAAAAAATATTCTCTTTGGCCAAAATTCAGATATTTGCTCCAGTTTGCTATGCGGATCATTGGTGGATATGGATGGCAGATGTTAAAAATAAGAAATTTCATGTCCTTGACCTATTTCACAAAAAGTCTCCTTTGAAAGAAAGAACGCAACTTAATAAATTTGTTGTAAGTTACTTCTGTTTTTTCTATAAATTCTTTAGTTTCTGTCTGTTGTTAGCAATATAAAAATTCAATATAGCTCTATTCGAAGTAACGTGTACTATTGGATCATTTTGGTGTAATTTGATTTTAAATGTAGTCTTTTTTATATTTTATTTTTTTATTTTATTTTTAGGGCTACCTGATTTCAAGGATGAGGGTATTTGTCAGAGGACAACCTCTGACGAAAAAGGATGATGAAATTAAAGCACCATATGTTAACATTGTCGGCCAACATACCAAGTATAAATCTTTCTCTCTGATAAATTGTGTTTTTTCTTACTGTCCTATTTTATTTTGCTAAATTATTTTTATTTTTAGCTACGATTATGTCATTTATGTGATGAAATGGCTCGAGATAATTGAACCACAAAACATCAAAAAGAGCAAATATGAATGGGACAATTGGACACAGTTAACTTTCTTTAAAAATAGATAACTCTATATTACTTTACTAAATTAATAGATTTTAATAAAAGAAATTTCTTTAAACTATAGGCAGAAGTCAATCATTTCAGAGTTGAATATGCTTCGCTGATTCTGTTTGATGAAATGAATCGACTCAGAGATAGAGCCATTCAAGAAAGTGAAGCTATTAGATTGTCCAAGCCGTCTGCAGCATTATTGAGTCCTTATTGTGAATTACGTTCAGAAGATATCGACAGTGAATAGTTTGAATGTCATAGACTGTTAACATTGTGTACTAAATTGTTTGTTTGAACACATACTTTCTATAAATTGTATAGTTTGTGAATATTTAATCCAAGCTTTTTATAAATTTTTTTTGCAAAAATAAACTTCTATGAAACTGTCTGTGCTGTATTCAAATGCTGTTAATTACAGGTTCAAAAAATTCCAGGGGAACAAGATTAAATAGTCTAATACACCAAATTTCTTTTATAATACACCGAAAAATAACTGAAATACACCAGAAACGCGTGTATACATATTTTTTTGTAAAATTTAACCAGGAAACATGGGAATTCAGAAATTTGAGTTGTTACCCTTATTGAGTATTAAATTGTCTATGTATTGTATATTTAAAACAAACAACATCTCAAAATATAAAAAAAAAAACAAAGAAAACATAAAAAAGAAGAGCATGCAGAATACACCAAAAAATGTTCATTGGTACACCGAAATAGAGTCACATTACACCGAAAAAACTATCCTATGCTACTGAATCTCTGAACTGATAATTCATAACATGTCCATGATATTGGCTGGAATTCGATTGCACCACTGAATCACCATAAAAAAGGTTCAACTGCAAAAAATAAAATCACATATTAGCAAAACTATTAATAAAAATAAACTCAATTATCCCCTGTTTAAAGAACATCACTTTTACCTCGTTTAGAGCTTTTGTTTTCTTTTTCTTTATAGCATTTGCAATATGTTTTTTCGTCTTGGAACCTAGTCTATTTTTGGGACATCCTCTTGTTCTCACGCGTGGAGGGTTTTGAAACTCGTTAATATCTTCCAAGAAAGCATCTTCGTGAGATAACAAACATTTTTTCTTACTTTTGGCTTTGTATTCTTGCATCTTAACCATCGTATTATTGTAAGCACGGTGTAGAATCACAGTCAGTTCCTCTGATTTTGATGCAAATTCGCAGATATTTTATGACCGAAATACCAAATCATTAAATCTCTTACTTCTTGGCTCCAACAGAGGCTCGATGTGGCTGCTCTTGATACGTGTATACCTCCTCTTTACGTTCTTGCTCCATCGTTCCAATATATATCTCAATGATACTTTATTTACTCGCTCAAAGCTTAATGCGCTTAGAGAGTGACGGCACAATATCCCTCTTGACTCAAATAATAAGCACTGGTATTTAACTTCAGCTGATACCCTATCGTATATAACCGCAAACTTGTTGAATATTGAGTTAGAAACCTATTCTACAACTTCATATACCGTATAGCCTAGAGCAGAGTGTGTTGATCTTGTGATGCAATTCATCTTTTCTCTAAATTATGCTTGGACTTTCCTAAACTTCTCATAAGTATACACATGTTGAAATTGAGCTTCTTTTGAGAATTTTGTTGCACATGGTATGACGGTATGAAAATATGCAGCATCCGATTCTCTTTGCTCTCTGCTCTCTACTACCTAGGCAATTATCGTACTGTTTGACGAATTGGATAAGTGAGCTGTTCCACGTAATGAACTTGTTAAAAAAAGCATGCATGCTCTCGCTCCTTTGTGTGCTTCTCATCCTGACCCAAAAGTGGTGATCGAGATAAACTAGAATCCATAAATGACGATCTTCAAAAAGCTTTGCAAAAACACCTAAAGAACTAACATACACCAAAAAATATGCAATTTACACCTCTGCTGCACAGGCGAAACACATACTGAAATTAACAATATCACTTAATCCTAATAAAAAATAACATTACCTGAAAGTCACTTATTGTCCCCAAGACCATATACTTTATTAGAAAATTATTTCAATTCCTATCAAATGATTCTTTTGTAATAGAGTTCCAAACAACATGACTTATCTTGTGTTTGATTTCTTCGTGTCGCTTGTAGCCATTTAATTTACTTGGAATCTTCTTCATGATGTGCCAAATACACTACCGACGAATTGTTGTGGGCATACAAGCCTCAATAGCCCTTTGCATTGATGTGCATTGATCGGTAAGAATGTCTTTCGGAGCATTTCTCCCATGCAACAAAACCAACATTTAAATAACCATTTGAATGATTGAATATCCTCGTTTTTTCTCAAAGCACATCTCAAAAGTGTTTATTGATGGTGGTGATTCACCCCGACAAAAGAACCAAAAATTAGATTATACCTAAATATGATGATACAGAAACATAATCATTAATGCACCAAAATAATATCTCTTTACACTGAAAATGGTACCAAATACACATAAACTAGAACAGCATATTACCTATTTATATTATAAGTGGTATCGAATGAAATAACATCTCCAAAATACTCACAGGCAGCCCTGTTTCTTGCGTTCGCCCAAAAAGCAATCTTAATCGACTGATCAACCTCAGGTTCAAGCTCGAAAAAGAAATTCTGATTCTTCTCTTTCATTCTTAATATGCATTTCCCAAGTTTTTTTGCATCCTCTAGTTCCTAAACATTTCGCACTTTTCTCGTGATATAATTTCTCACATCTTTTTTAATAAAACTTAACTCACGATGACCCCCGACTGCTGCGACAAATGATTGGTTTGTTTTACTTGGTTTGATTTCGGCTTCCTCGTTATTCTCTATTGTACATCGTACGGACATGCTTAGTTCCATGTGTTGTTTAAGCATCTCTACTTGATTTGCACAACAGGGGTGTGAATGATGCAACACAACCTTTGAAATGATCCAAACACCAACGTCCTTCAATATGTGTATATAAATTTTTGTAGGACAATTTAATCCAACTGAGGGGTTTGTCTTCTCAGTTGGAGATATGTTTGATTTTCATTTTTCCTTTCTGCTACATGTAATCAATTGGTTCTTAATTTCATTTCCCTTCTTATTTGTGCCCTGAATTCTTGTAGAAAAACCTGCAACTTTCGAATAATTTTTGTAGAATTTTGTAATATCTTCAAGCATGTTAAAAGTCATCACAACCTTTGGAACAAACTGCTCATCAACATCGCACAGAAACTACAAAATTCACCGAAAATAGTCTACAATACACCGTATTAAAAGCTAGCCTACACCGAAACTCATCATCAAAAATAATAAAATCAGATTCAAAACTCATTATTAAACAGAAACTAAAACGATTTAACTATAGAATCATAAACTACAAAAAAACTACATTATCTAGATTCAAATCACACCTCACTACTTGATTCGATTCAAAACAATAATACGCTTCACCCTCGTTCAATTGAAAATTCTAAACCTGTAAATACACCGAAAAGTTCCTAATACAGCAAAATAGTGCTAATATACATCGAAACGAGAAATACAACAGATTCATCAGAACTCCTATATTACATTCAATTCAAACCAACAATGAACAGCAATTTTCACAAGCAATTTTCACACCATTATTAATCTACAGAATCATAAACTACTAACGAAAACATTAACTAGAATTGAACCACACCTCAGCCACTTCATTGAATTCAAAACAATGATCCACTTTGCTCTGGTTCAATTGACAATCTGACCTGAATAATTCATTATCTTTAAAATTGGTTTCAAAACTTAATTTAAAAAACGAATGTAGAGAACGAAGGAAATTGAGAAAAACGAAGAAAGAGAAGCAGATAAAACACACAGAAACGAAGGAAAAAAACGCAGAAAACACAAAGATGGAAGATCGAAATTGATGACGAAATTCAAAAAAGAAAACGAAATTCTTTCGAAAAAGGCAGTTATATATTCACATGTTAATTGAAAAATTGGTTAGATTAATAACGTGTGAGATGAATTAAATTAAAAAGACTTATATAAACTTATATCGAAAAATGACTTATATGTAAAGAATATTTATTTTATAAGAACAACCTCAATTATTAGTGGTTTTTTTTATAACATATACCAAATAAAGCTAAAAAAGCATGGCATGTATACAATAAAACAATACATGTAAATATATAAATATAATGATTAATTTAATTATTATTTTTTTATATAAATTTACATAAAATTATCTTTACAACAACTTTTAACTATTAATTTTACACATAACTTTTTATTTTAATTTTTTTTAAAAGATCGAATTTCTCTCGCTAATTCTTTCTTCCAACAAAATTCACCCTCTGCAACTTTTCTTAAGCACACACACGTATAGAAGAATTGAGAAATTTAGTTGGTTGACCCGTATCTTTTAATATTATTTATCAGAATTTCAATTATAATCCT
>NC_029793.2:10725902-10726584 GCF_000816755.2 Arachis ipaensis | reverse complement strand
CAATTATATATTTTTATATAAAAGCAAATTGATAGCTATCTTTTTTTGTCTATATAACATAGTTATTTAATTAAAGCAAAGTAATATTATTGTTATTATCTTTCTTTGTAATTTTTTCATATTATCCTTGATTCTCATTACTTTGCTTTCCATAATAATGATACGAGAAAATTTTTATTACCAAGATAGAAAGTATTGTTAATAATTAGAACGATAACAAAAGTATTGTTATTATAATTGGAACGATAACAAATTAACAACTACTCCATTAGATAAAAAAGGCAAAGTTTTACATTCATCCCTATCCATTAAAGTATTTCAAATTTTGCATTCTCATATTTACTTACTTTGTTCGGTTGTTCTTCATATAAAAATCATTTCTTTTTTTTCCAGTTTCTTTTTAATATTATTCAACATAAAAACCTTATTTGAAGATTATATTTATGAATAATGACAGTTGTTAAATCACATGTCCACCACTTGTCCTTCCAAGTTCCAACTGGCACTTCATATTCATATCTAAATCCCAAACGAAAAAGCAAAACAAAGTTTAATTTGATAAGATCCAAACAAATTTAATTATTCTGTTTGAAGTAACAAGCCCATTGCCCACACTTGCACGTTGTTTTCTTTTCTCATTTGTTTCCCAATCCATTTCCTTATCTCTAATCTAATCTATTTC
>NC_029793.2:10724390-10725638 GCF_000816755.2 Arachis ipaensis | reverse complement strand
TTTCATTTTCATTATGTCAAGTGAAAGTGACTACTTATTGTTCAAAGCATCCATAAAATGAAAATCCTCGAGAGCATGATGAGTTATATCTTTTTAATAAAGTTGTCTCTTCATGGTTTGAAGTTGAGTTCAATTCTTAGATATTCTCTTTAATTAGTTGTTTAAGAGTTGATAAAAAAAAAATAAAAAATCCATTGACTAGTTCTCTTTTGAGATTTTAAAATGATCAAAATGGTTATCTTATTCCTTTAATAATATTTTTCTATTTCCATTAAAAGATATTTTAATAATTTTTGTAAAGTCATAAATTAACATATCTAAATACACATTTTCTATGTTAATACGTCATTTTGATGTTTTAATATATTAATAAATTACAAGGAAAAAGGAAAATAAACATGTTGAATCATCACTTTTATGTTATTATGCACTAAAATTGTCCATGGCAAATTTGAGAAGTTAAAATATTCGGTCACATCTTATATATAGAGGATTAATAATTTATCTTAATTTTATAAGTTTTATTTATTTTTAATTTATTTTTATCATTAATTCATATTTCATTTTCAAATTTATTAAAAAATTATACTTTAAAATTAATCATCATCATCCTTCATTTAAATACAGTCATCATCATCCATCTGCTCATTATGCTCACCAACAATCTCAATTCAAAATATAATTCATTTTTTTAAATAAATCAAACTTAAAACATATAATCTTTAAAAACAAATCTTTTTAAATAATTACTTTAAACAAAACTTTCCAATTTTTATAAATTCGACAGTATCTCTTCTAAAATTTGAATTCGACCACTTTTTTCGAGTTCCATTCAAACATTTTTCAAACCTTTCTCAATCATTTTTAAATAGAAAATTATTTTCAATAATCAAACAGTTCCAAATATCAATTTTTTTTTTTAATTTATTTTTGTGTTGTACGTTAAATTTTTGTGTGGTATATATTTTATTGGTTAAATTTTAATACTCTAAACATGTGATTCCTTCAAATTTTTTATACTATATACAAAAATTTATGTGTGGTACATCGAAATTTCTGTTTTGAATATAGTGCTAATATTTCTGGGCATGTGGTTCTATTGTGCTGTTTTGTGCTATAAATAAATTTTGTTTGTATTCTAATTTTTTGAATATATACAAAAAAAAAAAACATGAAAAAAATGATGACAATAATAATAATAATGATAAGAACAACAATGGAAAAGAAGCACGCATACAACAAGCTATA
>NC_029793.2:10723031-10724121 GCF_000816755.2 Arachis ipaensis | reverse complement strand
CTCACGTTATTAAATATAATCTTATATCATTAAAATATTAATAATAACTAATTAATTATTACAAATCACAAAATATGTGAGCCTAATATTAGTGTAAAAATATAATGGGGCTATTGAATTTAGCATTGTCACGCCAATATATAAAGAAGCAACCAACCAACCATGAAAGGGAAACAAGAAAACACGCCAACTAACTAACATGGCTTCAAGCAGCTCAGGCAGCAATGAAAGCCACTCCAAAATCAAAACGGTCGTCGTTTTGGTCCAAGAAAACCGCTCCTTCGACCACATGCTAGGATGGATGAAGTCTCTAAACCCGGAGATCGACGGCGTAACCGGTACCGAATCGAACCCGGTTTCCACCACCGATCCAAACTCAAACCGAATTCAATTCGGAGACCGGTCCGTCTACGTCGACCCGGACCCAGGCCACTCCATCCAAGACATCTACGAGCAAATCTTCGGGGAGCCCTGGAGCGAGTCGTCGGCGGCAAAAAAATTGCCACCGACAATGCAGGGGTTCGTCCAGAACGCAGGGCGGCAAGAGGCGGCAAAGGACAAGAATCTGCCGCCGATGACGGAGACAGTTATGAATGGGTTTAGAGCAGAGCGGGTTCCAGTGTACGCAGAGTTAGTTAAGGAGTTTGCAGTATGTGACCGTTGGTTTGCGCCGGTTCCCGCGTCGACGCAACCGAACAGGCTGTACGTGCACTCTGCGACGTCGCATGGGTTGACGAGTAACGACACTGGGAAGCTGGTTGGAGGGCTGCCGCAGAAGACGATATTTGATTCTTTGGATGAGAATGGATTCAGTTTTGGGATTTATTATCAGTTGCCGCCAGCAACACTTTTCTACAGGTTAGTTCATGAACGTTAGAAAGGAGCTTTTTGTTTTTCCTGGCTTCAAAGATGCTTTATTCGTTCTGGTGGAGGAACGCCTTTTCCATCACATATCTCATTAATTAAAAATGGTTAAAAATTTTGATAAATTTTAATTAAATTATTAATTTTATGTAAAGATAATTATATATGGATTTTTGTTTTATTTTATTCATATAAGAATATTTTTTCACCTTTTATTTCTCTGTTT
>NC_029793.2:10722549-10722851 GCF_000816755.2 Arachis ipaensis | reverse complement strand
GTTTGAGACAATAAAATATAGATAATATATTTTATTTTTTTAGAAAAATGTTATTTGTAGGTTAAAAAATAGGTAATTATTTATATACTAATTCTTTCACGATATCTGTATAATTTGTTACTAGATTTCGCCTCTTACTGCGTTTATGCTTTTATTTCATGTTTTCGTTCAATTTTGAATTTGTCTCATTCTAAACAATATTAATTAATATTACGTAATAATTAAACGTGAGTCAACAATGTTTTGACTTTTGAGGATAATATATAAAATATAATATAAGAATTTTTTCTTTGCAAGGATTT
>NC_029793.2:10721114-10722014 GCF_000816755.2 Arachis ipaensis | reverse complement strand
TCCTAAATTTAAAATTTTAAATTCTATGATCTAAATTATAAAATTTAAATTTGAGTTATTTATATATAGGGTTATGCTAGGTAACCAATGACTTTCTTGAACAACATGAACAACCATCAATAAGATAAAAACACACTACACTTCCAAATTATCCACCTAAATTTTAATATTAGAATAATCATCCACACACCTAGTAAAATAAACATCCGATATATCCATTGTTCACATTGTTTAGTATTTTCATTGTTCCTATATTTTTTTTATATAAATTAGTAAACAAATTCAGTAAGGAGCGTTTAAGGATATAGGCTTTATATGAGTAAATAAATTTCGAAATTTGAATATTTTTTATTGGTGTATCTTGGCTTCCAGGAATCTTAGGAAACTGAAGTACATAGATAACTTTCACCCATTTGACTTATCATTCAAGAAGCACTGCGAAGAAGGGAAGCTACCAAACTACGTAGTGATTGAGCAAAGATTCTTCGATCTGTTATCCATTCCAGGGAACGATGATCATCCATCCCATGATGTGGGAGAGGGGCAGAAATTTGTTAAGGAAGTGTACGAAGCACTGAGGAGTAGCCCTCAGTGGAACGAGATTCTGTTTGTGATCACATACGATGAACATGGAGGTTTCTATGATCATGTTCCAACTCCTGTTGAAGGAGTTCCTAGCCCTGACGACATTGTTGGTCCTGATCCATTTAAGTTCAAGTTTGATAGGCTTGGTGTTAGGGTTCCTGCCATCATTATCTCTCCATGGATTGAGCCTGGCAAAGGTAATAATAGTTAACCTGCATGCATTTCATCACGCAAAAGTATGTTTTTGTAATTTACGCTAAAATCCATCTTCTAGTTTAAGAGTCAAAATAATCCAATTCTAAATCATTTGGACAT
>NC_029793.2:10715472-10720736 GCF_000816755.2 Arachis ipaensis | reverse complement strand
TAAAAATAAGCGTCGGATAAGTTATCCACAGATCCTTTGTGGGAAGACATTAGTAGAGGATATAAGTGTTTAGGAGGGGCGTAATGTTTTGTAGAGTACGTCTTTTTTTTTTTGGTAGCTTGTAGAGTACGTCTTTATTTTGTTAGTCTTTGTTTTTTATTATTGTTTACTTTGTAATAAAAAATACTTTATATATACCAAAATTAGCCATTATGTATTTGTATATAAATACATGTGTTATTTAACTCATTTTCATTGTGTATTTTTTATTTTTAACATATATTTTATACTAATGACTAATTTTAATATGCATCTAATATGGTTGTTTTGTAATAAACTCCACTTAATTACATTGAGCTTTCTCTCTAAAAAAAAAAATTAATGTTGTGTATAATATTGCATATTGCAGTGCTGCACAAACCTTCAGGACCATTCCCAACATCACAATACGAGCATTCATCAATACCAGCCACTGTAAAGAAAATATTCAATCTGCCTGAGTTCCTCACAAAGCGTGATGCATGGGCTGGAACATTTGAGGGTCTCTTAACTCTAACAACCCCACGAACAGATTGTCCAGGTTAATTATCTGTATCTAAATTGTCTTAAATATTTCCTTAATGCTGAAAATGTCAGTTATTTCCTTACCAGTAATTGTTTCTGTTTTGAATTTTGCAGAGACATTGCCAGAACCTGTGAAATTGAGAGACATTGGAGCTCAAGAACAAGCCAAGCTAAGCGATCTCCAGGTAGAATTAGTACAAATGGCAGCAACTCTAAATGGAGACCACAAAAAGAGCATATACCCCAACAAGTTAGTTGAGAATATGACTGTTTCAGATGCAGTTAAATACATTGAGGATGCATTCAGTACCTTCTTGGATGAGTGCAACAAAGCAAAGCAAAGTGGAGTTGATGGATCTCAAATTGTTGATTGTGCTGATAAGAATAAATCAACACCAAATTCCAATAATTTTTTTCACAAGTTGTTGAGTTGTATAGTTTGTGATCGATAGTTCAAAATTATTAAACATGTAATATTAATTCTACTTGGATCCCATTCATGCAGTTATTTATGTGTACAACAATAAAAGTGGCTTTGGCAGCCAAATGTGTTGAATAATAAATTTGTTGTATGTATTCCTGTCCGTTGAACATAATTAAGATTCTCAATTTAATAATAAAATTCATTTTCATTTTTGTAGTTACTACATACCCTATATATATATTTGTTTTACAATAACTACATCTAGCATATAGTTTTACCATGGTACCTTAGGCAACAATACAGAGACAGGAAATTCCTTTCTTTACTTCCTGAAAATGGCTACAAAAGAGAAGCGAAACAAACTATGGCTGGTCCTTTATTTTTCAACAAAATATATAGGATAGTTGCATATCAGAAACAAAAGAACCATGTATCTAACTAAAGCTGCAAGTGTCTGAAATGCTAAAGTTAATGATACCCTGCATCTAAGTATCTAACACGGCAATTATATTTGCCTCCGGAACACACGAAATAATACAGCACTAGAAAGTGTTACACTAATCATAACTCATAAGCAACTCATCACACACATTAGGAGAAATACTTGAATATGATCAGCATATGTCACCTCCAAGCTAAATTCATTTGCTACAGGAACTTTCTCCCCTTTCTAAATTGCATTACATTATGATTATACGAATAATGAATTTGGATAGGACTTAGGAGAGACCTATGAAATAACTGCTTAAGGAGAGAGCTAGTTATATCGAATATATGAGGTTTCCAGCAAAATTCGAATCACACTATAACCAGTTAGACTTACTATGTATCAATTTAAAACACCTCATAACTAGAAGAAACAATAGCAGCCACAAAATCGTGAATTTGAAAGCCAATAACAAAAATATATGAAGAGAACAAACCAATTAACACATTGAACAAAATATAGCAGCCAGAGTTTGTCCAGAAAATTCAGACAGCAGTTCAAACCCAAGATTTCAGCAAGAAAAAAAAAATAGAAGCTGCAATGCTACACACACACACACACACACAAATAAAGACGACAAACATAGCCCACAAATGTTGCATTGAGATAGAAGTTGTAAAATAATCTGAGATTTTTTCATTACCTTGCAACAATTTCAATCTAATTATTACATATGCTAAGGAAAAACTTCTAGCATAAGGGGCACTATGGGGGAACAGCTTGATTTGAAAATCATTGTGGCCTTGTGGGGAACAAGCAAAAACGAAGCATGAAAAAAAAATCAGATATCACAATAAAAATAGAAGTACTTGCATTACATTGAATTGAACCGCATCATAATCCAGATTCTGGTTTTTCCTCTTTAGGAGGTGCAAACTGCCTAGTGAGACGAGATCTCGTCCAGGGATCAACAGCAGCTCTCTGTGGTGGTTGTGGTGTTGGTGGCTTCGACTGTCTAAGCTCATTTTCCCGGTCAACAAACCTGTTAAAGACCGCAGAAGAAAATGATAAAAAAAGAGCACAATTCTCCTCAATTAACCCATTTTAAAACCACTAACATGACTATAAATTAGCAATAACCACTTAATAGAATCAAAACAACTATGTTTGTTTCAGTTATTCGAACAAAAAAATTAGCCTTTTTTAACCGAAACAATCAGAGTTGACACATTTGTACAAATTTTATAAAATATCCAGAATTTCCAAACAAAAAAAAGGGTTTTCAAAAAGCAAAACAAAATAGCTTCTAACTAAAAACAATTTTCAGCTTTTTCAAGTTGTAAAATCACATTATAAGACAGAATTTTAAGTT
Organism: Arachis ipaensis; assembly: GCF_000816755.2. Lineage (NCBI taxonomy): Eukaryota > Viridiplantae > Streptophyta > Magnoliopsida > Fabales > Fabaceae > Arachis > Arachis ipaensis. Next base: position 10,717,949 of record NC_029793.2, on the reverse strand, counting down.
AAAACTACGAAGTTATATTTGATCATACTCAATATAGGCGAGTGGTGCAGCATCACCAACTCGAATACGAGTCCTTAGCACTCTGGTGTATCCACCTTCTCTATCCCTGCATCACAAACAAAAGAATGTCCATTCAGTGTTACACAATCAACAGAAACAACACAAACTTTTTAACTAGGGTTTGGATGAATCCGAATACAAACTTGTAACGATAAGATAGCTCAGTAAAGAGTTTGTGAAGGACATCATCTCCTCTCACAAAAGCACCAGCGCGCCTTGCAGCACACAAAGAACCCTAAAAAGCCACAATCAATCTATGAAGGAAGATTATATACACAAATTAATCATCAAAAGACTCTAGAATATTCTGATTCAAGTGCTAATAAATTTATAGAACAAAAGGAAAGAGCAAGACCTCCTTGCCGAGCTGAACCATGTTGTCAGCGAGTCTGCGAACCTCTTTAGCCTGGAAATGAAGATAAAATGAAATAAAATGAAAATGAAAATGAAATTGAAAAAGGAAGAAAGAGGGGAACCTTGGCAACAGTGGTTTCGATGCGCTCGTGCTTGATAAGCTGGGAAACCATGGTTCTGAGCATGGACATTCGGTGACCGGTGGGTCGACCCAGTTTCCGGAACTTCGTCATCTTCCGAAGTCACAGAGCACCCCTCTCTCTCTCTTTCACTCTCACTTTCACTTTCAGATTGGGAATCAGGGTTGCCGCCAAAGAGGGAGAGGGACACACTTCTGATTTCGCTTTGGGCTTCAACGTGTTGTGTACTTGTGTTCAATAACGGTTTTTTTAATTTTTATTTTTAAATGAAAAATAAGTTTTTCAAAATCAATAATTTTTAATATTATTTGATCAATATAAATAAGGCTGAGCACGGGTTGATTTGGTTCGGATTTATGATAAAATTAGAACCGAACCGATTAAAATATAATTGATTCAATTTTGTTCGAATTTGTATTTTTTGTATATGTACCAAACCACAATAAAATACTTGCTCATTAAGACTCATAAATAAATATATGACTCATAAATAAATACTTGCTCAATGAAAAGAAACATATTTATATATACAAAAACATGCGTGTGTTTATAATTTTAGTTCATATTAATTACCTTATGCTAAGTAGCAAGAAAAATTTATACAATAAATATCTAAACATTTAAAGTAGTATTTTTATTTTTTTTTTATTTTTACATTTTTTAATGGATTTAATTTTTTTATACAGATAATATAAAATAATTTTGTATAAATACCTAATTGTATATTATCATAAGTACTATAAAGTTGGTATAATTTATTCTTTTTACTAATATTTAACCATAAATGTATTTTTATAAAATGATATTAAAAATAGGTCTAAATAAGTCTGAAGTCATTTTATATACTCTTCTATAATTATATCAGTATTCTTAACAATAAAATCAACTGCATAATTGATTTTTTTTTAATCAATGTGTGACAAATTTTCAATGTCAACTCAAAATTTCTTGAATTTTTTTATTAAGTTTTTTGTTAGAATAATAACATAAAATTTCTTTTTATACATCATAAAAAAAAGTGTCTAAATAATTCGTTTCACAAATAACATTGCAAAAACTACATTCTCAAGTAAGGATTAATATTCCTCCAAATAACATGAATCTAATCTAAATAATATTAGCATTTTTAAATTTTTCAAAGCAACTTTTCATCCAACACCAACCCAAATTATAAATATAATTATCAAAACCTGTTGATCCACTAAAAGGACTTTAGTGTTGGGCCAACCGTGGGGAGCTCTCGACAATCGGAGAGAATTCGGGAGGAATCAAGTGAGAGAACATAAGATGAGAAGACACCACATCCAACTCAAAACCTTAAGGTGTCAAGTTAATGGGTCTCTCATCTTATAAACTCCTCACTCTTCCATGCTTTCTTTGATGTGGGACTAACTTCAACACTCCTCACACTTGCAACACTAACAATCTCCCCCTCTCCCCCTCAAGTGTGAGCTTCGTCCATCACACTGCCGCAAAACACCGCGGGACACGCCGCCCGAACCACCTTTGCCGGGAAGACTTTCGATGCTTCACCTTGAATACTCCTTAAAACCAGACCGATTAAACCATCGGGGCTCTGATACCACTTGTTGGGCCAACCGTGAGGAGCTCTCGACAATCGGGGAGAATTCAGGGAGGAATCAAGTGAGAAAACATAAGATGAGAAGACACCACATCCAACTCAAAACCTTAAGGTGTCAAGTTAATGGGTCTCTCATCTTATAAACTCCTCACTCTTCCATGCTTTCTTTGATGTGGGACTAACTTCAACACTCCTCACACTTGCGACACTAACATTTAGAACACTAGAAGAGAGAGAGTGTGTGTTGTGGTTAAAATTGTTAGTCATTGAACTTTTTTCTTATAATAATATTAAAAATAATTAATTTTTAAATTATTATTTAAAAAATCATTTTAAATATA
>NC_029793.2:10714647-10714982 GCF_000816755.2 Arachis ipaensis | reverse complement strand
TTATATCTCAAAATTCTCTTCCTTCCTCCTTCAAATTAATTTTAGTGTAATATCTGAAATCAATTTTTATTGATTTTTTAGTCAAATAATTTGATTATAAATAAATTTTAACGACTAAATCAGTCTTTAAATTTTTTATTTTAAACAAATTAATTCTTATAACAAAATTTCGTAAAAAATTAGACAAATTAATATTTGTCATTATTTAATAAAAACTTCACAAATTTTAAGACTACGTTTGGAAAATTTTTTAACATGATAGAAAAATTCTATTCTATCGAAAAAAAATGATTTATATTTAAACTTTAATTTCATGGTTTAAAATTATTTTAATA
>NC_029793.2:10684604-10714622 GCF_000816755.2 Arachis ipaensis | reverse complement strand
TTTGGATAATTTTTAAATGAATAATTTTTTTTATAAATTAAGTAAATTATCAATTTTACTCTCGAATAATCAGAATGCTGATAAAAATAATCTTTATTTTTATTAATAACAAAAATACATCTAAAATATTGAAAAATACTACAAAAATACTCAATTTTAAATAAAAATTTATTCCATTAATAAAGTTGTCTGAGCTATCAAACAGATTTCGTTACACCCCCTTCTTCTGCTTCTCTTTCATTTTCCCTCGCTCCCTTCCTCCCTAAAGTAACTACAACAACAATAAATAGCATCTCAGTCACTCCTTCCCTCCCCCAAATCTCCCAGAAGTTGTTGCAAGCTGCAACAACAACAACATATCTCAGTTATCCCAAAATTGCAACAACGACAACAACATCATCTTCCTAACTAAAGCTCCTGCAACAACATCTTCTTCATTATTTCTCTCCTCAAATACAATGTCGCCTCTTCTTCCACAGTTTCTCTCCCTCAAGTATGATAATGGTCTTACTCTTTACCAGTTCTTGCGATGGTATCGAGGATTAGGATAAGTAAAACAACAGAGGAATAGAGAGAGTAGGATCAGAAAAGTCTTTTTTTTGGTTATTTTCTTATTTGGTTACAATAGCTCTCTTAATATAGAGTAATTAGGAAACTAAATATAGAAATAATCCTAATTGATTACATTTGATTTTCCTTGATTTTCTCTTATACCCAATGATTTGTTCTTTAATTAGAATATTCTAACAGATATTCTAACACTCCCCCTCAAGTTGAGCAGTAGGATCACCAATGCTGAGCTTGCTAAGAACACGCTGAGTAGTCAATGCCATACGTTTGTGTATAGCCTTTGGCTACTAACCTTGCTTTATACCTCTCAATGGTACCATCTGCTTTGTGTTTAATAGTGAAAACCCACTGACACCCAACCGGCTTCTTTTTTGCTGGCAAGATGCACTTTTCCCAAGTTCCATTTTTTTCTAGAGCCTCCATTTCTGCTTTCATAGCTTCTCGCCACTCGCCCTTCTTACTGGCTTCATGAACTGTTCTGGGAATATCTTCAGCTAGAAGGGAGGTAAAAAAAGCTTTTGCAACGTCTGCCACTCCTTCTCTGGTTGTCCTAATAGGATACTTTGAACTGCGAGAGACAAGTCCTGGGGAATATCTGTCAGGAGGTACTCCTCTGTTCCTTCTTGGAGGAAGTGTGAATGGCTCTGATTCTGGTTCCTCAAGTCTTGAAGCTAATCTGTCATTGTTAGTGACTTCATTCATAACAGGAGATAACTCAATAGATTGATGGTCACTTACCTTTTGTTGAACATTCTCAGAAGGAGGCTCATTGGTTGTGTTAGTTTCTTCCACATTGTCAAAGGCATGCTCGGTGGCGCCATCTACTTGCTCTTTTGGAACAGTTTTGTGGCAACTAAGATTAACTAACCAACTTGGTGGTTCACTGGTTTTCTCCCCCTGAACAACAAGTTGGTCGCTGAAGAAATATTCTGATTCAAGAAAATCACAATCCATAGTCACATGTACACGACGAGTGATAGGATTGTAACAACGATACCCCTTTTGGTATGTAGCATACCCCATGAAGACACATTTCTCAGCACATGGATCGAACTTGGTTCTGGTAGCTTTAGGGATATGGACAAACACAGAGCACCCAAAAACTCTTGGAGGTAATGTTTGGACAGGAGGAAGTACTGTCTGAGTGGCCAAAACCTGCAAGGGTGTTCTGTGGTGGAGGATCTGGGAGGGCAACCTGTTCAGAAGATACGTCGAGGTAGCAACAGCTTCAGGCCAGAAACGTGTTGGAACCTGTGCATCAAACATCATGGCCCGAGTCATCTCTAGTAGCTTACGATTTTTTCGTTCTGCCACACCATTCTGTTGGGGTGTATTTGGGCACGATGTTTGATGAATTAAACCATTTTCCCTAAAGAAATCTTGCATGGATCTGTTCACAAACTCCCCTCCATTATCTGATCGAAGCACTTGAATTTTGTTATCAAATTGAGTGTGAATCATTTGATAGAAAGCATAGAATTTATCAGGCACTTCAGATTTGTTTTTTAGAAAATATACCCACGTCATTCGAGAGAAATCATCCACAAATAATACAAAATACTGAAGTTGATTGTTATGGGAATTAGGTGCTGGGCCCCATACATCAGAATGTACTAATGAAAAAGCAGAACTAACTCTAGTGTTACTCGGGGAGTAAGTAGCTCTATGATTCTTTGCCCGAATACAAGTCTCACATTTAATGGGTTCAGTGTTACTCGAAAAAAGACTAGGAAATAAAATCTTAAGGTACCCAAATGAGGGGTGTCCCAGGCGTCTATGCCATAACCAGAGTTGCCTTGTAGCCGTTCCGTGAGCAAGCATGGCATGTCCCTTGTGAGCAACCTCATCAACGTAGTAAAGACCTCCACGTTCAGTACCACGCCCAATGATCTCCTTCGTATGAATGTCCTGCAAAAGGCAAAAGGTAGAGAACATGAGAACCACACAATTTAGCTCCTTTGTAACTTGACTAACAGAGAGTAATTTTGAGGATAGTGCAGGGACATAAAGACAATTTTTTAATTTTAATTTTTTTGAAAACATAATTGATCCTCCTCCTTGAACTGCAATTAATTCCCCACTGGCTGTCTCAATATGGGCCTTAACAGGAGTAGAAAGATTGTCAAAATCATGAGGATCATGAGTCATAGTATCAGTGGCTCCACAATCAAAAATCCATTCATCAGCCTTTTTTGGGCCAGAATTTTTTTCTGACTGGGCTGCCTTCACAGAACTGAGCCCTGTAATTTTTGAAGAGATTTGGGCCATGAAAGGGGTTTGGGCTACGGACTCACCGCCCCTTTTATTTGGACCAACCCACTTACTAGGGTCATCTGGCCCAAACAGCCCATGAGGGTTCTCATTCTCTTCAGAGCTCTCTTCTTCTCCATGCGCGGTTTCCCCTCTGCTCTTACCTCCATGAGCGACTGCAGCTCTCCCATGGATTGCTTGTGACTCTGTCTCTTTATCTCTTCCAGCGTCACCACCGCTGTTGCTGGCGGCCTGTGGGTTGCCCACGGCAGTGGCAGCCTTGTGGTTTTTTGGCTTGGGATCTTCCCACCACTCGGGGTAGCCTACGATTTTGAAACAGGTCTCCTTGGTGTGCTTCCTCATCCCGCAATGAGTACAAAGGAGGTGACTTTTATCTTCCTTCTCTCGTTGTGATGAACGCCGGCCGGCTGTTTCTGAGCGATTCCATCTCGGTCCCTGTCCCTGTTTGTTCCTCGCGACTAAACCGATTCCAACCTCCCCTAATGATGTGCTCCCTTCGCTGCTGGTGGTAGGCTTCAGGATCTGAAGTCGGGCCGCCTCCCTCCGGACGGCAGCGTAGGCAGACTCTACTGAAGGGGTCTTTTCTTGCATCAAAAGGTCCCTTCTAATAGCTTCAAATTTCTCATCAATCCCTGTTAGGAACTGATATAGTCTCTGCTCTTGTTTGATTTTGTTGAAAATTGCAATATCTGTAGTGCACTGCATAGGGTTAGGTTGCCTCCTGTCAATGGCCATCCAAATGGCTTGTAATTTGTTCCAGAAATCCTCTAGGGTGTCTTGTCCCTGCTTCTGTGTGTTTGCTTTTCGATGTAAATCATAGATTTGCACCGGATCTGTCCCGCTTCCATAGGTGGTAGCCAATCCTTCCCATAGAGCCTTTGCGGTAGGAAACTGAGAGACATTGTTCATTAAATTTGTCTCGATATTCTGAATAATCCAAGTAAAGACTGCTTGGTCTGCCTGTTCCCATTGTTCATATGCGGGTTCTGTCTCCTCTGGTGCCGGAAGAACACCTGTCAAGTGACTTTTTTTTCCTCTACCACCAATAGCTTTCTTCATAAGGGTTGCCCATAATGGATAATTGTCTCCATTTAATTTGAAACCAATTGACAGATTGTCAAGATTGGCCTGTGTTTGCTGAATTCCTAGACCATTACGAAGCATATTTGCAATTTGCAAGGTTAGCTCATCAGTGATGGTCGAGGAATTATTCTTATTTCTGTTGTTGCTAGTTTCGTCATCTGAGGATGACATTTTTTTTTGGGTGTTTGAAGGGATATTGGAACAATGTTGTTGTTTTTGCTGAGTGCCCAGGATCTAACACTGCTCTGATACCATCTTGCGATGGTATCGAGGATTAGGATAAGTAAAACAACAGAGGAATAGAGAGAGTAGGATCAGAAAAGTCTTTTTTTTGGTTATTTTCTTATTTGGTTACAATAGCTCTCTTAATATAGAGTAATTAGGAAACTAAATATAGAAATAATCCTAATTGATTACATTTGATTTTCCTTGATTTTCTCTTATACCCAATGATTTGTTCTTTAATTAGAATATTCTAACAGATATTCTAACACCAGTGTCATCTTTCTCATCTACTTCTCCTTCTTTGATTCTTCTCTCTCGCCGCCTCTCTCTTTCTCTCTTCTTGTTGTTATGCTTCTCTCTCTCTTCAACGACGGCGTCTGCGCTGATGTTGTCCTCTCCTCCCATCCTCCCCCACTCCCCAAAGCAACTACAATAACAATAAGCAACATCTCAGTAACTCCTACCTTCCTCCAAACGTCCCAAAATAGACCTTACGTCTCACCCTCTTCGTCTTAGCCACATCAATAATCAGTAATAATCAGCAATTTCATAATTTCTCATTATGCTTTTTTTAATAATCTAATAAAAATAGAATCCAAAAAAAAAAGAATGACAAAGAGAGTAGCTAGAGAGAGAGAGCTCCTCACCGCCCTAGAGAGAGAGAAAGTTCGCTGCTGGCTTACTGCGAAAGAGGAGAGTAAGGCGCTGCAAGATAGGTTTCTGACAGCGATGGAGTGGCAACGAGCAAGCAACGACAACGATGGCGAATATAAGAGAAAATAACGAGAGACTGCTGCAAAAGTGAAGAGGGGCGGCGAGCAAGCAGCAATGGCGACAACGAGATTCTGCCGTTAAAGACAAAGAAAAAGTGGCGTGGGTTGATGAGTAACTGTTCTGTGTGTTGGAGAAGTAAAAGTGAGAAGAAGAGAGAAGAAAAAGAGAGCGGGGAGTGAGGTGTGAGAGTGCGAGACAAAGAAGACTGGAAGATAGCAGCCATGAATTTAGAGTGAGAGTGAAGAGAGTGAAGCGTAAGCTCTTTCCGAGAAGTTTGGGGGAGGGAGGGAGTGAGGGAGAATGAAGGAGAAGCAGAAGAAAGGTGTAACGAAATTCGTTTAACAGCTCAACTAACTCTATTAAGGAATATATTTTTATTTATGGCGGATATTTTTGTAGTGTTTTTTGATATTTTAAGTATATTTTTGTTATTAATGAAAGTGGAGGTTATTCGAGGACAGAATTAATAATTTACTCTTATAAATTTATCCTTGGCAAAATCATTTTCTTTATATACTCGACTATCTTTTACATTTCAAATATTAAGTTTTTGGTATTATAAGAATTGATTTGAAAATCACACATTTCTTTGTAATAATAAAAATATGAGAATTGAAATTTTTAAATGAATTAAAATTATTCAATTTTAAGCGTTTCAAAAAAAAATTGTATTGTTGAGTGAATTCTAATTTTTATTTTAAATAAACTCTACAAATTTTTAAAATTCTCATATCAATACTTTTATATAAACAAATAATTTGATATAGGAATTGGTAGTAAAATAAAAATTTAAAGACTAATTTAGTGATTAAAATTTATTGAGGACTAAAATATTTAATTTAAAATTTTCAAGGACTAATTTAAAATATTATTCTTAATTTGAATATAAAAATATCGAAAAACAAATATTTTTAATGTAAAAGACAAAAATGAGAGTTAGTGTTGATTCCAATATAAAACAAAAATAAAGAAAAAATTACTCCCGAAAATTTGTCTTTCAATATTTGGTAAAAAATATAGTGATGTATCAAATTTAAAATTAATTAAATAAACCTAATTGAAACCTATAAAAACCTTCTTCTTCTCTCTCACCGTCAGGCCCTCTCCGCCTTCCCACCGCAACTCACTCCTCTTCTATCACCGACATCTGGCTCGTCGAATTTGCTACCGTCGACAAGAACTGCTTTCCTTTCGTGAACCAGATGTGTTACCGGAGCCATATTGATGTTGTTGTGGTGATTGCACAGTGAAAAATAGCTGAGAAATATGAGAGATTTGTGTGGTGTTGGTGTTGCTTTGATGGATAACAGAATAAGAGAATAGAGAAGGGTGCGATAGGCAAGAATGAATCGAATGGGTTGGGTCTTGTTTGGGGCGGTGAGACGAAGAGAGAGTTCGGGTTCGAGGTCGGTGAGATCAGGCTGTGGCCTATGGGAGCAGAATGCGTTGGGGTTCTCTACGCTGCTCTATATGTTCCACCATACTCTCTATGCCTATACCTTTTTTATTTTTAAATTTTTTTGGTTAAAAATTGGATACGCCAAGCTAATCATCTTAAATTCATATGAAATCGTTCTCTGCGTTTTGGGATATTAGGTGCCATTTTGATGATTAAAGAGACTGCAAATTACACAATTATAGAAATATAAAAAAAACATTCATTTAATATGAAAAAAAAAATCCTAATACTTAACGAAAGAAATATCCAGTTATATTTAGCAAAAATAATTAAATATCTATAAAATTTAAAAAAATATGATTCTTAAAGAAATAGAGACATTCATATTTGCAATACAAAAAAATTCGAAAAATATATAAAAGAACATCCATTTGACTGATTTTTTGCTAATACCCTTTTGGTTCTTACCATTGTTGTTAATTAAATTAAGGTGGAAACTCGGTGAAAAACAATAATTAAAGACAAAGTTGTCACCTTTTCGGTGACCAGGGTCTGCAACTCGTTGGGTACGAGTTCCATGCATGGCTCCCGTGACTCTGCTTCCAACGCAAAAACCCATATTATTCCGTAAATCACATCCCAAAAACCCACTTTAATATGCACACAAAAACACACACACTCTCAAGCAAACCACAAACCCTACCCAGTGGCCAGTGCCTGTGTCGCACCCACTACTCCGACGCCTCACTGGGCTCACTCAGTAGTCCGGCCCGGCAGCTGATCGCACGAGCAAGGGCTTTCAGTGTGACAGCGAACCTAAGGTGAGGCAGAACTCCAGCGAGGTTCTGTACCTTTTTCATTTTTTCTATATCAAGCTTCTGTTACTTTAGATGCTAAAATTTTGCAATTATTCGGATGGAACGATCAGTAAACAACAATTAAATTATTGTGGATGTTAATATTGTGGATTTTTTTATGTTATAGTTCAGGAATTTTGGATGCTATGGTACATTTGTGTTGTAACATTCTCGTTTTGAAACCATTTTTCTTGGTGCTACAGGTTTTTTGTTTGAGTTGAACTTAGATGATAAAGAAAACAGTTGCACCCAGAGAGGAAAGGGGCAGCGGTCAAACAATCATCAACAAAGATGTCTGGTAAGCCAAAAACTAACGAGGACTTTTCTTGCGATATAGATACAGGATTTTGAAATTGAGAAAATTTTGATGATTATAAGTTATAACTTATTATAAACACATGCTACTACAAATTTAGATTTCTACTTTTGGATGCATGAATGTAATAGGCCGTTATTACATTGATTGAATTTGATCAGAGTAAAAAAATATCAATTGAATTAAAAGAAACCATAACAGCGGAGCTATGCTGGATTCTTTCTAACATTAGGTGCGTGTGTGATAAACATTTAGAAAATATTTTTGTGGACACCTAAAAAGTAGTGTTATTTTGCATATGCATCAAAAGCCAATATTCAATGGTGGTACTTTGGCTAAAGTCCACGGTGGGAATCTTTTCTGCCAGCAATTCTATAATCTTCTTTGTGCGTCCAAGCATTTCAACTGCATCTCTAACGCTATCCTCTCTCTCTTCAACAGTGCTGTTGGAGCACTTGGCCGATATAGCATAGGGTAAGTTAGTGAGACATGCACCCAATATATCAGATATCGTTCCTGTTAGTTCTTCAAACAATATCTCACTCCTAAGATCTTCAATCCTTCCATAATTTAATAAAACAGTTTGGCTTATTCTATACATTGCATTAGATGCCAATACTTCAATGGGCCATGATGAAGGTGGTTCTCTATTGCATATGTCTCTATACTTGGCCTTATACTTGCCATACCTGTTCTTTGCATCTTCACCTAGTGTCTCCAATGTCTCTCTGGGGCTTTTACTTTGATGGGAGAGCTTATAAAGGTCCACATCTAACCACTTACCATATAGATCAACTCCGTGCCACATAGTTTCCGCTGCCCTCTTGACTTTGATCAATTTCCCTTCTTTGTCAATGTTACACTCTATGAACTTCACATAGTAGAGCCCTTCACTTAGAGCTCCTATGAACTTCTCCACTGAAAGCATGTCCATGTTTGGAAGTGCCATTATTATGCTTCCTAGTGTCACCAGAGGAAGTGCCCAACCATATGGTGTAGTTTCCTCATCGTGCAAAGAGGAAACTTGGTCATTGTCAAATGTTGTCACCCTCTTAAATCCTTCCAAGATAGAACTCTTCTCCATTATTAGTTCAATGACATGTTTTGGCTCCTTTTTCTCTCCTACATGAAACAATTGATTAGTTGTTTTGTGAATGTCTTTCATCATCACCTCAACTAATTCTTCCTCTCCTTCAAGATGTAGAATAAAACGCCTTAGATCCGGGCCAGACTGTGGCTCTGTTCCTGAGCTAGTACTTGATACATTACTGCAACAATCACGAGCTGCTAACATAAAGTACAAGAGGACTATTGAAATGAACTGGGTCACTTTGTTGATCAGCACAATCCCTTTCTGCAGCTTAATTAATAACTGAAACAAAAGCACTTTTGCATCATGGGCTTTCTTTCTGAGCCACTTGTTATGAATTTGAAAGCCAAGAGGCCTTTCTTTAATTAGAAATAGACTTTCAGTCCAGTACTGTTCTACACGGAATCTCCTATTTGTATTGTTGCTCCCAAGTCTCAAAGCTTGCCTCATATATCTTAGAGCCTTGAACCATCTAACTGTAGGAGCAATAGTTCCTACTACCACTGCAGCGAACTGAACTATGAGATTTAAAAAAATGGACCATTTGTAGTCGCTACCATTATTAACGCAGTCGCCATAATAATCTAACAAGAAATACCGAAGAGTCATAGCCTCTAGTAATGTCAATGTACTAAGAAGACAATAGGCACCGGATGTAGCACATGTTACTGACCTTGCAAGGACAATTTGGGGGCTGCTAGTGTGTGCCATCATCCAGTCTGCCATCAATTCACTTCCAAGATTGTTGACGACTTTACTATTTGCTCCAGCTTCCTCATCTATCTGGTTAGCGCATTCTTTCTGTGCCTCCTTGTTGATCTCATACTTAAGCTCCAAGTCACGTTTCATCTTTGAAATAGCTATGGCTGATGAGAACATGCTCAACAACAAAATGAACATGATGTATATCATAATAATATGTTCAATCAAGAAGTAATCAGAGATAACACCAGTAGCAAGTTGGATGATGATGTTGACAATCACGGTTATCACGAGTATTCCCATGGCGATAATGTTCATAGGGCTGTTGCCAATAGAAGGCATCGAATTACCTGAAATGATTAATGATCTGTATTAACTCTATAAAATATAAAGTGTGGCTAGTCCGCAAGAAAGAGCAGTTATGAGTTAACTATATGTAGAAGTCTGAAGTATATTTACCCATGATTGTGCAGATGAAGGCACTGCTACATAGTTTTGCTACCTGTTCGATATATAGTGGCATGGAGGTGGTGAGATCAACCGAGAGCTTGAGTGCAACAGCGATCACTGTCAAGGAAGTGGCGTTAAGGCAGAAGTAGTTGCAAGGGAACCAGAGCTTGCTGCTGCGGAAAGCTTGAAAGAGATCAGCAGACATTGCAAAGAGACAGGCTAGGGATGCTACGGCTATGTATGCCCCAATCACTGGCATAGGTTTGCCGAACTTGTCATTGCTGGGGAACTCACCCTCGGAATCGCAACCATATGTGCTGGCTATTCTATTAATATCATACCCAGCAAAGCTAACTTGCATCTTTGAAGGAGTAATACTATGATACTTCTTGTCTTTTTGGATCGGACAACTCCTTATGTTTGCTTGCTGGGATACTTTATATCAATGCCGTAGCACCTGATTTAGTTTATGGCTACAAAATGATGACCTTTTCTGATGCATTTGTCGAAGACCAATGACTTTGGATTTTAAGGATTTTCCAATTTTTCATTAACTTCCCACAATATTCTGCCCTATATTATTTAATATTTGCTTATGCAAAAAAATATTATTAAATTATGCATTATACTGTTTATACTAATATTCTATTCTATTCTATTCATAACTTGGTTTTATTAGCTTTATTCTTACTAGTGTTGCTTGTTAATTTATTTATTTTTTAGTTAATTCCTGTTTTGTTTCTAATATATTTATTTTACTTTTGTGTCCTATTTTGCAACAGTTGCACATGTTTTAAACAAATGGTCACAACAAAGAATGAGAATTTAGATATTTTATAAAATGCTAATAAATCACACCGTATAACATAAAACTTAAAATTTCTGGATGACAGGTAGCTGTTGCTATTTATGACGATGGCGATCATACACAAGCAGGAAGCCACCCCTATTGACTCCATATGAACCACTGGATAAGCAAGTTGACCAGGGAAGACTTGATCAAAGCTGCATTGATATTATTTTGAAAAGATACAGAGGTGGATTTTAACCATACAACACACTCGGCCTTTTTTGGTAGTGAAAGTACATGTTGAAGACTTGGTAAACTTCTTGGAGCCAACAAAATGACTGGCTTTAATGTTTCAAAGAATTTCAAGTCAAAGATGAAAAGGTCACTCAGTGTTGTGATGCCCGCAACTTATTTGAGAACCAAAGTTTCAAAAGTGATGTGAGGTAGATAGAAGAAGGTATATCACATTTGAGCGAGAGTAAAAAAATGGATAGCCCTGTAAGTGTCAAGGTATATTACCATGGTAAGGTTTTACTACAGACACCGGAAGGAGTTCAATTTGTATGTCGGAATCCATGTACTTTTGCTGTCCCTTTCACGATTTCTTTTGAAGAACTTAACGGGGCAATTTGTCAAAGCATAGATTCTCCAAGATCAAAGAAGGTGACAAGTATTTTGTATAGACATCCTTTATTAATATTTGGTGGGTTTATACAATTTCAGACAATGTATATTACAGATGAAGCAAGTATGCAAAAAATGTTTTCGATCTATCATCAAGTTCAATCACAAGTGTCAGTCATAGAGTTGTATGTTGAGTTTAAACAACTGCCTTTAGTGGTTGAAGAACCCGACCCAATCAAGGAATGGGAGGGGTATAACAGTGAAAGTGAAGAGGAATTTGACAGTAACTATGAAATTGTTGATTCAAATGAAGGTAGGGATCATGTTTACAGCACTAGACTTACTCTTTCTCAAAATCATTCTAAACTGAACTCAGACACCATTGCAGAAGCGATAAAGTCATTGGTTAAAGCTGACCCATCTTTAAAGATTGAAGAAGTTCAATCAAGGTTCAATTACATGATAAGTTATCGCAAAGCATGGTTGGCGAAGCAAAAGTCAATTGAGAAAGTTTTTGGTGGTTGGAAATCTTCTTATGAAGTTTTATATACATGGTTTGAAGCAATGTGTCAAAAAGAGCCATCAGCAGCTGTCGAGTTTGAAAGTATAATTCCCTACGATGGGAATAAGATTGCTCCTGATGTCCGGATATTTAATCGAGTCTTTTGGACCTTTTATCCTTGTCTTAGAGCTTTCAGACACAGTAAACCAATTGTACAGGTAGATAGCACAAACTTGTGTGGAAAATATAAAGGGACTCTATTGGTAGCAGTATCACAAGATGGCAATCAGAATATTGTGCCTATTGCCTTTGCCATTGTCGAGGGTGAGACTTCTGATGCATGGTACTTTTTTCTTAGTCGTTTGCGGAAACATGTGGTGACTCGAGATGGTGTAGGTCTTATCTCTAATCAACATGACTCTATTAAGTCAGCCATAGCTCGTAGTAATGGAGCATGGGAGCCTCCAAGAGCTTTCCATATGTTTTGCATCAGACACATAGCATCTAATTTCTTAAGAAGGTTTAAGGTGCCATCCTTACAAAAACTTGTAGTCAAAATAGGTAAATAACTTGTAGCAGTATAAAATTGTTAGTATTATGTGATGTTGATCAACTCTATGATTGATGTGTATTTGCATTGTTCTGTTGATTTTTGACAGGTTCATCCAAGACAATGCGTGAATACAATATGCGTTACCAAAAGTTACATGAGCAGGGTGAGATTTACACTGAGTGGCTTGACAAGATCCCCCGCTCACAATATGCTTTGGCTTTTGATGAAGGGTATCGCTGGGGTTGTATGACTACGAATTTAGTTGAGTGCATCAATTCGGTTTTGAAGGGAGTGCGCAATCTTCCTGTCACAGCACTTGTTAAGGAAACATTTAACAGACTAAATGAGTTGTTTACTAGGAAGAGGGCTGAGGCTGAGGCTCAAATGAATGTTGGACATGTATTCTCTGAATTTGTGATAACCAAACTTCAAGCATATCAGCGCGCAGCAGGAAATATCCAAGTTAATTGTTTAGATATGCAGAATGAGATTTTTGAGGTTCGTGAGATCCCCATCGGTGTGGAGTATAGAGTGAATCTACGTCAGTGTCGTTGTGATTGTGGTGATTTTCAGGTAGATCGAATTCCGTGTCTTCATGTCTTTGCTACTTGTGCGAACCAACACTTAGATTGGCAAGTCTATGTTAACGAGGTATATAGGTTGGATGAAATCCGAAAGGTATATAGAGCTAGGTTTAGGCCATTGGGAGACCCAACAACATGGCCTGTTTATCAAGGACCAAGGATGATTCCTAATCCAACCTTTAAGCGAGTGTGCATAGGCCATCCAAAAAAACCACGACGTTGCAGGATTTGTGGAGGCAACGGTCATAGATGCAGTAGATGCCCTCAAGATGTTGGTTCAAGTAGAGGAGGCTCAGTAGCCTCAGCTCCATATTGATAATGGTTTATGTTGGTGTATTATGTGCACTGATTAGTCTATCTATTGTGTGTTGGTTTACTTAGTGCATGGATTTGATTTATGGATCTTCTTTATTATTGCGTTGGTTTAGTGAATGTATGGATTGGTTTATGTATCTACTTTTATTGACAATTAAGTGACAAAACAAAGAGTCACTTCTGAATCATACATAATCCACAAATTCAAAATCCTCTACATGGTTGAATTAATTATAGGATAACAATTACAAAACCAAAAAACAAGAAGCTACTTGTTCATTTTTTCCTTCGCATTTTAGGCATTCTTTTTGCACATTTTTAAGAATTGCTGTTTTAATTGCTAATATGTTATATCTGTTCTGCCTTCAGCCCTTCAGCGTGATGAATTAATCTTGAGATCATAGTCCTTACCTCAAATATCTGGAGTTAAGGCAATATCTCCACCAACAGTTGCAACACATGCATATAAATTACTTGTGTATATTAGTTCACATCACTAGCAACAAACAAGAACAAAAAATCAACTCTAATAACAATAATTATAAAAAGCACAACCATCAACCCTGCTCAATCATAATGCCCACTCACAACAATAACAAATCAACTATGCTAATAAAAAGGAAATATGAGGCTTGAGGTGGTTGTGGTTATGACCGTGGTTATGATTGATAGTGACTGGTCAAAAGGAATGCTTATTGTATTGCTGCAAAACACCAGGAGACAACTACAAACATTCGTCATATGTTGTGTTGTACCAACTCATGTAAATCTCAGATGCTTGATAAGTATCAATAGGAGGCTCCAACAAGGATGTGAGAATATCAATTAGTCTAGATAATTATCCACTCAGAATGTGCGACGACCCAATTCAATTTTTTTTAGACCGATCAACTGATCAAGACATTGTTATACTCTTTGATTGACCTGCAACTTCCTGTTGATGTCACTTGATACCCTCAAAACAAGAAAAAAAAAAACTATTATAGAGTGAAATCTAATTTTTGCTAAACAAGTTTGGAGAATGTTTTTTTTTTTTGGTGACTAGTTTGGAGAATGTTTAAAATTCTTATATTAATTTCCTATATATAAGCAAACAATCTGATAGAGTGATTGATTTGTCCAACAAAATAAAAATTTATGGATTAATTTAGTGATTAAAATTTGTTGAGAATTAAAATATCTAACTAAAAAATTTTCAAGAATTTAAGAAGACATATATATAAGTCTATCACAAAATTTTCTTAAAGAATTTATTTGGTAACTTTAAAAAAAAAATTATAAATCTATTACAATATTTTTAAGGTTTAATTACTCTACTGGTCCCTATAGTTTCGCAAATTTTAATTAGGTCTCTGTACTTTTTTTTTTTTTAATTGAGTCCTTGCACCAATTTTTTTTTAATTGGGTTCTTACACTTTTTTTCTTTTATTTGAGTTCCTGTACCAATTTTTTTTTAGTTGGGTCCCTATAAAATTAAACCAATTACGGTTAAGAGGGACCTAATTGAAAAAAAAATTTGGTGTAGAGACCCAATTAAAAGGAAAAAATGTATAAGGACCTAATTAAAAATTTTATAAAACTATAAGGACCAACAGAATAATTAAACTTTTTAATATTAGTTAAAGATGTGTGTTACACTAGATTATTTGACTTCACGTAAGTCTTACTTTGTTATGATTTTTTTTTTTTTACCTTTTAGAAGATAATTTTGCCTAAAAAAATTTAATTAGTTTAGAAGAAAACACCATTGATATTTTTATTAAAAATATATTTTTTAATTTGAAAATTGCTAAAAAGCATTGCCGTTTTGTTTTTTTTTTTAATATTTTGTAAAGTATTAAAATAGAAAGCGGCGATTTCTTTATCTTTTAAAAATTATGAAAATAAAAACGGCGTGGCTATTTTGTTATTTTAACAAATTTAAAAATTTAAAAATGGTGACACTTCACAATTCGATACAACATATATAATAGGTCATTTTTAATAGTAAATAATTAGTATTTTTACTCGTAATAACATTATGAGAATATACATTTTTTAAAATTATAGTCCACTTTGTTCTAACAGTATATGATGAGTTTGAAAAACTCTAAATTAATATTTGTGATGACTAAACATTATTAAAATTAATTAATTACAAAATTATTAATCTGATTTTCATTCAATATATATTGATTAAATAATTTTGTTACAGGTTTTAATATTGGGCCGAAAACAAATTTCTGGTGCAAACCCAATTACTTTCAGCCTTTGGTTTTGATAATATATGATGAATATGGCTGATTTGATTCTTTATGTTACTTGGGCCCAAATGATTTTGATTGCTCTAAGCCCAAGTGTGTTACATGCTTTCCCATTTGCTCATTGCTTGATCCAAATTTCATCAGGAAAGCAAATGTTATTATTGGGCCAGAAATTTAATGATTATTGCAACCAAGCCCAATTCCATTTAAGATGATAATTCCTTATGCTTTGTCCGAATCCATGAAGCAAAGAAAAACAAAGCCTCAAATGCTTCCAACGGATTCCATTACACTTCCTGAAAAGATTTCAAAGTTAATTTAAACATTGGGAACATAAGCAAGTGAGAGAAGATTGATTTGACTAAAGGCATCATTGCTACACGCCACACTAAGGGAAGCAAAAGCAAGCTATTTTTCAATTAATTAGTTTAACCACTATGAAATGCTTTTCTTCAGATTCTCTTTTCTCTCTCATTCTTTCTTCTTCTTCGGTCATTGTCCAAGAAACAATGGAAGCTATGTTCAACTATCAAAAGAAAGAAGGAGCTGCATGCATCAAGACCATCAAGCTAATGATGGCAAGAAAACATACTAAAATAAAAATGAGCTGTGGCTAAGATTGTCACCAAACATGGATAGATTTGGTGAGGTAATCTTGGGTTCTTTATGCTCAAAAAGGAAGAAGAAGATCTCGGCCAGCAAGGGGAGATTCTTGGAGGAGATGGCTTGTCTTTGATTCTGCTCAACCACCACAGGAAGTAGTTAGAGTGGCAAAGTGATGGTAGAGGCAGAAATTGAAGCAGATGAAGTCATCATCATCATGAAGCATCAAGGGCTAGAAATCTATCTTGAAGAGCAAGCCAATGATGGAGAGCTCGGATTGATGAAGAGTGATGACCAAGGAAGGACTAGAGGTAATTGCATGTTGGTTATTGCATGGTTATCTCTTCTCTCTCTGTGTGGCCGAACCGGTTTCTTGAAGGAAGAAGAAGTTGGCTTGGGTTTTTGGCTTCAAGTGTGGAGACTTCTCTCTTCTATAAAAAGGGGGAACAGCCACTGTTTGGAGCAAGGAGTTAGAAGTAAGCAGTGAGAGTGCAAGACACAGGATTCTCAGAGCTACCTAAGCTTACAGATTTTCTTCTCCTTCAATGTATTCTATTTTGTATTTTTTTGTTTAATTTTGTCATGTCTTGAGTCTCATAGAAAAAGGCAAACAGTGAGGTTTGTATGAAAAAGTCATAGAGCGGAAAAAGGCAGAGAGTGCAAAATTAAAAGAAAAAGTCATAGATGTCTTAGAGTTCCTTTGCTCATCTATGTTGTGTTTCATGATTCTGTGGGAATCCCCTTGTAAGTTGGGTTAGCACTTTACAGTTTGTAATCAGGTTGATTATAGTGAAATTCCATCATTGTTGTGATGGAGACTGGATGTAGGCTGCACTGCACTTAGCAGCTGAACCAGGATATATCTGGGTGTAATCTTCTTTCTCTTTTACTCCATTTCTGTTTTCTACTGCACAGGAGCAAAAACTAAAAATGTCTCGTGCCAAGTGATGAGACAAAATGAAAAAGTCTCGTGGCTAGGGACGAGCTAAAAACAGAAAAGTCTCCTCTAAGTCCAGCAAGTGTTAGCAAGCAAAAAAAGGGGCTAAGATTCAACCCCCTTCTCTTAGCCACTGAAACCATCAGTATAGATTATGCATTACACCAAAGATTTATAAAATCAAACTACTTTTACAAAAAAAAAAAAAATCGTAGGTTGACAAAAGTTTCTGACTAAGAAAACCAAAGTATCTATAGATAAAAAATACTTAGCAGCTGAACCAGGATATATCTGGGTGTAATCTTCTTTCTCTTTTACTCCATTTCTGTTTTCTACTGCACAGGAGCAAAAACTAAAAATGTCTCGTGCCAAGTGATGAGACAAAATGAAAAAGTCTCGTGGCTAGGGACGAGCTAAAAACAGAAAAGTCTCCTCTAAGTCCAGCAAGTGTTAGCAAGCAAAAAAAGGGGCTAAGATTCAACCCCCTTCTCTTAGCCACTGAAACCATCAGTATAGATTATGCATTACACCAAAGATTTATAAAATCAAACTACTTTTACAAAAAAAAAAAAAATCGTAGGTTGACAAAAGTTTCTGACTAAAAAGACCAAAGTATCTATAGATAAAAAATCAAATAATAAGATTTTTAGTTATTATTTTTATATGAAAATGTCTAATTTTTTTATTAACAATTAATTTTAATATTCGTTATCTAAAATTTGAAACAATTTAATGTATATACTTTTATATTTAATTAGGTGTTAAGTCTGTTGCACAAATAGAAATAATTAATTTTTATACTTGTTATTTAAAAATAATATTTTTTCTCATTATGTATATATAAATATAATTAGATATTAGTATAAAAAAATTATAATAATAGTTATAAAATTAATTTAAAATTAATTTTTTTAAAACAATTGAATTTTGATTCTAACGGAAGAAAGAAGAAAGGAGAGCGGTTGCGACGGGGGAGAAGAGAAGAGGGGAAAGAGAGAGAGAGCATCGGTGGAGGGAGGATCGTTCATGCATGCTTCTGCCGCCGTGGAGTGCGTCGCCGAAAAGAGGAGCCCGACGCGAGGAGGGCGGCGTGCGAAGGAGAGAGAGAGGGATCCAAGGCTGGGCTGGTCCGCGCACGCTCCATCGCCGGTCCGCGGGTGATGGGTGGCCGAGGAGAGAGAGGGATCCGAGGGTGGAGTGCATCGCCGGTCCTCGCACGCTCTGTCGCCGCCGCTGGTGATGGGTGGCCGAGGAGAGAGAGGGATCCGAGGGTGGAGTGCGTCGCCGGTTCTCGCACACTCCGTCGTCGCCGGTTGTTCTGCATCTGCTTCTTCTTCTGCTTCTTTTTCTGCTTCGGGTTCTGCATCTTCTTCTTCTGCATCTGCTTCTGTTTGAGTTTCTGTTTCTGATTCTATGACTGCCCCTGCTTCTGCTTCTGTTACTACCTCTGTTTCTGATTTTGATTTGTTTTTTTTATTTGGTTGTTGAATTTGTTGAATTTGGGTTGATTTGTTGAATTTCTGATTTTTGGATTTGTTGAGTTTGTATTGATTTTATTGATGTTGTTTTTCTTGGTGGTAGAGGTAAAGGTGCTGTTGGTGGTGATGGAGGTAAATGTGTTGGTGGTGGTGGAGGTAAAGGTGCTGATAGTAGTGGAGGGTATTTTTGTCTAAAAAAAATTAAAAGGACGATTTTAATACGAAAAAACACATTAAGGATGATTTTAAATCCAAAATTACATTAGGGACGGTTTCGATTATGACCCTCAACGTTAGAGACCAAAACAATACTTATCCCTAAATTTATATATAGAGTAAAAATAGTAGAGAAAAATAGAAAAATGGAGAGAGGTAGATGAGAGAATTTAGGAAGGGAGTTTATTGATTTTGAAAAAAAATATTTTCACTCAATTTTAATAAGAGAGTGTCATGTGATACATTTGATTATTAAATTAGATAGTAATATATGATACATAATATAGGTATATTTTAATTTTAATTTTAATATTTTAATTTTAATTCAATTAAAGAATGTCATGTTGCACATTTTGATTGTCAAATTAGTAATTAGTCATTGATATTAATAATGATATATAAAATAGATAGAGTGGTTGAAGGAATAAGAGAGATAGAAAAAAGAAAACGGAGAAGGGGAGAACTCTTTAATTTTGGAGGGAAAGATTTGATTTCACTTGCAATGAGGGAGTGATACGTGGCACATTTTGGTTGTAAAATTAGTATGGAGGAGGGGAGAACTCTTTAATTTTGGAGGGAACGATTAAATTTCAATTACAATGAGGGAATGATATGTGGCACATTTTAGTTGTAAAATTAGTATGGAGGAATGAAGAATTCTTTAATTTTGGAGGGAAAAATTTAATTCCAATTATAATGAGAGAGTAGCTAGATATGAGTCAGATACACCCATAGATATCAGTCAGATATCACTCAAACATGGATTAATATACAAGGTCAAGCAACATTACAAGGTCAAGCAATATACACCCATGGACAAGCAAATATTAGAACAGTTGCAACTGTTGACTATATTACAATATATCATTTCAGAAATATACACCCAACAAATTATGCTATATACACCCAACAAAATACTCAATATACACCCACCAAATCACGCAATATACTCCCAAAAATCAGTTACCAGAAGAACTAGAACAACAAGAACAGTAACACCTAGAATAACTAAGAAGAACAGAATAACCTAGAAGCAAGAATAACAATAAAACCTAGAACAAGTAGAACATTAAAAACTGTAAAATGAGACCTAGAACAAGAAGAACAGTAAAACCTAGAAGAACATAGAAGAAGAGTAAAACCTAGTTCTTCGTTTTCGAAATGTGGAAAATATACAATATGAGTAAAATAGTAACGTAACGTACCTTGAGTATTATAACTTCGTTTTTTCTGGAGATTGTTGATCGAGAGTTCTATGTTGTGTTGATGGAGAGTTCTAATCTTCGCGACGAGTCCTATCTCTGCAGTTTGGAATGTTGCTTGAAAACGGACGGTTTGTGTTTTCTTCGAAGGGCTTGGAGAAGTGGAAGAGTGCGCCATTAAGGAGCACTATTTTGCGAAAAGCAACCGTTGAGTGGGGCGCGTGTAGTTTACGTTCCATTCAAAGAGAGATAAGTGCGCGTGTGAATGAAGTGTGGGCTAGAAACTTGTAAAACTTGTAGGGCATCTTTGCTTGTATGTGTAGCAGACTCCATAAACTTTTAATATTTAACCGTTACCGTTTTTAACTTTCTCATTAAGACAAAGATATCACGTTTTTCGGGAAGAGGATCAGCAATTCGTCGGGAACGAATTCCATGCATGGCTCTCGTGACTCGGCTTCCAACACAAAACATCTGTCTCCTTCTTCTCCCCATTTGCAACGCTACTCACACTCCTAAATTACAAACCCATATTACTCCTTAAATCACATCCCAAAAAGTCAAAAACCCACTTTAATATTCACACAAAAACACACCCTCAAACCCTAAAAACTACCCCGTGGCCACTGGCCAGTGCCGGTGTCGCACTCAGAACCGAAGGCGACGCAGAACTCCAGCGAGGTTCTGTACCATTTTCATTTTCGTATACGAAGCTTCTATTATTTTAGATGCTAAAATTTTGCAATTATTTGGATGAAACGATAAGTAAAGAACGATTAGATTAATCCATATGGAAGTATATACAAATCGAGTGGATGTTAGCATTGTGGATTTGTGTGTGTGTGTGTGTGTGTGTGTGTGTTGTAGTTGAGGAATTTTTGGATGTTATGGTACATTTGTGTTGTGTGCTAACATTCTCTTTTTGAAACCATTTCTTCTTGGTGCTACAGGATTTTTGTTTGAGTTGAAATTAGATGATAAAGAAAACTGTTGCACCCAAAGAGGAAAAGAGCAGTGGCCAAACAATCATCAACAAAGATGTCTGGTAAGCCAAAAACTAATGAGGACCCTTCTTGTTGAAGTTAATAGGATTTGCCGAGTTTTAAATTTTCTTGTGATATAGATACAGGATTCTGAAATTGAGAAAATTTTGATGATTATAACTAATTATAAAACATAAGCTACCACCTACTTTGGATGCATGAATATAATAGGCCGTTATTACACTAATCGAATTTGATTAGAATAAAAAAGATCTATTGAATTAAAAGAAACCATAACATTCGTCCTATGCAGGATTCTTTCTAACATTAGGCCCGTGTGTGATAAACATTTAATGCTTGTGATTATATAGAAGATCATGCCATTTATATGCATTCATTGGCTGCTTTGGCTTATTTTTTGTTGGCTCCAAATATTCTTCTATTAATTGTATAATTATAAACCTAAGAAAACATTTTAAGCTAATACATATACGGTAAAATGCACAAAATAATGATATTTGATCAATTTTTTGTGGAAGCCTAAAAAGTGTTGTTATTTTGCATATGCATCAAAAGCCAGTATTCAATGGTGGTACTTTGGCTGAAGTCCACGGTGGGAATCTTTTCTGCCAGCAATGCTATAATCTTCTTTGTTCGTCCAAGCATTTCAACTGCATCTCTAACACTATCCTCTCTCTCTGCGATGGTGCTGTTGGAGCACTTGGCCGATATAGCATAGGGTAAGTTAGTGAGACATGCACCCAATATATCAGATATCGTTCCTGTTAGTTCTTCAAACAATATCTCACTCCTAAGATCTTCAATCCTTCCATAATTTAATAAAACAGTTTGGCTTATTCTATACATTGCATTAGATGCCAATACTTCAATGGGCCATGATGAAGGTGGTTCTCTATTGCATATCTCTCTATACTTGGTTTTATACTTGCCATACCTTTTCCTTGCATCTTCAGCTAGTGTCTCTAATGTCTCCCTGGGGCTTTTACTTTGATGCGATAGCTTATAAAGGTCCACATCTAGCCACTTACCATATAGATCAACTCCATGCCACATAGTTTCTGCTGCTCTCTTGACTTTGATCAATTTCCCTTCTTTGTCAATGTTACAC
Source organism: Arachis ipaensis (assembly GCF_000816755.2). Classification (NCBI taxonomy): domain Eukaryota; kingdom Viridiplantae; phylum Streptophyta; class Magnoliopsida; order Fabales; family Fabaceae; genus Arachis; species Arachis ipaensis. Next base: position 10,692,726 of record NC_029793.2, on the reverse strand, counting down.
TCTATGAACTTCACATAGTAGAGCCCTTCACTTAGAGCTCCTATGAACTTCTTCACTGAAAGTGTGTCCATGTTTGGAAGTGCCATTATTATGCATCCTAGTGTCACCAGAGGAAGTGCCCAACCATATGGTGTAGTTTCCTCATTGTGCAAAGAGGAAACTTGGTCATTGTCAAATGTTGTCACCCTCTTAAATCCTTCCAAGATAGAACTCTTCTCCGTTATTAGTTCAATGACATGTTTTGGCTCCTTTTTCTCTCCTACATGAAACAATTGATTAGTTGTTTTGTGAATGTCTTTCATCATCACCTCAACTAATTCTTCCTCTCCTTCAAGATGTAGAACAAAACGCCTTAGATCCGGGCCAGACTGTGGCTCTGTTCCTGAGCTAGTACTTGAGACATTACTGCAACAATCACGAGCTGCTAACGTAAAGTACAAGAGGATTATTGAAATGAACTGGGTCACTTTGTTGATCAGCACAATCCCTTTCTGTAGCTTAATTAATAACCGGAACAAAAGCACTTTTGCATCATGGGCCTTCTTTCTGAACCATTTGTTATGAATATGAAAGCCAAGAGGCCTTTCTTTCATTAGAAATAGACTCTCAGTCCAGTACCCTTCTACATGGAATCTCCTATTTGTATTGTTGCTCCCAACTCTAGAAGCTTTCCTTATATATCTTAGAGCCTTGAACCACCTAACTGTAGGAGCAATAGTTCCTACTACCACTGCAGCAGTCTGAACTATGAGAATTAATAAAGTGGACCATTGGTAGTCGCTAGCATTATTGCAGTCGCCATAATAATCTAACAAGAAATACCGAAGAGTCATAGCCTCTAGTAATGTCAATGTACTAAGAAGACAGTAGGCACCGGATGTAGCACATGTTACTGACCTTGCAAGGACAATTTGGGGGCTGCTAGTGTGTGCCATCATCCAGTCTGCCATCAATTCACTTCCGAGATTGTTGATGACTTCACTATTTAGTCCGGCTTCCTCATCTATCTGGTTAGTGCATTCTTTCTGCACCTCCTTATTGATCTCATACTTAAGCTCCAAGTCACGTTTCATCTTTGAAATAGCTATTGCCGAGGAGAACATGCTCAACAATAAAATGAACATGATGCATATCATAATAATATGTTCAATCAAGAAGTAGTTAGAGATAACACCCGTAGCAAGTTGGATGATGATGTTGACAATCACGGTGATCACGAGTATTCCCAAGGCTATGATGTTCATAGGATTGATGCCAATAGAAGGCATGGAATTACCTATTGAAGTGAAAATAAAACGATTAATGATCTTAATTAACTCTATAAAAGTGTAGCTAGCCTTCTAGTTATGAGTTAACTATATATTTAAAAGTCTAAAGTATATCACTAACTTATATTTACCCATGATAGTGCAGATGAAGGCACTGCTACAGAGTTTTGCTAGCTGTTCAACATATCGTGGCATGGAGGTGGTGAGATCAACCGATAGCTTGAGTGCAACGGCGATCACTGTCAAGGAAGTGGCATTAAAGCAGAAGTAGTTGCAAGGGAACCAGAACTTGCTGCTGTGGAATCCTTGAAAGAGATCAGCAGACATTGCAAAGAGACAGGCAAGGGATGCTACTGCTATGTATGCCCCAATCACTGGCATAGGTTGGCCAAACTTGTCTCCGCCGGGGTACTCACCCTGGTTATCACAATAATATATGCTGGCTGTGTTATACTCAGAAAAGCTAAAGTACATCTTTGAAGGAGTGATACTGCTTGTCTTCTTGGATCGGATGACCGCTTATGTTTTTCTTGCTAGAATACTTTATATCAATGTCGTAGCACCTGATTTAGTTATGGTTACAAGATAATGACCTTTTCTAACGCGTTGTGAAGACCATTCACTTTGAATTCGTAAGAATTTTCCTATTTTTCATTGACTTCCCACAACATTCTGCCCCTCTATTTAATATTTGTTTTATACAAAAAGTATTATTAAATTATGCATTATACTGTTTATACTATTATTCTATTCTATCGGAGTCATATATTGGCTTAATTAGCTTTATCCTTACTAGTGTTGCCTATTAATTTATTTATTTTTTAGTTAATTCCTGTTTTGTGTCTAACATATTTATTTTACTTTTGTGTCCTATTTTGCAACAGTTGCACGTTGTTTTAAACACATACTCGCAACAAAGAATGAAAATTTACTTATTTTATAAAATGCTGATAAATCACACCATATAACATAAAACTTAAATTTTCTGGGTGACAGGTAGCTGTTGCTATTTATGAAGATGGCGATCATACACAAGCAGGAAGCCGCCCCCATTGACTCCATATGAAACAGAGGGAAGACTTGCTGAAAGCGGCATTGATTTTATTTTGGAAAGAAACAGAGGTGGATTTTAACCATACAACACATTGGACCTTTGTTGGTACCGAAAGTGCATGTTGAAGACTTGGTAAACTTCTTGGAGTCGATGAAAATGACTGGCTTTAATGACTAGTTTCAAGTCAAAGATGAAAAGGTCACTCAGTGTTGTGATGCCCGCAACTTATTTGAGAATCAAAGTTTCAAAAGCGATGTGAGGCAGATAGAAGTTATATTACAGTTGAGTGAGATTGAAAAAATGGATAGCCATGTGAGTGTTAAGGTATATTACTATGGTAAGATTAAACTACACACACTGAAGGGAGTACAATTTGTATGCCAGTATCCGTGTACCTTTGCTGTTCCTTTCACAATTTCCTTTGGAGAACTTAAAACTACAATTTGTCAAAGTATAGATATTCCAAGAATAAAGGTGACAAGGATTTTGTATAGGCATCCTTTAGTAATATTTGGTGGGTTTATACAATTTCAAGCAATGTATGTCACAGTTGAAGTAAGTATGCAAAAAATGTTTTTGATCTATTATCAAGTTCAATCACAAGTGTCAGTTGTGGAGTTGTATGTTGAGTTCAAACTGCTGCCTTTAGTGGTTGAAGAACCCAACCCAATCAGGGAATGGGAAGGTTATAACAGTGAAAATGAAAAAGAATTTGAAAGTAATCATGAAATTGTTGATTCAAATGAAGATAGGGATCAGGTTTGCAGCACTAGGCTTACCCTTTCTCAAGATCATTCTAAATTGCACTCAGACACCATTGCTGAAGCGATAGTCTTTGGTAAAAGCTAACCCGTCTCTAAAAATTGAAGAAGTTCAGTCGAGGTATTACACGATAAGTTATCTTAAAGCATGGTTGGTTAAACAAAAGTCAATTGAAAAAATTTTTGGTGGGTGAAAATCTTATGAAATTTTGCCCGGATGGTTTAAAGCATGTCAAAAAGAGCCTTTTACAGCTGTCAAGATTGAAACTATACCTACCTACTATGGGAATGAGTTGGCTCATGATTTTCAGATAATGCATAGAGTCTTTTGAACTTTTTATCCTTGTATTAGAGCATTCAGATATTGCAAATCATATGTACAGGTAGGTAGAATACATTTGTGCGGGAAATATAAAAGAACTCTATTAGTTGCAATTTCACAAGATGGCAATCAGAATATTATGCCTATTGCCTTTGCCATTGTTGAGGTGAAATTTCTGATGCGTGACACTTTTTCCTCAATAATTTGCGAAAATATGTGGTGACTCGGGATGGTGTGGGTTTTATCTCTAATCAACACGACTCTATTAACTCAGTTATACCTCGTAGTAATGGAGCATGAGAGCCTCCAAGAACTTTCCACATGTTTTGCACCAGACATGTAGCGTCGAACTTCTTGAAGAGGTTTAAGTTGCCGCATTTAAAAAGTTTTGTCGTCAAAATAGGTAAATAACATATAATAATATAAGATTGTTAGTACTATATTTGATCAACTCTATGATTGATCTGTATTTGCATTTTTCTGTTGATTTTTGACAGGTTATTCTAAGACAGTTCATGAGTACAACATGCGTTACCAAGAGTTATGTGAGCATGGCGAGGTTTACACTAATTGGATTGATGATATACCCAGCTCACAGTATGCTTTGGCATTTGATGATGGGCATCGCTGGAGTCATATGACCACGAACCTAGTTGAGTGCATCAATTTGGTTTTGAAGGGAGTGCGCAATCTCCCTATCATAGCACTTGTTAAGACAATATCTTACAGACTAAATGAGTTGTTCACCAGAAAGAAGGATAAGGCTGATGCTCGAGGCGATGTTGGATGTGCATTTTCTGAATTTGCGACCACCAAACTTCAAGCGAATCAGTGCACTGTAGGAAACATTCAAGTTAATTGATTTGATAAGCAGAACGAGGTCTTTGAGGTGTGTGATGCACAGTGGTGTGGAGTATATAGTGAATCTACGTTAGCAACATTGTGACTATGGTGATTTTCAGACAAATCGAATTCTATATCGTCATGTTTTTGCTGCTTGTGCGAACCAATCCCTTAATTGGCAAGTCTATATTAATGAGGTATATAAGATGGATGAAATTCGAAGGGTATATAGAGCCAAATTTAGGTTATTGGAAAATCCAACAACATGGCCTGTATATCAAGGACCAAGAATGATACCTAATCGAACCTTCAAGCGAGTGCGCACAGGCTGTCTTAGAAAAGCTCGTTTATTGAATGATGAATGAAAAGGACATGCGTGAGATGCGTGATCCATGACGTTGCAGGCTTTGTGGAGGCAAGTACCATAGATCTAGTAAATGTCCTCATGATGTTGGTCAAAACACGGGAGGCTTAGCTCCAAATTCGGTTTATGTTGGTGTATTTTTAGTTGCGTTGATATATCATGTACACGGATTAGTTTTAGTAGCTTGGTACATTTTCATGTATTATGTGTTGGTTTACTTAGTGTGTGTATTGATTGGAGACCACTTTAATAAAGACACTAAAAATGTCTTTTTTTAAAGATGTTTATATGTGTCATTTTATTATTAGACATCTTTATTAAGCCGGTTAATAATTTATTTTTTAATAAACCAGAACAAAATTGGTTTATTATAGCAACAATAATAAACCCAATTGTCTGCATTATAATTATTAGACTCAATTTGATCCGATCGAATTACACAATCTAAATCGAATATTTGTTAAGAAATTCAAAAAGAACCGGTTCATTAATACGTCCAATAATAATGTAACACGTAAGCGTCTTTACAAAAAGACGTTTTACATGTCTTTATGAAAGCATCCCCCTGATGTATTTCCTTTATCGTTGAGTTGGTTTACTTAACATATGGAGTGGTTAATGTTAGAAGTTGACTAGGGATGACAATTTTTTTTGGCGGGTACACCCGCGAGAATTTATCACAGATTTGGGGTCATTTTCTTAATCACTTTTTTCATTTATAATTTACTTTTAATATTTTGTATTTAATTAGTCAATTTCTACTTAATTAATCTTGTTCAATTCTAGAGTTTTGATATTTTAACCATTATTGTGGGGTTGAATGCATGATGCAAGACTAGAAACCTTTTTTTTTTTTTTTATTAAAAAGGAGGGCCAAAGGCCCAAAACAAAAGCCAACTACATTGGCAACACTCTTACACTTTTCCTTCTACCTTTGTCATCAGTAAGGAGAGGCATCAGGAAAGGGGGTGGAGCTGCAAAACAGAGAAGGCCGGTCGAGATTGACTGAGCTTGCTTTGCCAGTGCATCAGCACAGAAATTAGCTTTGCGAAATACGTGCTTAACCGACACATAAGTCATTTTGCTGCGGAGATCCTCAATGGCCCTAATCAGAGAAAGCGTATGATGGTGGCTACTAGATGACCCGCCAATTAATTTCATCGCACAGGAAGAATCAGTCTCTATCTGTAATCTGTTGATTCCCAGCTCCACTGCTAGCTTCATTCCGGTGTAGATGGCCCAAATTTCTGCAAATGTTATGGTGATTCTTCCAATTTTCATCATGAAGCCCGCCACGAGGTTACCATCTCCATTACGAAGGAGGCCGCCGCAAGTTCCAGAACCAGCGGGTTGGATGATTGAGCCGTCAATATTTAGCTTTATGCACCCATCCACTGGAGGTTCTCAACTGACAAGGTAAGCTTTAGTGGGGTTGAGAATTTTTTTTCTGCTCTCAGTGAGGTTTATCATATTGTTGTATTGATCTACCAAATAACTAGAAAGATTATGCACATGAAGGCTGGTAGAAATTTTTGAATTGAAAACTAAATCATTCCGGGCTTTCCAAATATTGTTGCAGACAGTAACAAAGAGGGTGAGCCAAGGAATCCCACTAATTTTTTGAGTGATCTTGAAGAGGTTTATCTTTAGTTAATCTTGCAAAGGTTGATTAAAGAAACCTCAGGGAAGAGCACTGGTTGACCTGCTAGTCCAGACACTGCAGGATAGGGACAGTCGCGCAGCACATGGAGCAGAGTCTCTTCATGATCCGGACATCTGGGGCAACTTCCAACCATGGTAAGATCTCTTGTCCTTCTCTTAGCATTTATAAGAAGAGCATTATGGTAGATTAGCCAAGTGAAAGCTCTTAATCTTTGAGAAACTTTAATTTTCCAACATAATTTGAAATTTGTGTCTCTATCTCCACTATAATAAGTAGAATATGCTGATTTGATAGAAAATTCTCCATTAATAGAGGGTAACCAGCTAATGCAGTCCACACCAAGAGAGTAGTGAGGAGCTTTTAGCGTGTAAATAATCTCAGAAATATCTTCAGGAAAATAGCTGTTTATCGTCTCCCAATTCCACTCCCCATCCCCATTAGTAAAACTTGAGAGCTTCTCGGCTATTCTATCTGCAGCGATAGAGCATAAAGATACATCTTTTAGGCTGATAATTCCTGAAACCCAATGATCAGTCCATACCGCAATAGATTGTCCATCCCCAATTCTCTAGATCAAATTCTTTTGAAATTGGTTCCAGACTTTCACGATTCCTTTCCAAGCGTTTGAGCAGTTGGCTTTTTGATGGATTTTGGGAATCATGTTCTCACCACAGCCGTACTTGGCTTTGAAAACTTTAACCCATAAGCTATCAGATTTCGTCATGAGTCCCCAAGCGAGTTTCATGATAAAAATGTTATTTGTTTCTTGAGCTTGCGAATGCCTAACCCGCCTTAATCTTTCGGTTTACACACGGTGTCCCAGCTTAGAGGGTGAATTTTCCTATTTTGATCACTTGAACCCCAAAGGAAGCTAAGTCCCGACAAATTTTATCAATCTTGTTGCAGACTTCGATTGGAACCTTCATAGTTTGCATAACATAGCTTGGAATAGAAGATAAAACGGATTGAACAAGCGTTGCTCTTCCTGCTATGGATAAGGTCTTCATATTCCAACTAGAGAGTTTGACTTGCATCTTGTCAATGATATATTGAAAATGCTGTTTACTACACTTCTCGTGGATCAGCGGAACACCTAAGTATTTTCCCAAATTGCTAGTGAGGGGAATCCTTAGTTTTTGGCTAAGCTCTTCTCTGATATTATGGTTCACATTTTTTGAAAAGAAAACGCACGACTTATTGAAGCTAACTTTTTGTCCTGAAGATTCACAGAAAATTTTTAGTGCCTCCTTGACAACACCAACTTGGTTCCGGTTAGCTTGCGCAAAAAAGACTATGTCGACAACCTTTTATTGTGATACCAAAACTAATAAAAATGTTATTTGTATATTAAAATTAGCTATTAAAATTAGCTATCAATATATTTGTGTATAAATATATGTGTGATTTAATTTATTTTCAATGTGTATTTATATTCTAGCATATATTTTATACTGATAATTGGCTTTAGTAACCGATTTAGTGTGCACATAACATACTCCAAAACTAATATAAAATAAGTAGATACTCATCAATCTTTACGGAAACGCAAAATAGAAAATGATAGTGTGTCCTTAAAGGATAGTAAACTTCTCTATTTACCAGTTTCACTTGATTGGTAACCAAATATTTTTAGCAAATTTATTTTTCATACGGTATTTTCTAATTCGTTAACAAATAAAAAATTAATCTATCATAAATCTAAACTCTATTTAAAAATTTGTGATTAACTAATAACTTATCGCATATACAAAGTATGATTAGAACTACCTCTTATTTACTTAAATAAATGAATAAGTTGACCACTTAACTAATTTAAATTAATTTTTTTAACAAAATACTTAATAATA
>NC_029793.2:10682668-10684518 GCF_000816755.2 Arachis ipaensis | reverse complement strand
AATATCTTCACGTAAGTCATCTCAGTAATTATTCTTACAAGAGTTTATTCTCATCTTGCACATACATAATATCTTACCGACTAGATAAAAAAGCACATACAAGATTTTCTTCTTCTTTTTTTTTTTTTTTCCCATGGCTTAATTATTACTTGCTTACTATTATTCATGGATCTTCAAGCAGAATAAGACGACGTAGCTTTCTTAAACATAACCACAAAAGGGTTATCTTCCGTTGCAACCAAAAGCCTATTTCCCTCATCATCACGTTTAACCCCAATATCCATGCAATTATTATTTGAAGAAGCACAGAAGGTAAGTTTAAAGGCATCCAAGGTTTTCCTTATCTCAAACCAACCCTGTATCTCGTTCTCGTAAAAACCGGTGAGTTTCACCGTGGCTCCTTCTCCTTCCAGTAGACCCTTAACGAGGGTCCACTTGGAAGGAGTAGGAGTACAGAAAGGAACAGCTGAAAAGGACAGGTCCAAAGGAAATCCTTCACGGAGAAAAGGGATTCTCAATGGAGATGAAATTATAATTGGTGATCCGTTGTCCACTTCGGAGCGTTGTTGGACAACGGTTAGTGGACACGTTTCGTTTCCGGTTGATATTCGGCCTATTCCGCCGCCGTTGCCTCGAAAAACTGGGAGGATGAAGTATAAGCCGCCGTTTTTGATAAGGTTGCCGTCTGTGTCGACCAACTCAGCCGTGGCTAAAGAAGGTAGGTGGATGGAAATGAAAGCAAAGAGAATGAAAATGGCGAAGACATTGGTGGTGGTTGTAGCCTTCATTTTTTTTTATATATTTTATTTAGTTCTTGGAGAGGTATGGTGAATGAAGAAGGATGAACATGAACTATCAATTTATAGGCTACAGAAAAGGATAATAATAATAATAATATAAAAAAATAATAAAAAAAAACTCCTAACAAAAATGAGATATTTTAAACAATCCCGCTACGTTACCAACAACATTTTTGCCAACTTATACCAACTCTTATTTATAATTGTGTTTAATAGAAATGTCTTTGTGGATGTGTTTAATAAAAATGTCTTTTTTATAACTATGTTTAATAGAAGTGTCTTTATAAATATATTTTTTGGATGTGTCTCTTTATATATATATATTTAAAATATAATAATTAATTATTGTTGACAATAAGTTGGCAGGTAATATGTTGGTACCCTATACTTTTTCTATTTTAAATTACACTACTGCATGTAATATAATTTGTTAGAAGTTACATAATGAAACTGTATGAGGATTATTTTTGAAACGATGGAAGGAAACATATGTAGACAAAAGCGTGGGATAGTAAGGTGTAGTTTTGTTCACGTGATTGAAATTTGTTTCAATAGAAAGAGCTAGATACCATGTATGGCTTTATTCCACTTATTACTGGAGAGGATTTTTTTTAGGTTATGATTTTATGTAACTTGAGGTGATAATAATTAAATAATTTTCTTACCACATGTTCTAACTTCTAGTACCCTGTTTATGTTTATATCACGCTCTTGCTTGAATTTTGACGTGTACTCATCACTTCAATAAATTAATAGTGAAAATTCATATGCATTATCTTAATGTAAAATTGATAGTCAAAAACAGTTAAATAATTCGATAAATATTATTAAATTATTATGTAATGGTTTTTGACTATTAACTTTATATAAAAATAATTGTATATAAATTTTTGTCTAAATTAATTCTCAATTTCTCTATAGTTTAAGTTATACTCTTTTCATTTTTCAATATATGTTCCAAACATAAAACACATGAATTAAGAAAAATAAAAGGTATTTCGGTAACAATACAAAATTATATTTATGACTAAACAAGAGAAGAAAATATAG
>NC_029793.2:10681426-10682566 GCF_000816755.2 Arachis ipaensis | reverse complement strand
GATATAATTATTAAAAATAAAGATTAAAAACTAGTTCCTAAATATTGTAAGATTGAACAAATATTTTGAAAATTTAAAAAATATAATGAACACATATTATGAAATAAAAGAAATATTTAATATTCATAGAGTTATATAATGGAAACAACTTAAATAAATAAACATTTAATTAAGAAACATATATCATCAGGGGCGAAGCTACATACATAAAAAGGGGGCAATCGTCCCCTAATTTTAATTTTTTACATATAAATTATATGTAAATTTCAGTTTAGCCCCCCTTAAAATTTTATTTTAGTCTTATTTTATTGTGTAAATATTTTTAGCCCCTTCTAATATTTCTTCTAGTTCCGCCCCTGTATATCATAATATATATTGAATGAAATTTTTGAAAATATTAATGATTTTGAATTTTATTAATAACAATGCATGAAATATTATTAATTTTTTTTTTTTGGGGCAAAGCCTTGGGCCAGATAACTGACCCGGCAGACAAACAGAATACACCTATACCCGAAAATCCAACCCGGTTCAAGACCCATCCTAGGGAGCGTACTCTCATCTCCTTCCTCGATGATGCTCTGTTAGCACAACGCCATTGTCCGCAGAGCTTCCATCAAAAGGCTGGGAATTCGATGCATGGGTCCGAACCCGAATTCAATCTTTGCCATTGAAAATGTCAGCCCGAGATCGCAAACTTCCGATTGAGATGTTCCATTGCCACCGTTGCCTCGAGTCACTGAAGAACCCGGCCAGACAACCAAAATAAGGAAACCATACATCCTGCTCAAAATCTCTCGGATTAAGATTGCCACTGTCGCCAGAGGGTCCATTACAAATTGGAGATGTTGATGCATGGATCTGAAGTCTACAGCATTCGTTTGTCATCCTTGATCTTGAGCTGAAACTGCCTGGATACGTCCTGGGATGTCCGTTACCGCTACCCATCACCGGCCCCAAAAGTTGAAGCCCCTGATGGTGGATCCGCCGTGAGGAACTTCCATCAGAGTGGGTCTTTGCGAACTCCTAGTCCCAAAAACAATGATCTCTCTTCTGCCATGGCAACCGGTCAGTTACTCCTCATACACTGACCTCCCTTTTCCCTTCGATTCAACGCTCCTGCCATTCAACAAAGCAACA
>NC_029793.2:10674391-10681110 GCF_000816755.2 Arachis ipaensis | reverse complement strand
CTATTCCAACCCCTCCCAACAAGGAAGGTGTCAACCTCTGCTTTCAACAAGCCCTGGAAGTTTCAGCCTGCAATCAAAGTAAGTCACTAACTAATTAAATTGAAACTCAGATAGTCCAAAAAAAAAACTGGCATGCTCATGATCTGCTCGCCCAATGCAGCGACAAGCAGCGCTCTTCATTTAAAATTTTCATGATGGATTGTGGCTTGCAGCTAGGCCAATTCTGTTCAAGAGAGCCGTGAGCTGTTAGCTTTGCTACCTCATGGGCTAGGGCATTCCCTTCTCTAGGCACCCAGGTAAACCCAAAATTTGAGAGATTTCGCACTAAATCCAAAATGTCATCCAAGATAACTTGAATTTCTGTAATAGATGCCTTTGATTTAAGAGCTTGGATGAGTAATAAACTGTCGGATTCAAAAATAACTCGTTCTAGTTGGAAGTTCTGAACTAATATTAATGCTTCCCTGACTACTAATGCTTCCGCAGCTAAAGGCGAGGAAGCCGCAATCCTAGAGTTTGAGGCTGTGAGAAGGTTCCCAGCATGGTCTCTGAATACCGCCGCTGTTGCTCCTCCAGAAAACGCTTCAAGAAACGCTGCATCAACATTGCACTTAATCCATCCTGGCAGAGGCGGCCTCCAGGTAACCCTTTTAACTGTCCTCCTAGCATTCATAGAAGTTATCGCTGGTACTTCTGCGGAATCTGCAAATTCTGTTTCCATTTGTTTGACAAATATTATTAATTTAATTATAAATGAAAAGACGGCATTTTATGTAAATAAACACTTAAAAAGAAAGGGAAAAAAAACTATTCTCCGTCCTATATATGTATTGCTTAGAAGAAAAGAAAAAAGTGATATAAACTAAGAGATTTTTTTTCTCTTGCTTGATTAAAGAAAAAAAGCAAAAAAGAAAATATAATCTTTTTTTCAATAATTTTTTTAATGTGTATGGTTATTATTTTATGTTAGGATATAATTAGAATCAATTAGGATCAATTAGAATTATTTAGTATATCTGAATATTTATTATAGAATATTACGTCTTTATTATTACGATTCTCTTAACCCCTATAAATACCCTTTTATATTGTATCATTCTAAGACATCTTGAATATACTCAATAATACACAAATCTTTTTTTTTAGTTTAGTCTCTTGTTTCTAACATGGTATCCGAGCCATGGTATCCTCTTTGAAGAGGATAAGTTGTTTTCCTTGCGGTGAAATTATCGTAGTTTTTGCATTTTTTTTCTATACCATTCTTCTTTCCCTTTTGTCACTCCTTTGATGCTTTTTCACCTCACCGACTAGCCTATTTTATTTGTCTTGTGTTTTTTTTTTCGAATCAAATGATCAAACACCAATGTCATCTGCTGTTTTCCTATTCTCAGAAATCATATAGTTTTTGCTCTCTTTCTGCAGTTTCATCTGCGTTCTCTCGTGGCAGTTCCGTCTGCGTTCTCTCGTGGCAGTTCCGTCTGCATTTCGTCTGTGTTTCCTTGTGGTAGTTCCATCTACGTTTCTTTCTCGCAGTTTCGTCTGCACTTTCTTCGGACAAGCGGCAGTTCCGTCTGCGCTTCCTTCAAACAAGCGGCAGTTCCGTCTGCGCTTCCTTCAGGCAGTTTCATCTGCATCCGTTTTACCAGTTTATGCTATTTTTTTCTCTATATTTTGTTGTTTTAAATATGTTTCAAACTCAAGTTGTCACTTGAGTTTGAGGGGGATGTTAGAATATAATTAGGATCAATTAGGATCAATTAGAATTATTTAGTATATCTGAATATTTATTATAAAATATTACGTCTTTATTATTACGATTCTCTTAGCCCCTATAAATACCCTTCTATATTGTATCATTCTAAGACATCTTGAATATACTCAATAATACACAAATCCTTTTTTCAGTTTAGTCTCTTGTTTCTAACATTTTAAAATAAGTTTATTGCAAAAATATTAAATAACATTTTGTGGATAAATAAATGGTATATTTTTAGAAACTATACCGAGCTTATAGATTTTATTTATATTCAGATGTAAGATGCATTATTTTGAATTTTTTACTTAATATTTTTAATTTTTAACTGTGTTATATATATTATTTTTAAAGATCAAATTTGTATTAGGTAATATTTTATTGATTGTTCTGGAAATTTTTGTATAATAGATATTGAAATTAAATACGTTAGAAACAGAACTTATTCATTTATTAAATTTCCTTCTCGCTGAAAATAATTTAACATTGTGATTAAATGAGTTAAACGTTAATGACATCTTTCGTCCTCGTGAAATTTGGCCTCCAAAAAAAGTAATTTATCTGATATTAATTTTAAAAAATGTACTTAGAAATATTTTTTAATTATAACATATGTCATTTTTTTCTACTCTAAATGGTTTTTAGAATCTCTCATCTATTGGTACTTTTAAAATTAATTGTGATGCTAGTTATTTTAGTTTGAGTGATAGTATTAGTTTTACTTGTATTATTAGAGATTGTAATATAAGAGTTGGCAAAGGAGATGCTTGGAAATGATTGAGAGTAATAATATTTTTTAAGAGGCATTGTTTGTTATTTGAAGAGGATATCTCTTAGTCTGGAATGTGGGTCAACGAGATGTTATTTGTGAGACGGATTGTGTGGAAGCGTTTAATCTTGCTAATTACCAAGATGGTTTTGGGTTTATTGATCAATTGGTGCTTAAAATAAGAGATATTATGCATTGAAATTAGTATGTTGACTTTCGTTTGATCATGAGAGATACAAATACAATAACAGACATTATGACAAAAATAACAATAAAAGTTACAATTTTCTTATGTTAAGTTTTTTTCACCTTAAAAGAGTTTAAGAGTAGTTTTAAACGGGATTATTCATCTATTTAAACAATTCTTTTATTTTATTTGTTTTTTTTATTAATTTATTTAAGAAAAAAAAAACGAGTTAAACGTTGATTCTGTAAAATAATGTATTGAATTATTGATGGATGAAGACACTAAGTTGTTTCCTTCTTCAAAGTAGACAAATAAATTCATTTCGTTTTGTCATCTCGGGTTTCATATATATACAATATAACTCAGCATCATTATCTCATAGCACTAGGGACCATTGTGGGATTTCGACGATAGATTGGTGTGGGGTCAAAAATTGCATAGTATTTTCGTCCACATACCTACATAGATTTAAGGACAATTTATGTAAATAAAATGAATGAACAAAATATTTACGCAAATATAACATTGGCAATTTCCAAACGCAAATGCAACAAACGCAACTGTATATAATCTGCTACATTCTGTAGCGGAACTCAATTGCATGTAATCCGCTACAGGGTACTTCAGATTACGTTGAGGGCTGCATTACTCATAAACCGCTACACCCTGTAGCGGTTTATGCTCAAATGGTGCTAGACTCATAATTCGCTACACCCTCTAGCGGATTATGAACAGTGTGGAAGCTTGGGAATATGCCTATATATACCCAACAAGTTGTGTAGAGTGTCATTTTCATTCATTCATAACTTGAGGAATGGAGAGTGAAGAGAGCTTTTTGGTGTTAGTGCATCATTCTGGAAAAATAAAAAAGATTTAGAGGCACGGTGTGAAGTTTACAGACAGAGAACCGCTGAGTATTTTTGTCAAGTCGTCTGATACACTGTTGGATCTGAAGAGCAGTATACTGCAGAAGTTGGCCGCGGGTGGCACAAAGTGGGTGAAGAAGCTGTTCTACAAGATCCCTATTGCGGTTGTCTCAACCGGCATGCAATATGAAACGTTCGTGTTACGAACAGATGAAGATATGCAGGTGTTGTTTCATTGTTGTCGGAATTTTTCGGAAGTAAAGATACATGAGATGTTTGCGAAGCTGGAACATGGGATCGATAGCTCTGGTGCATCCGCTCCAAACCCCCAGTCCACCACGATGGGGGGTGCCTCCACCTCGATGCCCGTCGTTGCACCTAAGTGTTTGTTGGAGTATCGGCCAGCCGGTCCAGTTGGGGCATTCACCTCAACTCATCCATTTCCAGATGTAGGACGTGAGGGGGAACCAGATCGGGTGGAAAATGCTATGCTAGAGGATGATTCCGACGAAGAGCCTGCTGACATCAAAAGGGACGACGATGATGAAATTCTGACAAACCCAGCAACATGTCAACCACCGTCAAGTGTCGGCACACATGAGCAACCTGCGCATTATTCTACCCTGGATCTGGGAGCCATCAGCCAACCGACGGAGTCAGCACCAACCTTTGGGGGTTAAGGCTTGCGCAAGAGAAATTCTGTAGCTGAATTTCAAGTTGGCCAATCTTTCCACAGTAAGGAGGAAGCTATGCTTATTGTAAAGGATTACAGCATTCGGCGCGGTGTTGAGTATAGAGTGATGGAGTCAGATCATCTTAAGTACCATGGGAGATGCAAGGAGTTTGGGAAGGGATGCACATGGATGATTCGCATCAGCCTTTGAGCACGGAAGAGAACTTGGGAGGTTCGGTGGTACAACGGACCACACACATGCTTGGCTACATCGATATTCAGCGACCACCGACAACTAGATTATCACGTGATCTGTGCAAAGATCTTTCCTCTAGTTCGAGCCAATGCGGCGGTATCGATAAAGGTGTTGCAAGAAGCTACCGAAGGAATGTACAGGTTCAAGCCAACTTACAGGAAGACGTGGTTGGCAAAATAGAAGGCGGTAGCATAGATATACGGGGACTGGGAAGAGTCCTACGCCGAGCTACCTCGTTGGATCCTTGGTGTGCAGTCTACCATAGAGGGGACGGTTACGTTGTTGAAGACATCTCCGGTTCTCGTCGGTGATGACGTGGATGACTCAACCGTGTACTTTCATCGTCTTTTCTGGACGTTTCCTCCTTGTGTTGAAGCTTTCTGACACTGCAAGCCATTGGGCAGCATAGACGGTACTCATCTGTATGGCAAGTATGGAGGGACTTTGCTCCTGGCCATTGCTCAAGATAGGAACTCCAACATCTTGCCTATTGCTTTCAGTCTCGTGGAGGGGAAAAATGCCGAGTCTTGGTCTTTCTTCCTGACCAACCTACGGCAACATGTGACTCCGCAACAGGGGATACTGGTCATCTCAGATAGGCACAATGGCATCAAGGCTGCACTAGAGAACCCGAACAGTGGGTGGTTACCCACGCATGCGTACCGAGTATTTTGTATTCGGCATGTTGCAGCTAACTTCGTACTCAGTTTCAAGGGCACGGATGCAAAGCGTTTGCTTGTGAACGCTGCTTATGCGAAGACTGAGGCAGAGTTTCACTATTGGTTTGATATAATGCGGACTGAGAATCCGGCAATGTGTGACTGGGCGAACAGAATAGAATACGATAAGTGGACACAGCACCAGGATGGTGGCAGACGGTTTGGTCACATGACGACCAATATATCTGATTGTGTTAATTCTGTTCTGAAGGGTACACGGAATCTTCCGATTACCGCCCTAGTGAAGTCCACATATGGCCGACTAGCAGAGTTGTTCGTGATTCGTGGTCAGACGGCAGAGGCTCAATTGGCCAGCAGTGCCAAGTTCTGCCAGTCTTTTATGAAGGCGATGGAGCGCAACTTGAAAGACTCCAGATGCTTCACTGTCACCCTGTTTGATAGACACCAATCTGAGTACACTGTTGCCGAGACGACGCCCATCTGGAGCTTTTCACTTGGGACGTACCAAGTTTCCCTTCAGCATCGTACATGCGACTGTGGATACTTTCAAGCTCTCCATTACCCATGTTGCCATGCGATTGCATATTGTGCCCAGTCATGACTTGACTGGTCTATCTATGTCGACGAGGTCTACACCATGCAGAAGGTGTTTAGGGTGTACCAGATGGGTTTTGTGCCGCCAATACCGGAGGGACTTTGGCCACCTTATGACGGTCCGACCGTTATTCTGGACCCCAGCTTGAGGCATTGTCGTGATGGGCGATCGAGGTCTACCAGAATCCGGAACAACATGGATAAGGTCGACCATAACCGACCGAAGCGATGCGGGCTCTGCAGACAGCCTGGGCACACGCGTAGGTCTTGCCCACAGAGAGGCTCCACCGTTGCCGGTAGTTCGTAGGACTTCTAGTATGCGTGCTTCTAGTTTTATGAATTTTATATTCTCCTGTAGCAATTTACGTTTTCGGGTGTTAGTGCCTTTGGTGTGTTTGTGTGAGTGTTTGTTCCGACCTATTTGTATGACTTATGACTTATGCCTAATGTAGAAATTTAATCCGTGTTAGTGTTAATGCCTCATGTCTATTATATTTTTATGGCTTATTGTTTATGGAGACTGTATTTGTATAACTTTGTACATTTTGCATCACGAGTTCTTTCTGTTAGACTGGTATATGGCATCTTCCCAAGCTTCCACACTGTTCATAATCCGCTAGAGGGTGTAGCGGATTATGAGTCTATCACCATATGAGCATAAACCGCTACAGAGTGTAGCGGTTTATGAGTAATTCAGCCCTCAACGAAATCTGCGGCACCCTATAGCAGATTATGTGCAATTAAGTTTCGCTAGAGGGTGTAGCAGATTATATACAGTTGCGTTTGTTGCATTTGCGTCTGGAAATTGCCAATGTTGTATTTGCGTAAAGGTTTTGTTCATTCATTTTATTTACGTAAATTTTCTTAGATTTAATGATAATGAATTTAATTTTAATAAAGTAAAAACAAGAACGATAACAATAATAATAAATAAAAATAAA
>NC_029793.2:10670386-10672042 GCF_000816755.2 Arachis ipaensis | reverse complement strand
AATAAATAAATTATAGAAAAAATTTCATCAACACAATTAAAAAAAATCAATAAATTATAAAAAAAATAAAAATTATAGAACATGTTTATTGCTATAATATAAAATTACAGAACATGTTTGTTTAATAATTAGTACATTACTATTATTATATGTTTTTCAAGCATTCAATCAAATGTATTTTTAGATGATGGTGAAAATTCATAAATTGAATAGTATAAACTATCTTTCTAAACTATCTTTAGAAAGATAGAAATTAAATCTTATAAGATTAATTAATATCAAACAACAAAAATGCCGTACATATAATCAATGATAATTAGCATAACTTGAAAACTGCCATGTATTCTCCTTTTTTTTTTCCAGAGATACAAGTAACAATCACAAAGGATGGAAAACAAAGAAGTTAATCAAGTCAGAAACATTAATCCTAAAATTTGAAGCAAATGCCTCTGGACTAAGTGGCTGCAATTGCACCAAGAATTAATCGAGAAAGAAACACAAGTGGATTCAGAGGCTTCTTCACATCCTCTACCTTTGGACCAAGCTGTATAACAAATACAAGAAAACATTATTAAAATAAAGGAGATGAAGAAATTAGGTATTACCTTGAGGGGAGAGTCTCCACAAAATGGTTTCACACCAATCACAGAGCAACCCATGATCAAACCATGCCTCCGCACACCACGGTACCACTTTGGACCTATCCTTTTAAGCTTGACGTCTTTGAAGCCAGCATTTTTAAACCATTCAATGTAGTCTTCCTCCTTTGGGACCAATAATGCATGCTGGTAAGATTGAAAATTATCACGTCTGGGCAATTGTTGGCAAGATTTTCATCAACAAAATTTCAAAAACAGCAACAAATAATAAACAAAAACCCAATCAAAACCATAACTGAAATCAACAAGGCAACACTGTACTAACAGCAGCTCTCAAAGGATAAACACAATCAAAAACACCATTACCAATAGCACAACATACTGAACAGAGCCAGGAATCAAGAACAATCATCAACAAAATTAAAAAATAGCAACAAATAATCACCCTAGACCTGAAATCAATATATTTATCCAAAAAAAAAAAAATCAAACACAGCATACTTAGAAATTAAAAAAGGCAGCTGCAGAGTACCAAATTCATTTTAACCAATAATTTCAACAACACAAAATCAATGATTATATTTTCATTCACATTCAAAAATCAGTCTCACTAAACAGAGCATGAAAGGAAGAGCTGAAAAAACATGTAAGCAGTGACACTAACCTTTGATGGAGAGCAGGACGACGAAGAGACGATGGTGAGCGGCGAAACAAACCACAGACGATGAGCCACACGACAGCGAGCAGCTTGAATCCTCAAACAGAGAAGCCACGGGAGATAGGGACAACGTGCCGAGCTAGAAGAGGATGGGTTCGGTATAGGGCGAAGGAGGAAGGAGTGGAGGCGCCGACAACCACGGACGGCAGCGGCAAAACCGTTGAAGAAGCTAGGGTTTTGATTTGGGTAATTTTTGAACGGGCTATTCTTAGTGAGTGAGGTGAATCATGAAGGATGGGGTGGTGGGGGAAGGAGTGGGTGGGTAACGCGTTGGGACTTGGGAGGGTTTCTTCTTTTTTTTTTTTTTAACCCAAACCAAAAATGACGCCTTTTTTAAGA
>NC_029793.2:10657684-10670302 GCF_000816755.2 Arachis ipaensis | reverse complement strand
TTTTTTTTTTTTTTTTTAACCCAGACCCAAAATGACGCCGTTTATAAAGAACTTGCCGGTTTCAGATCCGGTTCAACCGTCTGGTTCTCGTCAGTTCAACGGTTTCATACAATTTTCAATTCGATGGTTTTAGGCGTCAGACTGGACCGTTTTTATTGTCGATTTTGGGTTAGACTGGTTAAATTGGCCGGTTCGATCTGGTTTTCATAACCATGGAGTATAATTATGATCAATTAAGGTCAGTTAGTATCATTTATATTTATATAGTATATCTGTGTATTTATTGTAGGATTTTGTGCTTTTATTGCTTTGATTCTTCTAGCACTTATATATACCTTTGTACATTGTACCTTTCAACTCACACTCAATAATACACTCTTCAGAATACTCTCTTGTTTTCTAACATAGTATCAAGAGTATAGGTTTTTTTCCCATGAAAATTCATTCATATCCCTTTGTTTTTTTTCTTTTGGCAGTGATCTTTGCCCTCATTTTTTTATCCTTTTTCGATGTTTTGGTTCATCACTGCCGTTGCCACCGTGTTCGTCTCTCACGATTCCAACGCATCCAAAATCGTTGTCGGACTTCGCCGGACATGCCGCCATGCACCGCTTGAAGTCCCCTGTCCGTTTGAGGTTCTTCTCCTTCCAGATGCCTCCAGCGTCATTGGATCAACGGCTCTCCATTGCACCACATGTCACGCCAGACACCTCCATAGATCCACTGTTCAACCCACGCCTCTGCTGACCCAACCTGACCAGCTTCATGACCCACGTGCCATCTCATCGCCGCCTAAAAAAATATATCTAAACACATAACATAATGTGAAGAGGCAACACAACTACACAAGAGATTAACACAATGGTCTGTTCAAGCTTGCATAACTTCCTGAAAAGTAGTACTTTTCATGGATCTAAACACATACACAAACACAAATAATTATTAATTCAATTTAACAACACTGCCTAATTATTTTCTATAACTTAGTCCATATTTTTCAGTTGTTTTGAGAACAACCCTTTTGTGTAACCTCCAATTATCACGTAAAAGAATCTTTGCCCATATAATATATAAAAGTTCAAGAGTTCCAAATCAACAACAATAAATACCTTAACATTGCCACATATCCAAATCAAAATAACAAGACACAAGCCAAAGATTCAGTTGGTAAGAACACAGTCACAAAATAAAGATGTTGAAATTCAAGTTTCTTCAGACTCTTCTGTTGATTTTCTGTGCCAAACACACCATAGCAGAAACAACATAGAACAATCCAAAAAAAACATACATAGTCCACATGGAGAAGTCCACTATGCCAGCAACTTTCAATGATCACCACAATTGGTTTGAATCATCATTGCAATCACTATCAGAATCAGCAGAGATGCTATACACCTACAAGCATGTAGTCCATGGCTTCTCAACAAGGCTAACTAACCAAAAAGCTGAGGTGCTCTCGAAGCAACCAGGAATCCTTTCGCTCATGCTGGCAAGATTGAAAATTATCACGTCTGAGCAATTGCTGGCAAGATTTTCATCAATAAAATTTCAATAACAGCAACAAATAATCAACAAAAACCCAATCAAAAACCATAACTGAAATCAGCAAGGCAACACTGCACTAACAGCAGCTCTCAAAGGATACACACAATCAAAAACACCATTATCAACAGCACAACAGATTGAACAGAGCCAGGAATCAAGAACAATCAGCAACAAATAATAAACCTGAAATCAATAAATCTATCAAAAAAAAAAAATCAAACACAGCATACTTAGAAATTAAAAAAGGCAGCTGCAGAGTACCAAATTCATTTTAACCAATAATTTCAACAACACAAAATCAATGATTATATTTTCATTCACATTCAAAAATCAGTCTCACTAAACAGAGCATGAAAGGAAGAGCTGAAAAAACATGTAAGCAGTGACACTAACCTTTGATGGAGAGCAGGACGACGAAGAGACGATGGTGAGCGGCGAAACAAACCACAGACGATGAGCCACACGACAGCGAGCAGCTTGAATCCTCAAACAGAGAAGCCACGGGAGATAGGGACAACGTGCCGAGCTAGAAGAGGATGGGTTCGGTATAGGGCGAAGGAGGAAGGAGTGGAGGCGCCGACAACCACGGACGGCAGCGGCAAAACCGTTGAAGAAGCTAGGGTTTTGATTTGGGTAATTTTTGAACGGGCTATTCTTAGTGAGTGAGGTGAATCATGAAGGATGGGGTGGTGGGGGAAGGAGTGGGTGGGTAACGCGTTGGGACTTGGGAGGGTTTCTTCTTTTTTTTTTTTTTAACCCAAACCAAAAATGACGCCGTTTATAAAGAACTTGCCGGTTTCAGATCCGGTTCAACCGTCTGGTTCTCGTCAGTTCAACGGTTTCATACAATTTTCAATTCGATGGTTTTAGGCGTCAGACTGGACCGTTTTTATTGTCGATTTTGGGTTAGACTGGTTAAATTGGCCGGTTCGATCTGGTTTTCATAACCATGGAGTATAATTATGATCAATTAAGGTCAGTTAGTATCATTTATATTTATATAGTATATCTGTGTATTTATTGTAGGATTTTGTGCTTTTATTGCTTTGATTCTTCTAGCACTTATATATACCTTTGTACATTGTACCTTTCAACTCACACTCAATAATACACTCTTCAGAATACTCTCTTGTTTTCTAACATAGTATCAAGAGTATAGGTTTTTTTCCCATGAAAATTCATTCATATCCCTTTGTTTTTTTTCTTTTGGCAGTGATCTTTGCTTTATCCTTTTTATCCTTTTTCGATGTTTTGGTTCATCACTGCCGTTGCCACCGTGTTCGTCTCTCACGATTCCAACGCATCCAAAATCCTTCGCCGGACTATCTTTTCGATTTTCGATTCTGTCCTCTATTTTTTCGTTTTCTACCCCAAATTTGTAATTTTCTCTCCTCTCTTTGATCTATGTATCTATTAGTATGGAAAAATTAGATGTTTTTGCTGCCACAGACAGAAAGAGTAAATTAATTGTAACCATTTTGACATGGCAGACAGTGGGACTCTTTCTAAGGTTTTTTGGCGAGATCTTTTCGATTCTGTCCTCTATTTTTTCGTTTTCTACCCCAAATTTGTAATTTTCTCTCCTCTCTTTGATCTATGTATCTATTAGTATGGAAAAATTAGATGTTTTTGCTGCCACAGACAGAAAGAGTAAATTATGTCGAAATTGTAACCATTTTGGACACCTTTTCTCATACTATCCTTCTATTGAATGTCGCAAATGCCAATAGAAAGGTCACATTAGCTACAATTGTCCACACCTATTTTGCCATTATATTGCAAGCTCTCAGGATATTTGATTACTACCTGTCCTACTCGCCCACCACGTCCTGATAAACTCAAGTATCATTCTCGTCCCAATTTCTCTAAGAATATGTCTGCTTCTGTTATTGCTGTTACTACAGAATCTACCAATTCTGCAACCTTGAATGTGATCCACTAGCAAGACCACTGAAAGATAACACGAAGGCATAAATAAGTGCAGTGACAAGAAAGAAGAGAGCCTTAGGCGTTCTTTTTTCCTTGAATGAAAATTGAACAAGCATAGTAATAACTTAAAACCTTCTACTACCAAGTTCAATACATGAATACCATGTATGATAAACAAATTCTTTCTCTTCGTGGAGAGAAATAAACTATGGAGAAGTTTGGGGACCAGGGAATTGAGACAGTGACATAAATATATTCTCTGGTTATAAGCCCAGCCATATGAAAAACGATGAAGCTCTTGATTACAGATGAAAGAAACAGGAGAATTTGTTAGAACTCACCAAATCATGAAGCAGCTTCTGATTGCGCGAAGGAATCTGACAGTGAGACTCGATGGAAGAAGACGACGAGCCCCAGGACCTGCTGTTTCTGCCGTCGGCAATGAAGAGCGCAACGAAGGCGCGCGACTGTGCACAATGTAAGAACCCACATTTTCACGTAAAACCGTTTTAATAAAATAATTTTAGTGCCCAGAATAGATTCAAAATTTAGAAGTTTTAATTTGAAAATATAAATGTGAAATTTGATTTTAGTGAATTTTTCTGAGCTGGAAAATATATCTGTTTCGAAAAATTTTGTAAAAATGCGTACTGGCGCTTAAGCTGGCAATACCGGCTTTAGTCTGTTTAGTACCGTGTATTTTGGAAAATAATATTTTAAAAATTAATTTATTATTTTGAAAGGAGAAAAAATAATTTAGAATCGAAATCCGGACACTAATCTTAAAGGTTTTGCCCCAAAGTGAGCCAAACGGACCAAAAACACTTAGCAGATTGGACCGAACTCAAGTGGGCCTAAGTCCAACTTATATACCCCTCATTAAATGAGCATTTCAGCTCATTTGAAGAAAAGAAAGAGAGAGGGACGGTGAGAAGAGTGAAGAGAAGGGAGTTGGGGTTTTATTATTCACCCTCACCTTCATTTGCTTGTAACTTGAGCTACGAACCTCCGATTGATGAGCCGTTTGTGGCCACGTGAAGCTCTCGACAAGCTATTCCTTTCTATCTAAGTTTTTCTGGTAAGAACTCGAAGCTCAATCCCCAGTTCTCTGCCCTAAGTTTCTGCATGATTTTGGTTATGAGTTTTGAGTAGATTTTGTGGTTTTGCTTGTTTAGGTGATCTCTAGTAGCGAGTAATTGTTGGATTTTACCCCTAATCTCGTTAAATAAGGTAAGGAACCTCTTTATCCTTGTAGTTTGGTATAGTATGAGCTTTAGTTGTTGATGTACGGTTATGTTGTATGTATGAAGCATGTTTTTGGAGTTAGTAGTGGCTTTTGGTTTGGCTTGATAGTTTAGAGCTTAGTGGAAGCTTGATTTGAATCAAGTTTGGTGTTGGAGCATATTGGGAATTGGCCAAGGTATGGTTTCGGTTTCCTTTGTGTAATATGTAATGTTCATGGACACTTAGACTAGTGACCCATAGGATAGGATTGGATTAAATTGGTTGTTGGGATTGTTGTATGATGATGATGATGTATAATGATTTGAGGATTTGAGTTGTTGAATGATGATTTATGATGAATTATGATGGGTTGATGATTTTTGAGTATATTGGTAAATTATGATGTTGTAATGATAATATGGTGTGAAATATTTAGATTGAGGTGAAATGAGATTGAGAGTGATGTTTAGTATTGATAGATGATGAATATTGTTGAATTGTGTCGAATTGATAGATCACAGATATTTTAAAGAAGTCTCGTAATTAAATATTTTGTTAGCTTTTTTTTAATGTATGAAATAAAATATATATTTTTTAATTTTTAAATTATTAATTTTTTAATAAATTTTTTTTAATAAATTATTAATTTACTATGTGTGTAATTCGAACCCAGCTGGTTCGAATTAGTGTGTGCGTGTGTTTGTGTATAATTCGAACCCACCTGGTTCAAATTATGTAGAAATGGAGTTTGAATTCAGCTGGTTCGAACTACATATAAACGTACATTGGTGGATTCATAAAGCAGTTTTCATTTTGACTTATTCGTATAAAATTTTGCTCCCCTTAACTTATTATTGTGATTTGCCCAAAAAATTATGTCATTTAAAGTATAACTCATTAGCTACGTTAATCGAATTTGATTAGAATAAAAAAGATCAATTGAATTAAGAGAAACCATAACGTTGGGGCTATGCAGGATTCTTTCCAACATTAGGCCCGTGTGTGATAAACATTTAATGCTTGTGATTATATAGAAGATCATGCCATTTATATTTGCATTCATTGGCTGCTTTGGCTTATCTTTTGTTGGCACCAAATATTTTTCTATTAATTGTGAAAAGAGGAAACTTGGTCATTGTCAAATGTTGTCACCCTCTTAAATCCTTCCAAGATAGAACTCTTCTCCGTTATTAGTTCAATGACATTTTTGGCTCCTTTTTCTCTCCTACATGAAACAATTGATTAGTTGTTTTGTGAATGTCTTTCATCATCACCTCAACTAATTCTTCCTCTCCTTCAAGATGTAGAACAAAACGCCTTAGATTCGGGTCAGAATGTGCACTTAGCATAACTCCAAAATTAATATAAAGTAAGTAGATACTTATCAATCTTTGCGGAAATGCAAAATAAAAAATGATAATGTATAATAAACTTCTCTATTTACCAATTGGAACCAAATATTTTTAGTAAATTTATTTTTCATATGGTATTTTCTAATTCGTTAACAAATCAAAAATTAATCTATCATACATTTAAACTCTAATTAAAAATTTGTGATTGATTAATAACTTATCGCATATACAAAGTATAATTAGAACTACCTCTCTTGACCACCTCGGCATTGTAGCGTAAGGCCATTCTTTGCTTGAGCGCTGTCTCTGATAAGTGGGCCATCTCCTTGGCCTCATCCACTAAGTCCTTTTCCACGGCCTCCCCAATTCCTCCTAAGAGTAGTCGCGGGCTCGATTCGCCGATTTCCACGGGTATTATTGCGTCCACCCTATAGGTGAGTCGGAAAGGTATTTCTCCAGTGGCCGACTGTTGGGTTGTGCGATAAGACCAGAGAACTGAGGCTAGTTCGTCTGCCCACGCTCCCTTCTTTTGGTCAAGTCGCTTCTTGAGGCCTTATAAGATGACTTTGTTCGCGGCCTCTACTTGTCCGTTGGTCTGGGGATGCTCAACTGACGAGAACTTTTGTTTTATGTCCAAGTCGGCCAGAAATTCTCCGAATCTTTTATCAGCTAACTGGGTCCCGTTATCGAAGATAACGACTTCTGGGATCCCGAATCTTGCTACTATGTTCCTCCACATGAACTTTCGACAATTGGCTGAGGATATGCTGGCCAACGGCTCCGCTTCTACCCACTTTGTGTAATAATCGATTTCCACTATCAGGTACTTGACTTGTCCCGGTCCGACTGGGAAGGGTCCTAGTAGGTCAACTCCCCATTGTGAGAAAGGTCGGGAAGCCGTGAGAAGACTGAGCTCGGTTGCTGGCGCTTTATGGAAGTTAGAGTTTTCCTGGCATCTTTTGCACCTTCTGACAAACTCTTTAGCATTCGTCATCATGGAGGGCCACTAATATCCGGCTCTGATAAGCTTCCTAGCCAGGGCCTTCCCTCTGATGTGGTGACCACAGCATCCTTCGTGGACTTCCCGGAGGACGTACTCCGTTTGGTCGGGGCGCAGGCATTTTAGCAGTGGTTGGCTAAGTCCTTTTTTAAACAACTGGCCCTGTATGATTGCATACTTGGCCGCCTCTCGCCTTATTGTTTTGGCCGCCTGCTCATCGCTGGGGAGCCTGGCCTTTTCCAGAAATTCGATGATCGGGTCCATCCAGGAGGGTTCTGGCTGGGCTAGCTTTAACACCACTGTTGGTTCTTTTATCAGACCTTGAATGAGGGATCGGGTACCCATCCCTGGCTTTGTACTTGCTAGCTTGGACAGGAGGTCTGCCCGTGTGTTCCTTTCTCTCAGAACGTGCTGGACCGTGACCTCCTCAAACTGCTTGCTCAATTCTTTGACTTTCTTCAGATACCTCTGTAACAGTGAGTCTCTGGCTTGGTAGGTTCCATTGATCTGGGAAGTGACGACCTGTGAGTCACTACACACTTCCAGTCTTGTGGCTCCGACCTCCGTTGCTAGAACTAGGCCACCCAGTAGGGCCTCGTATTCTTCCTGGTTGTTTGATATCGGGAAATCGAATTTGACTGACTACTCGTATATAACTCCAGCCGGGTTTTCCAAGATGATTCCTGCTCCTCTGAACGTTTGGTTGGATGCTCCGTCAATGTGGAGCTTCCACCGTGTGCTCGGTGTCCTGTCTGGGTCCCGCGTTACTTCTATAAGGAAATCAGCCATGGCTTAAGCCTTGATCGTGTGCCTGGGTTCATACTGTAAGTCATACTGGGAGAGTTCGACAGCCCAAGTCATCATTCTTCCTGCCAATTCGGGTTTCTGGAGTACTTGTCGGATCGCCTGATCCGTCCTGACGATTACTTGATGCCCTTGAAAGTACTGCCGCAGCCTGCGCGACGATGTCAGGAGCATATACGCCACTTTTTCCAGCTTGCTATACCTTAGTTCTGCTCCTTGTAGTATTTTACTCACAAAATATATTGGCTGCTGAGTCTTCCCCTCTTCTCGCACCAAGATTGCCGCCAAGGCCTCGTCGGTTACTGCCAAGTACAAGTATAGCGCTTCTCCCTTCTTGGGCCTCGCGAGGACGGGTAGTGCCGAGACTATTTCTTTGAACTGCTTGAAAGCTTCTTCACATGCTGGGGTCCACTCGAATGCGATCCCCTTCTTCATCAGGTTAAAGAAAGGTAGAGCTTTTGCTGCCGACGCGCCGAGGAAACGGGATAGCGCTGTGAGTCTGCTCGCCAACCTTTGGACATCTTTCACGCTTCCCGGGCTCTTCATCTGAAGGATTGCCTCACACTTTTTCGGGTTGGCCTCCACCCCTTGCTGGGTTATCATAAACCCCAAGAATTTACCAGCTTCAATGGCGAAGGCACACTTCAGTGGATTGAGCCTCATTTCGTGCTGACGAAGAGACGCGAAAATTCTTTCCAGGTTACTTAAAAGGGCCTCGGGCCTGGCGGTCTTGACCAAGATATCGTCTACGTATACTTCTACTGTCTTGCCGATGAGGTCCCTGAAGATCTTGTTCATCAGTCTTTGGTATGTGGCCTCCGCGTTCTTTAGTCCGAACGGCATGACTTTGTAGTAATATGTTCCCCCCGGCGTTATAAATACCATTTTCTCTTCATCTGGCCAGTGCATCGGTATCTGATTATACCCAGAATAGGCATCCATGAAGCTCAGATACCGGTAACCCGCAACCGCGTCAACGAGAGCATCGATGTTGGGTAGGGGGAAGGAATCTTTGGGACATGCTTTGTTAAGGTCAGAGTAATCCACACACATTCTCTATTTCCCACTAGGCTTTTTAACCAAGACCACGTTTGCCAGCCAAGTCGAGTAATCGAGTTCCCGAATGAAGCCCGCTTCCAATAGGCTGGCCGTCTGCCTGGCCACCTCCTCTGCTCGTTCTTGAGACATTTTCCTTCTCCTTTGAGCCACCGGCATAGCGTTCGGTTTCACGGCTAGAGGGTGGGACATGAATTGGGGGTCTATACCTGGCATGTCGGCTGGGGTCTAGGCAAACACGTCGCCGTTCGCTCTGATCATCTCCATCAGGGGCTCTTTCAAGCCGTCGGGTAGGTTCCTGTTTACAAAGGTAAACTTCTCCTCCGAGTCGCCGACCCTGAATTTTTCCAGGTCCCCCTCTGGTTCCGACCTAGGTTTATCATCAACTCTGGCGTTGAAATCGGCAAGAAAAATGCTAGACGCTTCTTTAGACTTCTTTCTCAGGGAGAGGCTGGCGTTGTCGCATGTGACCGCCGTCTCTAGGTCTCCCCTGATGGTCCCAACTGATCCATCATCAGCAACAAATTTCATTAGCAATAGCTTGGTGGAGATCACTGCCCCAAATTCATTGATGGTCTTTCTCCCCAGGATGAGGTTGTAGGTCGTCGAGTCTCTTAAGACCACGAACTCCGCCATTAGCGATCTCTTCCCCCTGCCTCCGCCTATGGAGACCGGAAGGAAAATTACGCTGTCTGGCTTGATGAAGTTATCGCCAAGGCCTACCACGCCGTGCTGGTGACCTTTGAGGTTGGCGTCTCGTAGGCCCAGGGCGTCAAATACATTGCGAAACATGATATTCGAATCAAACCCTGTGTCCACCAAGATCCGCTTTACTATGCCGGTGCCCACCCTGGCCGTGATGACCATCAGCGGATTTTCCGCAACCTCATTGAACCATTGATCCTTGGGGCCGATAGAGATCAAGGGTAACATCCAAGAGGTCGGTACGGGGCCAGAGGACATAGCCAGAATCTTGGCGTCCTTCTTACTAGCCGACTTCGACCTGGGAGGTACATCCCTTCCAATCACCACATTTACCATGGTGAGGGCACGCTCCGCATCCCCGTCGGGTTCCCGTCTCTACTTTACGGCATGGCTTTTGTCCTCGGTTGATCGGTCCCTCCTCCTAGGTTCCCTTATTAGGTGCTCGAACTCGGTCAATTTTCCCTCTCGGATGGCCTGCTCCAAGGCGTCCTTCAGGTCGAAGCAGTCTTGTGTCTTGTGGCCATATCCCTTGTGATAATCACAATAGAGGTTCTTGTTTCCTCCCGTCCTGTCCCTGAGTTGTCGGGGCTTCGACAAGATGCCCTTGTCGGCGATTTGTTGATAAACATCGACGATGGGAGCCGCTAGGGGGTGTAGTTGGTGAACTTTCCAACACGGGGAAAGGGTTTGAAAGTCTTGGCCGTTCTTCCGTCTCTGGAGTGTTCCTTAGACCTCTCTCCACCATTGGATGGGCGGGCATTAGGGTATGCGGGCTGCCGTTTATTGGCCGCCACGACCTGACTTTCCTCTTCATCATTAATGTATTCTCTGGCTACGTTCTGGATTTCCTGCATTGTCCAGATGGGCTTGGTGGTGAGGTATTTTCTGAAATCCTCATTTAGCAAACCATTGGTCAAGCACAAGCTGGCCACCGAATCCATTAAGCCGTCTATCTCGAGGTACTCATCATTGAATCTATCCAAGTATTTTTTGGTCGGCTCACTGTTTCGCTGCATCACCCTTAGCAGGTTAATCGGGTGTTTTGCTTTGGCGATGCGCGTGGTGAACTGGGCCAAGAAAGAACGACTGATGTCGGCAAACGTGGTTATGGAGTCCTGGAGGAGGGCATTAAACCAACGAATCGCCGGCCCAGCTAAGGTTACCGGGAAAGCCCGGCATCTTACTTCGTCGCCTACCCCTTCCATGTTCATCCTGGCCTCGAAGGCCGTTAGATGTTCCTGGGATCCTGAGTACCGTCGTACCTCATATCTGTCGGCTTGTCAACGTGCTTTGGTAGTCGTACTCCGAGGATTGAGTGGTGGAACGGGGTTGCCCCCATGACCACTGGTTGCCTTTCCCTGTCGTGTTCTCTGTTAGGTCGGCTTCTCCTCGTCCTTTCTTGGCAGTGCACTTGCTGTGGTCGGCTCCTTCTTCTTCGTCCTCTGTCGCTTTCCCAGTCCTCTTCTTCGGTGTCTCTCGTTGGCGATCGGTTGTAGACCAGCGGGTCTCGCCTTCTCCTTGGCACCTCTCTGCTCTCCTGGCTTTCTGATTCTGTCCAGGGGCTCGAGGTGCGCCTGGAGCGACTCCTCCGGAGACTCCTTTCTCCCCATTGAGTGGATCGGGAAGGCTCCTGGCTAGGAGTGGACTGACGACTTTCACGGTTGGCTACTTCTCGCTCTAAGTTCTGCACCCTGTGGCGCAGTTCTTGTATTATCATGGTGCTGTCGCTGCCTGTCCCTCCAAAGGGTCGTCCCTCTATGTGTCGTGGGGGAGATTTGCTGCCTTCACGAACGGGGGCTCCAGCGGCTACTCCACTGCCTCGGGGATCTATCCCTTCCCCGCGGGTCCCGGCCCCGCCAGAAACCAAAACAAAATCCATGTTGGCTAGAGTCCCCACAGACGGCGCCAATGTTCGATAAGTCGAGTTACCGGACCGTTTTAGATGTGAAGATGGATCCTGCTTTGGTCTGAGTTCTGGAAACGGTTTGCGCGATCTGCCGGCTTTTCGAGCTCTCGATGAAATGAGGGGGGTGCCACCTGCAAAGACACTCCGACGCCCAAGTCAGTCTGAAGTGCAGGTGAAAAAAGAGGAAAATAATGATGACGTACCTTGGGGAGGGGTAGAGCCCTCCCTTTATATACCCTGTCAGTAGGGCGGGCCCCACAAGAGGAGGCCACCTTCCAGGAAGCTTCGCTTCCCACAGCTGTCACGCTGCTGTCAGTTAGGGCGCGTATTCGGATCTTGGATTCGGGTGGATTGTAAGTGCTGACCCGACCGTGCAAGCCGGTTTGTTGCGGGTCGGGCGGTACCTCTGTTCAGTTGGGCTGGACCGTAACAAAAGCAAAGAGAATGAAAGTGGCGAAGACATTGGTGGTGGTTGTAACCTTCATTTTTTTTTTATATATTTTATTTAGTTCTTGGAGAGGTGTGGTGAATGAAGAAGGATGAACATGAACTATCAATTTATAGGCTACAGAAAAGGATAATATATAAAAATAATTAATTTTAATGATTGATTTTAGTAAGTATTTGTGAGGATTATTTTTGAAACGATGGAAGGAAACATATGTAGACAAAAGCATCGGATAGTAAGGTGTAGTTTTGTTCACGTGATTGAAATATGTTTCAATAGAAAGAGCTAGGTACCATGTATGGCTTTATTCCACTTATTACTGGAGAGGATTTTTTTTAGGTTATGAATTTATGTAGGTGAAAATTCAAAGATAATATGTGAGAGCCGTTAGATGAAAATTTAGTCAAATCAGTCAAATTATCTAATAACTCTCAGGTATTAACTTCACCTGAAGTCTACTGCACCTGAATTTTCACCTTTTATGTAACTTGAGGTGATAATAATTCATTAAATAATTTTCTAACCACATGTTCTAACTTCTAGTACACTGTTTATATCACGCTCTTGCTTGAATTTTGATGTGTACTCATCACTTCAATAAATTTATAGTGAAAATTTACATTCAATTATCTTAATATAAAATTAATAG
>NC_029793.2:10655459-10657234 GCF_000816755.2 Arachis ipaensis | reverse complement strand
TTGAATGAAATATTTGAAAATATTAATGATTTTGAATTTTATTAATAACAATGCATGAAATATTATTAATTTAATTATAAATGAAAAGACGGCATTTTATGTAAATAAACACTTAAAAAGAAAGGGGGAAAAAAACTATTCTCCGTCCTATATATGTATTGCTTAGAAGAAAATAAAAAAGTGATATAAACTAAGAGATTTTTTTTTCTCTTGCTTGATTAAAGACAAAAAGCAAGAAAGAAAAAAGTTGTAACCAGTGGCGGAACTTGAAACAAAATTTTGGGGGGCCACATAGAAGATAATTGTCAAAATGTTTTTGATATAGACCCCATTTAAGATAAGTTCGTCTAATCTCATCTCTCTAGTTTGGGTGATATTGCCAAATTTAAAGCCGTTTTTTAGGGTCTCGTTCCAAAAAATTAAGGTCAAACTCATCAGATGTAATTTTTTAAACTTTTGAAGGTTTTATCTTATTTTTTTCGTGATTCATTAAAGTAGAAGAACTACAAGTGTTAATATTATATTTTTTTATATTTGAACTTAAAAGTAAAAAGAGTGCTGCTTATTGAACTTATTAGGTACTTTAAGTCATAATAAAGTATTTAAACCAATTGAATTATTTTTTATCTTTTGAAAAAGTACTATTAATTTTTTTATAAAAAGTTTGGGGGCCATGGCCCCCCCTTGTCTGAACTAAGCTCCGCCACTGGTTGTAACGAAAATATAATCTTTTTTTCAATAATTTTTTTAATGTGTATGGTTATTATTTTAAAATAAGTTTATTGCAAAAATATTAAATAACATTTTGTGGATAAATAAATGGTATATTTTTAGAAACTATACTGAGCTTATAAATTTTATTTATATTCAGATGTAAGATGCATTATTTTGAATTTTTTACTTAATATTTTTAATTTTTAACTGTGTTATATATATTATTTTTAAAGATCAAATTTGTATTAGGTAATATTTTATTGATTGTTCTGAAAATTTTTGTATAATAGATATTGAAATTAAATACGTTAGAAACAGAACTTATTCATTTATTAAATTTCCTTCTCCCTGAAAATAATTTAACATTGTGATTAAATGAGTTAAACGTTAGTCACATCTTTAATCCTCATGAAACTTGACTTTCAAAAACAGTAATTTGTCTGGTATTAACTTTAGAAAAGGAGTTTAGAAATATTTTTGAATTACAACATATGTCCCTTTCTTCTACTCTAAATAGATTTAAAATCTCCCATTTATTGGTACTTTTAAGATTAGTTGTGATGCTAGTTATCTTGGTTCGGATGATAGTATTGGTTTTGCTTGTGTTATTAGATATTGTAATATAGGAGTTGGCAAATGAGATGTTTGAGAATGATTGAGAATAATAGTACTTTTTAAGGGGCATTGTTTGTTATTTGGAGAGGATATCTCTTAGTATGGGATGTGGGTCAACAAGATGTTGTTTGTGAGAGGGATTGTGTGAAAGCGTTTAATCTTGCTACTAATCACCAAAATGGTTTTGGGTTTATTGATCCATTGGTGCTCAAAATAAGAGATATCATGCATTGAAATTAGTATGTTAACTTCCGTTTGATTATGAGAGATGCAAACACGGTGGCAGACATTATGACAAAAATAACGATAAAGCTACAACTTTCTTATGTTGAGCTTTTTTCACCTTAGAAGGAATTTAAAAGTAGTTTTAAACAGGACTATTCATTTATTTAAACAATTCTTTTATTTTATTTTATTTGTTTTGTTTTTTTATTAATTTATTTAAG
>NC_029793.2:10653426-10655256 GCF_000816755.2 Arachis ipaensis | reverse complement strand
TCAATTTTTAAAATTTTAAAGATGAAAATAATTTATATGTATGTTTTTAAAAACTAATTTTACGATAAATAAATTTATGATAAATCATATTGTTAGAGTATGACAAGGTTTTGAAAATCGGACTGGTCATCAAACTGTTTTAGTTACTGATTTTTTTTTGGTGACTGTTTTAGTTACTGATTTATTAATTTATTAGTATAACCATTGTTAAACCGAAAAATCGTTTTAAAATAAAATAATAAATAATTATAGAACAATTTTCATCAACACAATTAAAAACAATCAATAAATTATCAAAACAATAAAAATTATAGAACATAAAACATGTTTATTGCTATAATATAAAATTACAGAATATATTTGTTTAATAATTAATACATTGATATTATTATATATTTTTAAAGTATTCAATCAAATGTATTTTCAAATGATGGTAAAAATTTATAAATAGAATCGTGTAAACTATGTTTAAAAAGATAGCACAAAGAAATTAAATCTTATAAGATTAATTAATATCAAACAATAAAAATGCACTACATATAATCAATGATAATCGGCATAACTTGAAAACCTGCCATGTATTCTCCTTTTTTTTTTTTTCATAGATACAAGTAACAATTATAAGGGATAGAAAACAAAGAAGTTAATCAAGTCAGAAACATTAATCCTAAAATTTGAAGCAAATGCCTCTCGACTAACTGGCTGCAATTGCACCAAGAATTAATCGAGAAAGAAACACAAGTGGATTAAGAGGCTTCTTCACATCCTCTACCTTTAGACCAAGCTGCATAACAAACTAAATTAACAAACACAAGAAAATATTATTAAAGTAAAGGAGATGAAGAAATTAGGTATTACCTTGAAGGGAGAGTCTCCGCAAAATGGCTTCACACTAATCAGAGAGCAACCCATGATCAAACCATGCCTCCGCACACCACGGTACCACTTTGGACCTATCCTTTTAAGCTTGACGTCTTTGAAGCCAGCATTTTTAAACCATTCAATGTAGTCTTCCTCCTTTGGGACCAATAATGCATGCTGGCGAGATTGAAAATTATCACGTCTGAGCGATTGCTGGTAAGATTTTCATCAACAAAATTTCAAAAAACAGCAACAAATAATCAACAAAAACTAAATCAAAAACCATAACTGAAATCAACAAGGCAACACTGCACTAGCAGCAGCTCTCAAAGGATAAACACAATCAAAAACACTATTACCAACAGCACAACATACTGAACAGAGCCCGGAATCAAGAACAATTAGCAACAAAATTAAAAAATAGCAACAAATAATCACCCTAAACCTGAAATCAATAAATCTATCAAAAAAAAAAAAAATTCAAACACAGCATACTCAGAAATTAAAAAAAGCAGCAGCAGAGTAACAATCCATTTTAACCAATAATTTCAACACACAAAATCAATGATTATATTTACATTCACATTCAGAAATCAGTCTCACTAAACAGGGCATCAAAGGAAGAGCTGAAAAACCCTGTGGGCAGTGACACTAACCTTTGACAGAGAGCAGGACGACAAAGAGACGACAACGAGCGCCGAAACAAACCACAGACGACGAACCACACGACGGCGAGCAGCTTGAATCCTCAAATAGAGAAGCCACGGGAGATGGGGACGACGTGCCGAGCTAGAAGAGGATGGGTTCGGTACAGGGGGAAGGAGGAGGGAGTGGAGACGCTGACAACCACGGACAGCGGCGGCAGAACCATTGAAGAAGCTAGGGTTTTAATTTGGGTAATTTTTGAACGGGCTATTCTGAGTGAGTGAGGTGAATCACGAAGGAGGGGGTGCTGGGGAAGGGGTGGGT
>NC_029793.2:10632601-10653275 GCF_000816755.2 Arachis ipaensis | reverse complement strand
ATAAAGAACCGGCCAGTTTTCGATTCGGTTCAACTGTCTGGTTCTCTGTCGGTTTAACGGTTTTTATACGGATTTTAATTCGACGGTTTTAGGTTTTCATTGTCGGTTTCAGGTTGGACCGGTTAAACTAGCCGGTTCGATCCAGTTTTCATAACCATGGAGTATAATTAGGATCAATTAAGGTCAGTTAGTATCATTTATATTTATATAGCATATTTGTGTATTTATTGTAGGATTTTGTACTTTTATTACTTTGATTCTTCTAGCACTTATATATACCTTTGTACATTGTACCTTTCGACTTACACTCAATAATACACTCTTCAGAATACTCTCTTGTTTCTAACATAGTATAAAGAGCATATGTTCTTTTTTTTCCATGAAAATTCATTCATAGTCCTTTGTTTTTTTCTTTTGGCAGCGATCTTTGCCCTCGTTTTTTTATCCTTTCTCAATGTTTTGGTTCGTCACCGACGTTGCCACTGTGTTCGTCTCTCACGATTCCAACGCATCCAGAATCATTGCCGGACTTCGCCGAACATGCCGCCACGCACCGCCTGAAGTCCCCTGTTCGTTTGAGCTAGGTTCTTCTTCTTCCAGACGCCTCCAACATTATTGGATCAACGGCTCTACATCGCACCACATGTCACGCCAGACACCTCCACAGATCCGCTATTCGACCCGCGCCTCTGCTGACCCAACCTGACCAACTTCACGACCCGCGTGCCACCTCTTTGCCGCGTCAGCACTAAAGCGTTTTCCTCCTCCTATCACGCGTTGCCACGTGGCCTTTCCTACTGACATGGCATCTGACATGGCAGACAGTGGGACCTTCCCTAAGGTTTTTTGGTGAGTTATTTCCGATTCTATCCTCCATTTTTTCGTTTTTTACCCCAAATTTACAGTTTTCTCTCATGTCTTTGATCTCTGTATCTATTATTATAGAAAAATTAGATGTTTTTGCTGCCACAGACAGAAAGAATAAATTATGTCGAAACTGTGTCAACTCAAGTATAATTTTTGTCCCAATTTTTCTAAGAATGTGTCTGCTTCTGTTGTTGCTGCTACTACTGAATCTACCAACTCTGCAACCTTGAATGTGATCCACTAGCAAGACCACTGAAAGATAACATGAAGGCATAAATCAGTGCAGTGGCAAGAAAGAAGAGAGCCTTAGACGTTCTTTTTTCCTTGAATGAAAATTGAACAAGCACAGTAATATCTTAAAACCTTTTACTACCAAGTTCAATACATGAATACCATGTATAATAAACAAATCCTTTCTCTTCGTGAAGAGAAATAAACTATGGAGAAGTTTGAAGACCAGGGAATTAAGACAGTGACATAAATATATTCTCTAATTATAAGTCCGGTCATATGAAAAATGATGAAACTCTCGATTACAAATGAAAGAAACAGGAGATCAGAATTTGTTAGAACTCACCAAATTATGAAGCAGCTTCTGATTGCGCGAAGGAAGCTGACGGCGAGACTCGAAGCAAGAAGACGACGAGCCCCAGGATCTGCTGCTTCTGCCACCGGCGATGAAGAGCGCAACGAAGGCGCGTGACTGTGTGCAAGACAATGACGAGACAGAGAGCAACGGCGACGACCACTCTCGGAGACGAGAAGAAGGACGACGACCTTGATTATGAGACCAGAGACGAGAAAGAGAGCTTGAGTGCGACGCCGAGACAGATGAAAGAGATCGAGTTCCAACGGGAGAGAGAGAGAAAAGGAAGAGGAGAGAAGAACATATCCAAGGGAGTGTTTTTGAAATCCAGTTGAACGAACACTTTCGTTTTTTTTTTCCCAAATATGTTTTTGTTTTATTGTTTAAATTATTTAAAAATATAAAGTTAGGATTACTTAAATTCTAAAATTTGACTCATTTAAAAAAATATTTTTGTCTAATCAAATAAAGTAAAAATATTTAAGACATTTTATAAAATTAAATAAAAAATATTTTTTATTTTTATTTAATTAAAAGGGTGTTATAGTAATAAAAAAGATCAATTGAATTAAGAGAAACCATAACATTGGGGCTATGCCGGATTCTTTCCAACATTAGGCCCGTGTGTGATAAACATTTAATGCTTGTGATTATATAGAAAATCATGCCATTTATATGCATTCATTGGCTGCTTTGGCTTATCTTTTGTTGGCCCCAAATATTTTTCTATTAATTGTATAATTATAAACCTAAGAAAATATTTAAGCTAATACAAATACGGTAAAATGCACAAAATAATGATATTTGATCAAATTTTTGTGGATGACTAAAAAGTGTTGTTTTTTCGCATATGCATCATAAGCCAGTATTCAATGGTAGTACTTTGGCTGAAGTCCACGGTGGGAATCTTTTCTGCCAGCAATTCTATAATCTTCTTTGTTCGTCCAAGCATTTCAACTGCATCTCTAACACTATCCTTTCTCTCTGCAACAGTGCTGTTGGAGCACTTGGCCGATATAGCATAGGGTAAGTTAGTGAAATATGCACCCAATATATCAGATATCGTTCCTGTTAGTTCTTCAAACAATATCTCACTCCTAAGATCTTCAATGCTTCCATAATTTAATAAAACAGTTTGGCTTATTCTATACATTGCATTAGATGCCAATACTTCAATAGGCCATGATGAAGGTGGTTCTCTATTGCATATGTCTCTATACTTGGTTTTATACTTGCCATACCTTTTCCCTGCATCTTCAGCTAGTGTCTCTAATGTCTCCCTGGGGCTTTTACTTTGATGGGAGAGTTTATAAAGGTCCACATCTAGCCACTTACCATATAGATCAACTCCATGCCACATAGTTTTCGCTGCTCTCTTGACTTTGATCAATTTCCCTTTTTTGTCAATGTTACACTCTATGAACTTCACATAGTAGAGCCCTTCACTTAGGGCTCCTATGAACTTCTTCACTAAAAGCATGTCCATGTTTGGAAGTGCCCAACCATATGGTGTAGTTTTCTCATTGTGCAAAGAGGAAACTTGGTCATTGTGAAATGTTGTCACCCTCTTAAATCCTTCCAAGATAGAACTCTTCTCTGTTATTAGTTCAATGACATGTTTTGGCTCCTTTTTCTCTCCTACATGAAACAATTGATTAGTTGTTTTGTGAATGTCTTTCATCATCACCTCAACTAATTCTTCCTCTCCTTCAAGATGTAGAACAAAACGCCTTAGATCTGGGCCAGACTGTGGCTCTGTTATTGAGCTAGTACTTGAGACATTACTGCAATAATCACGAGCTGCTAACATAAAGTACAAGAGGATTGTGGAAATGAACTGGGTCACTTTGTTGATCAGCACAATCCCTTTCTGTAGCTTAATTAATAACCGGAACAAAAGCACTTTTGCATCATGGGCCTTCTTTCTGAACCATTTGTTATGAATATGAAAGCCAAGAGGCCTTTCTTTCATTAGA
Organism: Arachis ipaensis; assembly: GCF_000816755.2. Classification (NCBI taxonomy): domain Eukaryota; kingdom Viridiplantae; phylum Streptophyta; class Magnoliopsida; order Fabales; family Fabaceae; genus Arachis; species Arachis ipaensis. The sequence goes on along the minus strand of NC_029793.2, from coordinate 10,649,846 downwards.
AATAGACTCTCAGTCCAGTACCCTTCTACATGGAATCTCCTATTTGTATTGTTGCTCCTAAGTCTAGAAGCTTTCCTTATATATCTTAGAGCCTTGAACCACGTAACTGTAGTAGCAATAGTTCCTACTACCACTGCGGCAGTCTGAACTATGAGAATTAATAAAGTGGACCATTGGTAGTCGCTAGCCTTGCAGTTATGAGTTAACTATATATGTATGATGGAACTGATTGAACTTGAGAAGGGGGTTGGAATCAAGTTGGCTCAAAACTTAATGTTTCAGGCTCTGTTTTCATGGAAGCTAGTTTTGCAGGAGATTTTTTCGTTTTGTCTCATACTCAGAAAAGAAACAGGGAAGAGAAGAAAAGAAAGAGGCCAGCATGTATCCTGATTCAGATTCTAAGTGCCATAAATTCTACGTCCAGTCTCCACCACGAACCATGGTGGAATTTTCACTATAATCCACTTATTACAATTACCAATACTATTGAATTATAACCTAATTCAACTAGTATCTACCACTAAGCTTTCTTCACCAAAGCTCAGCTACCCAAAGTGATGTCCCAACTTGGAAGGAGAATCTAACCAGATTCAAACTTACCAAGTGCTAACCCAACTTGATAAGGAGAACTAATCCTAGTTCAACAACTCAATTACAAAGAAATTCAGTGGCTCTTTCATGCACCTTTTGCCTTTTCTCTCATGATTTTTTCACTCACATTTTCAACATTTTTCTCAATACAAAAGATTACTTAAGATAGCCATAACAAAGAAAATAAAAAATTTTGCACTAGTAGAAGAAAAAGAATTCAGCTCAAGTGTGAATAGATGATGCTCTGAATTTGCTCTCTTTTTCTTCCCTTCAAATGTAGGAATGAGGTTGGTTTTTTATCTTCAGCTTGTTCTCCAATTTGTCTCTTCCATTTTCTTGTCCCAGCTAACCGTTAGGGCTGTCTCTGCTGGCATGCAGTCCTTCTTCACCTTGCTCCACTAACTCTGCTGGTTGAGGAACCTGTCCACCACCTCTGCTGTCCTTGGCTATGCTTTGTTTTTTGGCATGCATGTCTTTCTCCCTCTGCTCCATTATCTCTGCTGTCCAAGGAGTTACACCACTACCTCTGCTCTTCTTGCAAGTTTGTGTTTTGCTCTCCATTTCTGAATGTTATTTTTGCTATTGTCCTTGGAATGAGAGTTACCCCAGCTGTCCTTGTTTTTATCTTGGTGTTAGAGCTATCCCATATTGTTGACAGATGTCCTTCCTTTTCTTTATTTTGTTCGGTGCTTTCTTCTCTAGGCTCATGGGGATTAATTTGTTGTTCATTAGCAAATAATGGGCTAGAGTGTTAGAGCTGTATCAATTAGAGATGCTAAAGCAATACTAGAATGGGCTGAAGCAACATTTGATTTGGCCTGCATCACTTAGCATACATATTAAACACATTTGGGCTTTAACCCAAGAAATGTTTGTTATCATTTATAAACCCAAAATTCAAACTTAGCTAAAAAATCTCCCCCTTGATGACAAACATGATAAAAGAGGATAATTGAATTTAAAATATTAATTTAAATGAATTAAGAGCACTTCCCTTCTCTGACCATCTGAGATGTGTGTTGTGCTCCCCCCTCACTGTTAGCATATCTCCCCCTTAATCATGGCTTTCCTCTTCAGGTGGATACAATTTAAAACAGCCAAGGCAATATATTATAGTAACAATGACTCTAAACACAAAGCAATTAACACCAACCATAACACACAGCACAGGGCAAATTAAAGATAAGCATAGTAATAAGTAATAAGCATCAAGCTTCTTGTCCTTAACCATCATTGTCCTTAACCTAAGCCAATGCTAACATGCTATCTTTTCTTTTCTCCCCCTTTTGTCATCAAGGTGGGAAAAGAGCCTGCAAAAATTGTTAGTGGCTATCAAAAAAGTCAGTAAGCAATAAATTAGTTTGGTGTTACAGTCATCCAATTGAAATAGGAAAAGTTTAAAGAAAAGCAGTCAAAAGCATAGATGAGATTAAATGTGCTAGGCATCAGAGTCAGAATCATCGGAGGCTTCATCAACATCATCCTCCTCATTGTCAGTAAGGCCAGCTTCTATGTCCTCGACAAAATCCCTCAGAATCCGAATCCTCCCCTTGGTTTTCTTGAGTGCATTTTCTTCCATGACTTGATTCCTGTTGCACTCGGCTCCATGGGTGATGAGAAGTTCTGTGAGATTGACGAGCTCTTGGAGCACATTTTTCATTATGCCGGTGAGAGCTCTGATCTTGGTGGAGTTTGATGGGGGAATCATGGGATCCTCATCATGGGATGGAACATCAGTGCCATCATTAGTGTTGTGGCGCCTGGGTGCTGTTTTCTTTACTGCATCAGCCCTTTTGATGTATGAGTTACATTCCTTAGAAATCTCAGCCCCAAAATCAACATTATAGTATTGAAAATTTTTTGTGAAAAGCATTGCATAGGGTAAAGCATTTTTAGTGCTGATACAAGCATGCATGTACCGCACTAACAAGTAAGCAAAAGAAATTGGGATTTTAGAGAGAAGAGAAAATAAAACCAGTGTATCACAAAAAGATACTTGCTGAAAAGAGCCGCTCTGAGGCAGAATTATATGGTTTATAATCCTATGCAACTGGGTACGGATTGGACCACGAGACTTATGAGTAGGAGTGGTACCTTCTAGGAGAGGAATATTGACGCACACAGTACTTAGGGCTTCAAAATAAGACACATTGAGGGTTTCGTCCCACTTACCCGACGTGTAAACATCAAGTCCGGTGTTCTGATAATCTAGGGCTTTGCTTATGTGATACTTGTCAAGAATGATCACTTTACCTTTAACAAAAGAGGCGATTCTCCCTTCTTTGTAGGACAAGTTACTGTAGAACTGTTTGACTAGGTCAGGATAAATTTTCTCATGAATGCACAGGATGGGAATCCATCCTTGACATGCAAACAGAGGAGTAAAGTTGAGATATTTCCTACGAAGTTTATCTAAATTGACAAGCTTAGAAGGACAGAGAGTATGCTTGTATATGTCTTTGCAGAAGAACAGATTGTTCATGAGGGAATTAAAATGGCGACGATCAAACGACTCTTTGGGAAAGTCAGCATAGAAAGATTTGTAGGCAATAGGGTTGGAAAGTTTTGGTTTAGAAACAGGACGAAGATGAAAGTCAATAACTATACCGTGGGTATGGCGAGCCTGGGAGCAGGGAAGCTCTTCGTCTTCTTCATGAAAGGGTCTCTTACACTGGGAAGAACTGCGTTGAGATGAGCTGGGTTGAGAGACATTTGGAGGAGTTGGAGTGGGGCAAGGAGTAACGCCAGGTCGGTGAGCCATGGTCTTTGTGCGTGCCATTTCAGGAATAGTATTGTGAAGAGATAAAGGAGGAAAGTTGATGGGAGATTGTGATGGTGAAGATTGAGAATGCAGAAAGATTGGAGAGGAATGATCAGGACGAGAGGTATGAGTACCACTGTGAGAGCCTCTGCGGACAGCTTTTTTCTTACGAGCCATACTTATAGAGCATTGGTAAGTTGCAGAAGGTGAAGAAGTGGAGAGAGTGGTGTGTGTGAAAGGGTGCAGGTAGTGGCAAGTTAAAATAGGCCTTGGGTAATGTAAAGGTTTCATCTTGAAAATGGATAAAAATTAAAACTTTGAAAACCTTTTAATTTTGACAGTTGAAACTTCCGCAAATTCAACTTTGAAAGATTAATTAAAATGAAATGCAATTTTAAATCAGGCCCAATAAAAATGAAATGCAAATGTTAGATAATGGGACCAAGAAAATTCATAGAGTGCAAGACTGGAAAGGGCCCAAGGGTTTCAATATGGGAGGCCCATATGAAGGTAGGGAAGCTAGCACTCCAGGTCTAGCAAATCACACTAACTTTCAACAAGTCCAGGAAGCATCATAAGGAGTTAATGAAGCCAACTCATCATCTGCCCAAAATAATCTCATCCCGACCTATGAGAAAAAAATGCTTAAACCAGAACAGCAGAAAAATTAAGAGAAATTAGTTGAATCAAGAATGTTCGGAGCAATTCATAACTTGCAGAACCTCTCTTTTATCAATGGTTTAGTGAAAATATCAGCTAGGTGAATCAAGAATGCTCGGAGCAATTCGTAACTTGCAGAACCTCTCTTATATAATGAAATCTAACTTCAATGTGCTTTGTTCTTGAGTACAAAACAGAGTTTTTTGAAATATTTATAGCACTCATGTTGTCACAAAATAATGGAGTATTAGATACTTTTAGCTTATAATCAGCTAACTGAGTTTTCAACCATAATAATTGATAGCAACAAGAAGAGGCTGGAATATGCTTAGCTTCGGCAGTGGATAGTGCCATTGTTGCTTGCTTCTTGCTTGACCGTACATTGAGTGATTTGCCAAGGAAGCAACACATGCCACTTGTGCTTCTTCTATCAATTCTATCCCCAGCAAAATCTGCATCACAATAATCCACTAATTGAAAAGAATCAGTTTTGGGATACCATAAACCATAATTAGTGGTACCAAGCACATATCGGATGATCCTCTTGACAGCTGAGAGATGAAATTCCTTAGGCTTTGATTGGAATATTGAGCACACACCAACACTTTGTATAATGTCAGGCCTTGAGGAGCTTAGATACATCAAAGAACCAATCATTCCTCTGTAACATGTCTCATCAACATCTCTAGCATGTTCATCTTTGTCAAGCTTGATGTTAGGATGCATAGGGGTTTCCATTGGCTTGGCACACTCCAGCCCAAATTTCTTGACAAGTTCCTTTGCATATTTCTCTTGATGAACAAAAATGCCCTCTACAGTTTGCTTGATTTTTAATCCTAGGAAGAAGGTTAATTCTCCCATCATTCTCATATCAAATTCACTTGTCATTAGCTTAGTAAAATCTGCACACAAAGCCTCATCAGCTGAACCAAAACTGATATCATCAATATAGACTTGCACAAGAATAAAATTATCATGGAAATTCTTAATAAACAGAGTGGTATCCGTGGCTCCTCTTTGAAAATTATTTTTCAATAAGAATGAGTTAAGCCTTTACCCTTGTCTTAAATCATATAAGGCTTTAGCTAGTTTGAAAACATAGATAGGAAAAGTTTTGTTTTCAAATCCAGGAGGTTGAGCCACATAGACCTCTCTATCTATTATACCATTGAGGAATGCACACTTTACGTCCATTTGGAATAGCTTGAAGCTGCAATGAGCAGCATATGCTAGGAGCAATCTGATGACTTCCATTCGAGATACAGGTGCAAAGGATTCATCGAAATCAATCCCTTCCTCTTGATCATAGCCTTGAAAAACCAATCTTATGCTTTGTTTCAGACAATGGTTCCATTTTCACCCAATTTGTTTCTGAAAATCTACTTTGTGCCCGTGACTTTCTTTCTATTTGAGTGAGGTACTAAGGTCCAGACTTGATTCTTCTCAAACTATTGCAATTCTTCCTTCATGGCTAATACCCAAAATGGATCAACAAGTTCTTTTTGGATATTTTGAGGTTCCATCTTTGATATAAGAGCTAAGTTGTTGGATTCAGCTCTTTTCAAAGATGATCTAGTAGATATTTTTTTGGAGGGATCACCTATAATGAATTTTTTAGGATAATTTCTCAGAAATTTTCATTCCCTAGGCCTTCTGACTTGAATTGATGATTCAGGTTCCTCTTAATCTACAAAGGCATCAGCATCAGGATTTTCTACTGCAATAGGAGATAATTCCAAATTGTCTCCTGCAAAATCAGTATTTTCATGCCCAGTAGAAGCAGTTTCTTGAGGACTTGAGATTTGTTGAACTGTCTCAGTATTCTTGGACAATTCAGCTTCAAAACCTAGACTATCATCAATGCAAACACTAGGAACAGAATTATACTCACAGAAAGTGACATGCATGATCTCTGGTGCACGAAATTGTGATCTCAGGCAACGGCGCCAGAAACTCTGTACGCACATCTTAATAAATCATTTTTCATTCACATCTTCGATACAACTAACCAGAAAGTGCACTGGGTCGTCCAAGTAATAAACCTTACGTGAGTAAGGGTCGATCCCACGGAGATTGTTGGTATGAAGCAAGCTATGGTCACCTTGTAGATCTCAGTCAGGCGGATATAAAATAGTTATGGAGTTTTCGAAATTCATATAATAAAATAAGGATAGAAATACTTATGTAAATCATTGGTGAGAATTTCAGATAAGCGCATAGAGATGCTTTCGTTCCTCTGAACCTCTGCTTTCCTACTGTCTTCATCCAATCAATCCTACTCCTTTCCATGGCTGGCTTTATGTAAGGACATCACCGTTGTCAATGGCTACTTTTAATCCTCTCTGGAAAATGGTCCGATGCGCTGTCACTGCATGGCTAATCATCTGGAGGGTCTCGATCATACTGGAATAGGATTTACTATCCTTTTGCGTCTGTCACTACGCCCAGCACTCGCGAGTTTGAAGTTCGTCACAGTCATTCAATCCCAGAGTCCTACTCGGAATACCACAGACAAGGTTTAGACTTTCCGGACTCTCATGAATGCCGCCATCAATCTAGCTTATACCACGAAGATTCTGATTAAGAGATCTAAGAGATACTCATTCAATCTAAGGTAGAACGAAAGTGGTTGTCAGGCACGCGTTCATAAGGAATGATGATGATTGTCACGGTCATCACATTCAGGTTGAAGAGCGAATGAATATCTTAGAAGCGGAATAAGTTGAATTGAATAGAAAACAGTAGTACTTTGCAATAATCTTTGAGGAACAGCAGAGCTCCACACCTTAATCTATGGAGTGTAGAAACTCTACCGTTAAAAATACATAAGAGAAAGGTCCAGGCATGGCCAAATGGTCAGCCCCTATGATCTAAGAACTAGGCGTCCAAAGATGTCAAATACAATAGTAAAAAGTTCTATTTATAATAAACTAGCTACTAGGGTTTACAGAAGTAAGTAATTGATGCATAAATCCACTTCCGGGGCCCACTTGGTGTGTGCTTGGGCTGAGCTTGAATGTTACACATACAGAGGCTCTTTTTGGAGTTGAACGCCAGGTTGTAACGTATTTCTGGCGTTCAACTCTGGTTTGTGACGTGTTTCTGGCGTTTAACTCCAGACAGCAGCGTAGAACTGGCGTTCAACGCCCTTTTACATCGTCTAAACTTTCTTAGTGATGGGCTTGTGAGATGAATCTTTCCATCTCCCATGGCTCAGAGGTGGAAGCAATTGTCTTCCCTTTCCTCTTCTTGAGGTTTCTCTGGCCTTAGGTGCCATTAATGGTAATGGAAAAACAAAAAGCTTATGCTTTTACCACACCAAACTTAGAATATTGCTCGCCCTCGAGCAAGAGAAGAAAGAATAGATGAAGAAGAAGAAGATATGGAGGAGATGGAGGGATGTGTGTATTCGGTCATATGGGTGGGATTGGGTGGGAAAGAGATTTTGAATTTTTAAGGTAGGTGGGGTGTATGGATGTGAGTGGTAAAGTAGTGATAGGGAAGAGGGATTGAGGTGATTGGTGAAGAGTTTTGGGGAAGAGTGTTTATGGGATGGTGTGAAAGAGGGGAGAGAAGAAGTGAGTGGAGGTAGGTGGGGATCCTGTGGGGTCCACAAATCTTGAGGTGATCCTGTGGGGTCCACAGATCCTGAGGTGTTCAAGGATTTACAACCTTGCACTAAATTAGGCATACAAAATGCCCTTGCACACAACTCTGGGCGTTCAGCGCCAGATTGGTGCTTGTTCTGGGCGTTGAACGCCCATTTGTTGTCCATTTCTGGTGTTGAACGCCAGAACCATGCTTGTTCTGGGCGTTCAGTGCCAGCTCTTCTCCAGGGTGCAATTCTGGCGTTCAAACGCCCAGATGCTACCCATTTTGGGCGTTCAGCGCCAGAGCCATGCTCTGTTCTGGCGTTGAACGCCAGCCAGGTGCTTCTTACTGGCGTTTAAACGCCAGTAAGGTCTTCCTCCAGGGTGTGATTTTTCTTCTGCTGTTTTTGATTCCGTTTTTAAATTTTTATATTTATTTTTTGACTCCACATGATCATGAACCTAATAAAACATGAAAAACAATGAAAATTAGATGAATAAACATTGGGTTGCCTCCCAACAAGCGCTTCTTTAATGTCAATAGCTTGACAGTGGGCTCTCATGGAGCCTCACAGATGTTCAGAGCATTGTTGAGACTCCCCAACACCAAACTTAGAGTTTGGATATGGGAGTTCAACACCAAACTTAGAGTTTGGTTGTGGCCTCCCAACACCAAACTTAGAGTTTGACTGTGGGGGCTCTGGTTGACTCTGTTTTGAGAGAAGCTTTTGATGCTCCCTCTCCATGTTTACAGAAGGGTAACCTTAAGTTGTAAACACAAGGGAGTCCTCATTCAATTGAAGGACTAATTCACCTCTGTCAACATCAATCACAGCTTTTGCTGTGGCTAGGAAAGGTCTTCCAAGGATGATGGATTCATCCTCATCCTTCCCAGTATCAAGGATTATGAAATCAGCAGGGATGTAAAGGCCTTCAACCTTTACTAACACGTCCTCTACTTGTCCATAAGCCTGTTTTATTGAATTGTCTGCCATCTCTAATGAGATTTTAGTAGCTTGCACCCCATAGATTCCCAGTTTCTCTATTACAGAGAGGGGCATGAGGTTTATCCCTGAACCAAGGTCACACAGAGCCTTTTCAAAGATCATGTTGCCTATGGTACAAGGTATTATGAACTTTCCAAGATCCTGTTTCTTCTGAGGCAATGTCAGTTGATCCAGATCACTTAGTTCATTGGTGAACAAGGGAGGTTCATCTTCCCAAGTCTCAATACCAAATAATTTGGCATTTAGCTTCATGTTTATGAGCTAGAAAAAACACCCAACCAAACCTAGTATAGTCATCTACAATAACCATTCCATAACTTTTTTCTCCAAGACTGAGTCCTAGTTGGTCCAAACAAATCAAGATGCAACAGCTCCAATGGTTTCTTAGTTGAGACTTCTTCCTTGAGTTTAAAAGATGTTTTTGTTTGTTTACCCATTTGACAAGCATCACAAGTGATGTCCTTATCAAATTTAATCTTAAGAAGACCTCTTACTAAGCCCTTTTTAACAAGCTTAGAGATTTGGAACATACTAGCATGTCCTAATCTCTTATGCCACATCCATTTTTCATATTCCATTGAAAAAAAAAAAAAAACACATCACATTTTGAACTTTAAGATCATCTAGTGTGAGACCATAAACATTGTCACTTCTTTTGGCAACAAATAAAATGGCCCATGTTTTCTCATTAATGACCCTACAATCAGATTTCCTAAAGGTTACAACATATCCAAGGTCACACAAATGACTTATGCTTAATAGATTATGCTTTAACCCATCTACTAAAAGGACACTATCAATGCAAGTAGAGAAATCTTTGCCAACCTTACCAATGGCAATTATTTTACCTTTACCATTATCTCCGAAAGTGACAAATCCTCCATCATACTTGTTGAGTTTAATGAAGAAAGTATCCTTTCCGGTCATATGCTTTGAACATCCACTATCAAGATACCACATGTCCAATTTCTTCTTAGATGTAAGGCAAACCTGCATGTTCTTCAACTAACCTTAGGTATCCAAATCCATTTGGATCCTTTGATGTGAAATCTTCTTAGTTGCCCAAGAGCATTAAAATCATGAACAACTTTATATAATTTATTATCATTACCAAAAGACCTTAGAAAGATGAAGCATTGTTGAGGATCATAACCTATTCTATTGCACTTGTAGCAATAGTTCTTGCTCACTGATTTTTAAGGTTTGCTGAAAATTTTTTGTTTGAAAATCTTGGAAGAGGAAGCTTCAGATTTTTTAACATTTTGTTTGTAAACAGCCTTACTTTCCTCTTTGAATCCAAGTCCAGATTTTTCACCACCAAATCTTTGACTAGCAAGTAATTTATCAAGATTTTGGGAACCTTGAACAAATTTTGCTAAGTCTTCATTCAGGTTTTTAACTTGTTCATTCAGCTTTTTATTTTCAGCAATCAAATCAGTGGAGGCAGTGACCGTATGCTTGAGTTTGAATTTGTTTAATTCAGCTCTTAAAACCTTGTTTTCTTCTTTTAAAGAGTTTTCATCACAAGCTTCGATTGCCTTGATTTTTTTCAATAGAAAATCATTTTCAGCTCTTAATGCCTTATTATCTTTCTTGCACTTAGCATACTTATCTAAGAGTTTCTTAGAGTTCACAGTAATGTCTTTGATATTGTAGTGCAATTCATCAATAGATAGGTTAGAGAGATCTACCTCATCTTCATCGTCGTGATCAACCATCAAGCATAGTTGAGCCTCTTGATCTGAGTCTTCTGAGCTGGTGTCGTTCTCCAAGTCTTCCCATGTTGCCATCAACACTTTCTTTTTGTCTTTCTTTGATTTTTCGCCTTTCTTTAGTTGTGGGAAATTTGACTTGAAATGACCTGGTTCTTTGCAGTGGTGACATATGAACTTGGCTTGAACTTTCTTGAAGTCTTTGGTTGAAGAACTTCCTTTGCCTTTGTTTTTGAATTTTAGTAATCTTCTCATTTTTCTTGCAAAGAGCACCATTTCTTCATCTGAAAAACTGTCAACAGATTCTTCTTATTTGGCTGTCATTCTTGATTTCAGTGCTACACTTTTCTTTTGTCATCTTTTTTTGAGACATGTGAGTAGTTTCATAAGCCAGTAGCTTGCTTCTTAACTCATCATAGGTGATTTTGATAAAATCATTCCTTTCAGAGATGGCTGTGCTTTTTACTTCCCATTTCTTAGTAAGACTCCTCAAAATCTTCCTTACCAAGGTTTCTTCAAAAGAGCTCTTCCCCATGGCATCCATATTGTTGATGATTATTGAGAACCTTTCAAACATTTGATCGATGCTCTCTTCCTCCTTCATGTTGAACATTTCATACTCCTTCATCAACATATCAATTCTGGTCTCCCTTACTTGATTAGTGCATTCATGGGTGAGTCTGAGCATGTCCCATATTTCTTTAGCCGTCTTGCACCTTGATACTTTTCTGTATTCTTCAAAATTTATTGCGCAGTGCATCAGGTTGATTGCCTTTGCATTGAGTTCAACCTTCTTCTTTTCTTCCTCTGTCCACTCATTGTCTTCCTTCGCCACAACTTCTCCATCAAAATTTTTCTTAGTTGGAACATCTAGTTCGTTGAGAATAATCTTCCAAATGTTGTAGTCAATTGACTGCATGAAGATTCTCATTCTCTCTTTCCAGTAGGAATAGTTGCTGCCATTGAAGTAAGGAGGTCTATTATTTGACTGCCCTTCAGTGAGTGTGAACGCCATGATATTAGGACCCGTATTGTTGGCCATGGTTCTTTACTCCAAGCTGTGAAGCTTGACTCCTTGAGACCTTTCTTCTGATACCAATTAATGGAACTGATTGATCTTGAGAAGGGGGGTTGAATTAAGTTGGCTCAAACTTAATGTTTCAGGCTCTGTTTTCGCGGAAGCTAGTTTTGCAGGAGATTTTTTCATTTTTTCTCATACTCAGAAAAGAAACAGGGAAGGAAAGAAGAGAAAGAGACCTGCATGTATCCTTGTTCGGATTCTAAGTGCCATGAATCCTACGTCCAGTCTCCACCACGAACCATGGTGGATTTTCACTATAATCCACTAATTGCAATCACCAAGACTATTGAATTACAACCTAATTCAACTAGTATCTACCACTGAGCTTTCTTCACCAAAGCTCAGCTACCCAAAGTGTTGTCCCAACTTGGAAGGAGAATTTAACTAGATTCAAACTTACCAAGTGCTAACCCAACTTGGCAAGGAGAACTAATCCTAGTTCAACAACTCAATTACACAGAAATTTAGTGGCTCTTTCATGCACCTTTTGCCTTTTCTTTCATGGATTTTTCACTCACATTTTCAGCCTTTTTCTCAATACAAAAGATGACTCAAGATAACCATAACAAAGAAAATAAAAGATTTAGCACTAGTAGAAAAAAAGAATTCAGCTCAAGTGTGAATAGATGATGCTCTGAATTTGCTCTCTTTTTCTTCCCTTCAAATGTAGGAATGAGGTTGGTTTTATATCTTCAGTTTACTCTCCAATTTGTCTCTTCCATTTCCTTGTCCCAGCTTATCGTTAGGGTTGTTTCTGCTGGCATGCAGTCCTTCCTCACCTTGCTCCACTAACTCTACTGGTTGAGGAACTTGTCCACCACTTCTGCTGTCCTTGGTTATGCTTTGTTTCTTGGCATGCATGTCTTTCTCCCTCTGCTCCATTATCTCTGCTGTCCAAGGAGCTACACCACTACCTCTGCTCTTCTTGCAAGTTTGTGTTTTGCTCTCCATTTCTGAATGTTGCTTTCGCTATTGTCCTTGGAATGAGAGTTACCCTAGCTGTCCTTGTTTTTGTCTTGGTGTTACAGTTGTCCCATATTGTTGACAGATGTCCTTCCTTTTCTTTATTTTGTTCAGTGCTTTCTTCTCTAGGCTCATGGGGATTGATTTGTTGTTCATTAGCAAATAATGGGGTTGAGTGTTGGAGCTGTATCAATTAGAGATGCTGAAGCAATACTAGAATGGGCTGAAGCAACATTTGATTAGGCCTGCATCACTTAGCACACACATTAAACACATTTGGGATTTAACCCAAGAAATGTTTGCATCATTTATAAATCCAAAATTCAAACTTAGCTCAACAATCTCTCCCTTGATGACAAACATGATAAAAGAGGATAATTGAATTTAAAATGTTAATTTAAATGAATTAAGAGCACTTCCCTTTTTTGACGATCTGAGATGTGTGTTGTGCCCCCCGCCCCCCACTATTAGCATATCTCCCCCTTAATCATGGCTTTCCTCTTCATGTGGATACAATTTAAAATAGCCAAGGCAATATATTACAGTAACAATGACTCTAAACACAAAGCAATTAACTCCAACCATAATACACAGCACATGGCAAATTAAAGATAAGCATAGTAATAAGTAATAAGCATCAAGCTTCATTGTCCTTAACCATCATTGTCTTAAACCTAAGCCAATGCTAACATGCTATCTTTTCTTTTCTCCCTCTTTTGTCATCAAGGTGGGAAAAGACTCTGAAAAAATTGTTAGTGGCTATCAAAAAAGTCAATAAGCAGTAAAATAGTTAGGTGTTACAGTCATCCAATTGAAACTGAAAAAGTTCAAAGAAAAGTATTCAAAAGCATAGATGAGATGAAATGTGCTAGGCATCAGAATCAGAATCATTGAAGGCTTCATCAACATCATCCTCCTCATTGTTAGTAAGGCCAGCTTCTATGTCCTTGACAAAATCCCTTAGAATCCGAATCCTCCCCTTGGTTATTTTGAGTGCATTTTCTTCCATGACTTAATTCCTCTTGTTCTCGGCTCCATGGGTGATGAGAAGTTCTGTGAGATTGATGAACTCTTGGAGCACATTTTTCATTATGCCGGTGAGAACTCTGATCTTGGTGGAGTTTGATTGGGGAATCAGGGGATCCTCATCATGGGATGGAATATCAGTGTCGTCATCAGTGTTGCGGCTCCTGGGTGCTGTTTTCTTTACTGCACTACCCCCTTTGATGTGTGAGTTACATTCTTTAGAAATCTTAGCCCCAAAATCAACATTATAGTAGTGAAAAATTTTTGTGAGAAGCATTGCATAAGGTAAAGCATTTTTAGTACTGATACAAGCATGCATGTGCCACACTAACAAGTAAGCAAAAGAAATTGGGATAGTTGACTAAGCAAAAGTCAATTGAAAAAATTCTTGGTCGGTGAAAATCTTCTAATGAAATTTTTCCTGCATGGTTTAAAGCAATGCATCAAAAAGAGCCATTTACAGCTGTCAAGATTGAAACTATACCTGCCTACTATGGGAATGAGCTGGCTCATGGTTTTTGGATAATGCATAGAGTTTTTTGGACTTTTTATCCTTGTATTAGAGTATTCAGATATTGCAAACCACTTGTACAGATAGATAGAATATTTTTTCAGGAAATATAAAGGAACTCTACTTGTTGCAATTTCACAAAATGGCAATCATAATATTATGCCTATTGCCTTTGCTATTGTCGAGGGTGAGACTTCTAATGCATGATACTTTTTCCTCAATGATTTGCGAAAATATGTGGTGACTCGGGATGGTGTAGGCTTTATTTCTAATCAACACGATTCTATTAAGTCAGCTATAGCTTGTAGTAATGGAGCATGAGAGCCTCCAAGAGCTTTCCACATGTTTTGCATCAGACATGTAGCATCCAACTTCTTGAAGAGGTTTAAGTTACCGCATTTAAAAAAGTTTGTCATCAAAATAGGTAAATAACACATAATAATATAAGATTGTTAGTACTATATTTGATCAACTCTATGATTGATCTGTATTTGCATTTTTATGTTAATTTTTGAAAGATTATTCTAAGACAGTTCATGAATACAACATGCGTTACCAAGAGTTACATAAGCGGGGCGAAGTTTACACTAATTGGCTCGACGATATACCCCGCTCACAGTATACTTTGGTATTTGATGATGGGCATCGTTGGGGTCATACGACCACAAACCTAGTTAAGTGCACCTATTCGATTTTGAAGGGAGTGTGCAATCTTCCTATCACAGCACTTGTTAATAACAAATTTTACAGACTAAATGAGTTGTTCACTAGGAAGAAGGCTAAGGCTGATGCTTGAGAGGATGTTGGACATGCATTTTCTGAATTTGCGACCACCAAACTTCAAGCGAATCAACATGCTGTGGGAAACATTCAAGTTAATTGTTTTGATAAGCAGAACGAGGTCTTTGAGGTGTATGAAATGCACAGTGGTGTGGAGTATATAGTGAATCTACGTCAACGACATTGTGACTATGGTGATTTTTAGATAAATCGAATTTCATGTCATCATGTTTTTGTTGCTTGTGCGAACCAATCCCTTACTTGGCAAGTCTATATTATTGAGGTATATAAGATGGATGAAATTCGAAAGGTATATAGAGCCAAGTTTAGGTTATTGGAAAATCCAACAACATGGCTTGTGTATCAAGGACCAAGAATGGTACCTAATCGAACCTTCAAGCGAGTGCGCACAGGCTGTCTCAAAAAAACTCGTTTATTGAATGATGAATGAAAAGGACACGTGTGAGATGCATGATCCATGACGTTGCAGGCTTTGTAGAGACAAGTAGGGGTGGCAACTGGCGGGTAGGGGCAGATTTTTACTCTATCCGACTCCGTCCCACCTTACAATAACCTGCATAAAATTCGCCCCGCTCGGTCCTGCCCCGCCCCGCCCCGCTTAAGAACCCGTCCCGCTAAAGACTCGCCTCAGTGCGGGACGGATAATTATCCCTACCCGCTCCGGGTGGATACCTGCAGGTTCGGGTGGTGTTGCCATCCCTAGAGGCAAGTACCATAGATGCAGTAGATGTCCTCACGATGTTGGTCAAAACACGGGAGGCTTAGCTCCAAATTCGGTTTATGTTGGTGTATTTTTAGTTGTGTTGATATATCATGTGCACGGATTAGTTTAAGTAGCTTGGTACATTTTCATGTATTATGTGTTGGTTTACTTGGTGTGTGTACTGATTTATGTATTTCCTTTATCGTTGAGTTGGTTTACTTATGGAGTGGTTAATGTTAGAAACTGAGTAGGGATGACAATTTTCTTCAGCGAGGTGACTATCCGCGAGAATTTGTCTTCCAAGAGACAGGTTTTGGAGTCATTTTCTCAATCACTTTTTTCATTCATAATTTACTTTGAATATTTTATATTTAATTCGTCAATTTCTTCTTAATTAATCTCATACAATTCTAGAGTAGTTTTGATATTTTAACTATTATTGTGGGTAGGGACGGACATACGAGGGCGAGTGGAGGCTTCGGTCCCCAATTTTTTTAAAAAAAGATTAATAGTAATAAATTATTAAATTTGATTTAATTTTTTAAAAAAATTATTTAATATTTAGTCTAATATAAATAAAAGTCCAGTCTAACCTAAATATTAATAATTTCTAATATCTAAAAAGTAAGTAACAGTATTAAAAAATCTGAAAAGATATTATTACTAATATTTTTTAATTAAATAAAAATTTTTAAATTCCATAAAATATATTTTTTTCTTGTGAGCGTCCTTCTTGATTCATTTGGTATTAATTCTCTCTGTTTCAATTACTACAACTGAGAGATCTTTTTCAGTTATGAATATTGTGAAGAATAACTCAGAAACAAAATAAAGATAAATTTTTTACTAATTATTTTTTAATTATATTAAAAATAAAATTGCTGAAAAATTTGATCAAAAATTCTATTATTGATGAATTTTATGATACGAAGAATCGACCACTTTGTTAATAAAAAGTACATACATATTTTTTGTACTTTAAAATATATTTTTTATCGGTATATTTTATAATACATTTTATATTATATAATTTTTTACATAATTTTTTAATATTATATATATTATTGGCCCCACGATAATATTTTTGGATCCGTCCTGGCTGTGGAGTTGACAACCTCTTATTGTGATACCAAAACTAAAATAAAGTAAATAGATACTCATCAATCTTTGCAGAAACACAGAATAGAGAATGATAGTGTGTCCTTAAAGGATAGTAAACTTCTCTATTTACCAGTTTCACTTTATTGGAACCAAATATTTTTAGCAAATTTATTTTTCATAGGGTATTTTTTAATTTGTCAAGTCAAAAATTAATCTATCATAAATCTAAATTCTATTTAAAAATTTGTGATTGACTAATAATTTACTGCATATACAAAGTATGATTAGAACTATCTTTCATTTATTAAAGTAGATGAGTAATTAAGTTGACCACTTGATTAATTCAAATTAATTTTTTTAACAAAATATTTAATAATAATAGTTATTAATATAAAAATATTTTTATATAAAAATAAGTTAAAATATTGATATATCTATTAATATATAATGGTTAACTAGCCAAACAGTAAATTCACACACTATTTAGCACTGTTAAATGATTTCTAAGAGAGTGACAACTGTTCTGTAGTTTTGTTTTTTTCTTCAGTGACATGCAGTGGATAATCGTAGCATTTGATTGGCTGATAACACCATCACACGGATTGCCTTTCACTGATCAGCCAAATGTTTTTATTTCAAATTCTAAACAAAACTCATGAGCGGGAATTTTCTCGCAAAAATTTTTGAATGAGTTTTAAACTTTTAATCTTCTTTAAAAAAATTTTGAATTCATCATTT
>NC_029793.2:10624068-10632568 GCF_000816755.2 Arachis ipaensis | reverse complement strand
CTTTCCCTCTCTCTTTTTCCTTAATTTGTTTATCTCTCAATTCAATCTCACAACCATTCACGATTAGAGAAAATACAGAAGCAAAAAGGAAGACTGGAAAAGGCGTGAGTTGAATAAGAGAGAAAAAGGAAAGGTCTACGAGTTTGACGGTGTTGTAGTTGGTTGGTATGCATGTTGAGGTTGGTGAACGAATCCTTCTGTGGGAGAGGAGGCTGAGACCCTGCAATAGCAGCGGCGGGTTTTGCCTTAGGAGTCGTGTTTAACCGAAGCACGACGCTGTGTTTCTTTTGATTTTACATACTTAGTGTTTCGGTGGAATAGCTGCTGCGTTTTCAAACTTTGGTTCGGGTTATGGATCTCTTGGTAATGTGAAGGCTGATGAGATTTTCGAAGACACTGTTGCTGTTGTTCATTGAGCTTTGAGAAGTTCTTCATCACTCAAGGTCTCTAAAGATGGTCAGTTTTGGGTAACTTAATCACCTTATACAGTTTCACTCTTTCTTTTTTAACACTATTGGGCTTCAGTTTTCAACATTAGAGTTCTTTTCTTTTGCTGATTGCTTCAAGCATGATTTTTTTTGTCATTTTTGTTTTGCTGTATAGGTTTTGCACATATACCAACAAGTTGCAGCTTAAAGAGTTGTTGTAATTAATTCTGTAATTCATGGGTAAAAACAAGTAAGCATAGGATTCTTGCAGTTTTCATCTGATTTCGTATTTATGTTTATTATCATTCTACATTGCTTGAATACCAAAACCGAAGCTAAAATCTCTTGGGGATAATATGGGTGTGTGCTTAATAAGCATGGTATTTCATTATAATAACATAACAGTGATAGGTGGTAATAATATGTAGTGAGAGTGGTTCCTATTTTCCACAGGCCATATCAAATGTCATGATAAGAAAAATGATCAAATAGTTCTGGCAAAAGAGCAAAACCAAATCAGGTTTGATCATTTAATAGTGGCAAAGGTGGTAGTGTCTCTTTATTGTTATATTAATGGTGAAAGTAGTATAATTTGCTGTAAGGCAAGAATGGTCCTTATTTAGATTATTGCATTGTTTCTATTATTTTCTAAATTTCCTTTTTTGAGTCTTCTCATCATTGTTGATTTAAAATAAAGAAAACAAATTTAGCAATTGATATGTGCGAATTTACGGAATAAAAAAAGAGAAAGAGCACTGGCCACCAAATAAATAATGTAAGTATACTGTTATTTTGACCTCCCCAAGACACCTAAAAATTTTGACATAATAGTTTTAAAAGAAAAAAAAATGATATTTTGGCTCTCCAAAAATGATCTCTATTTGATAGAAAGTACCAAATATGATGTTTTTTTTTTTAGAATATATTTGTGTAGTTTAATTCCTTTGCTTTTGCAGTGCAAAGTTTTTTCCTTAGAATATATTTTTCTTTGCACTTTTTTGCTTTACCTCTTTGGTGAATAGTTTGAAAGTTTGTGTATTTGAATGAGTTATAGGAGAAGCTAATATTTTTTGTTTAATCCTATCATTTGTTTTGAAAGAAAGGGATTTCGATGTTGAGCAATCTGCAAGGGTGATTGATGCATACTGTACGCTTAGCAAGCCTTTGGCTACTAATTATATTGTTGTTATCTTCTTTTGTGGAATTATTTGCTGAAGATTGGTAATGAATTGTTTGATTACACTTAATGATGACCAGTTAATTTTTTTTATTATTGAGTACTAATTTTTTCTTTTTTCTTTTAACTATAATAAATGTTTGATATCTATATTTTAAAGCAAATGTCATTGTCCCTTATATTTTACCCAGTGTTTTGCAGATTTTTCATGTTTGGTGGACAGAGTAATAGAAAAGAATTGGGTTACTTTGGTTTCATTCGGTGATAAATTACAATGGTGAGTGATTAGATGTAAGTGTAATGGTGTCTATTGCATAAATTTTCTGTGTATAGATGTATTTGCACATGTTTTATCCCTTTTTTTTTCTTTTAAAGGAAATGTAAGTGTGTTTGTTTGAGTAACATTTACTTACTACACATGATTCTTTGAGGCCAAGTTTATCCATTTTCCTCCATCTCATATATATATATATATAATTTTAAATCATTTTATTGTGTTGAAAATTTCTTTAATTCTTTTTATTATTTATATATATATATATATATATATATATATATGTGTGTGTGTATGTGCATTCCTAAAATTTTTATTTCTTAAAGAGATAAGATACTCTAAAGAGTACTTGGGTACTTTAAGGAGTAGTTAGCTATTCTAAAGAGGCAAGATATTTAACATTTATGAGAAATATTTCACTCAGTTTTTTTGTTTTGACCACTTCTTTTAAACATTCTTTATTTTTGTTGTAACACATTTTTTTTTGTGAGAGAGTAATTAAATTAATTGTATCCAAAATTTTTATTAGTTCTTCTCAGTTCTCACAATAGCTTAGTATTTTTTCTTTCTTTCTTTTTGCTTAGTGTTTTATTTTTATTTTTCTTTAGTATATAAAGTGGATGAACATGATAAGATATGTTGTTATATGATGTTTGTTTTATGCATAAAAAAAATTTATATCCAATTCTGTGCTACATAAGATAAGTGAGAAGTGAGGTAAATTAGTTTAAAAGAGCAGAATCTGTTATTCGCAAGAGGTTTAACATCCTTATATTAATAAAAGTGACCTTCTTTATCCTAATTAACTCACAATTTGAAGGTAAATGTTAAAAGAGTTTGCAACTGGATGATTCCTTTCATTTAAATCCCGACGAAAATAGTTTTCATAAGTATCATAGAATTTCTAATTCTAATAATTCACTTGATAATTTTTATTTTCATTTCTTCAATTACAACAACAGAGGAAAGATTTAGTCTTTTCCATTTGAGAATAACTATTACATGACTATAATTCAAGTAATAGATTACTGACTAACATTAGAGCAGGGGATGTCTGTATCTTGACCATAGCAGTTAGTTGTTCACTAGACCCCATTTTTCTTCTTCTTCATATTGGTTTATAGCTTTATTGGATCAGTAATTGAAATTGGGCAAACTTATAACGTATATTACTATATGCTTTTTTAATATAATTGAATTCACCAATTTAGTCAGCATTTGGTTCTGAGTTTAGTTGCTGCTTCAATTGCAAGTCTTCTTGCGGAGGGAGAAAACATTCAGTCAAGGCAGAAGAAGAAGAAGCAGTAGTTAGAAATTGGCCGGTGACTCAAAGGTTAGTCCATATTTTTATTTTTATTTCTTCAATTACAAAAGGATTAAAAAAGATTTAGCTTTTTCTACTTCAAAATAACTATTGCATGACTATAATTCAAAGTGATAGATTACTGACTAATATAAGAGCAAGCTAGCAGTGGATACCTTTGTCTTGACTCTAGCAGTTAGTTGAACATGGAGTCCTTTTTTTCTTCTTTTTTATATTGGCTTACAGCTTTATTGGATCAGTAATTGAAATTGGCCAAAACTTATAATTAATGTATATTTCCATCTTTTTTTTCACTAATTTAGATTATCGTTTGGTTCTGAGTTCAGCTGCTTCTTCAATTGCATGTCTTCTTGCGGAAGGGAAACGGATCGGCCAAGGCGGAAGAAGAAGGGGAGACAGTTGGAAGTTGGCTGGTGACTCTTCAAAGGTTAGTATAAATTAGAATCTCCAATACATGATTATTTTGTGCACCCTGATTTCAAATTCAAAAACTTTCCCACACCCAACCATTGAAGATTCTATTCTTCTCTCTTTCCTTCTTCAATCAAATTATCTATTTCATGTCTAAATCTTTGTGATTGTTTTAGTGACTAAAAGAGAATTAGAAGCAAAAGAAGAAGAAATAGTCTTGCAGGAAGGACAAATTATTATTATTGCACTAATTATTTAATGATATTTTTTAAGTTTGGGAGTGCCATATTTGTGATTTTCAACTCAGTTGACAAGTTACATTGCATTTATTATGTCATTGTGGTTGCTCAGCCTGAAACACTTATCAAGTATGTTATTTTATCCATAGACCCTTTTTTTATAAAATCAATCTTCCATTTTTTTTGTGTGTTTTTTTTAAAGATCAGCTCATAAATAATTTTCATTAATTATTTATATTTTATGTCAAATAGATACATTCCAATCAAAGAGATTCTAATTTAATATGATGGTCTCAAGAGGGAAGATGACACAGTTCTCTTTTGAAGATGATGCTATTTCAGAATCCACACTCCCTCTGCATCAACTCCAACTTTTGAGATTTCTACATTGGAGGTACCTACTACTACTATTACACTTACTAAATTGAGACATTGGGAAATTAATCTATTACATGAAATTTTTTAATTAGTTTCCAATGGATTTGAAGGTGTGTTTTATGCAAAAAGAATTTAAAATGACTTATAAGAACTCCTTCTTTTGTTCTGTAATAGCGTTTTTTTTTATAGTGACTACTAATTTTATTATTGTCATTTTTTTTTGTCAAATTATTTTCTTCAAAGTCAAAGCTCCATGCCTCCTTGAATTCTTTCTTTTTTCAGGGGATGACGATAAGATTAAGCCTACATATAAAGACGTAAATGTAGTAGTGTTTCTAGAGTTTGTTTAAGGATTCAGTGGGCAAATTTAAAAATATTAAAACTAAAAGCTCATTTAAAAGGGCTGTTTTCTTGCTATATTTTCGAATCAAATATATCATTGATTTTTTCATGGGATTGAATCTATTTTTGCTTTTTAGAAATTTAGTTGTACACGTATATTTTTCTAATAAATTTACGTAAATTGACTGCTATAATGCAAACCACAAATTCTTCGAATATGTATGAGTTTTTTAAGTGATAAGGATGATTATAATTAGAAAATATGAAGATGAAGATTACATTCAATTTTATTGTTTAAAAAATTATTGAATTATTACATGGTATTGAGAATTTTAATTTTCTATCTTTCAATCTTTACTTAAATTATTAATTTCAAGTTTGAATATTTGTGGTTGTTTCAGTGGCTGAAACATAATCAAACACAAAAGAGAGAAGATGGGAGAGGTGAAGGTGTTGAACAAATACTACCCACCTCTGTTGTAGCGCTTGACCTGAAGCATACACTGGGTAAGACGAAATTTTGTTTTTACTACATGTTTTGCCTTCATCAGAGCCATATTTTAGTGAATAACAATGCTTATTCCGATTTTCGAATTGTTAAGTCATTGCTAAAATTTGTCTTTTTCCCTTTTAGAGGGTAGTAATATATGTGTGCAACAATCTCATAATTGTTTGTGATGAATTAATCCCCTTACTTATAAGATGTTTGTATATTTGTCTATGTGAACTTTGGGGAGAAATTAATGCCAATGTTTCATTTTAAATCATTAATTTTCTTTCTTTCTTAGATGCTGAAACAGTGGTGCATATTGGGGGTTGCTCTTTCAGGTGTTGTTGGTTAGGAATGCAACTGCTCTAACTCTTTCATGAGAGCTAATATCCATTCTGTTGTGTTTGCTACCCATTAAAAGAGAGGCTCAGCGGCGTTGGTGTTGCTGCTATAGTGTTAAGGCAACAGCTCTGTAACAAGATGGTGATGCCAAAAAGCTGATACTGGATAAGTATTCTCACTACATTTTTGTAGACCAAGCATTTTTTTTCTATGCAATTTTATATTTTTTGTTATTGTTTGCCGGCAATTTTAATTTGATTTTCAACATTTGTTGCAATTTGCTGAAGTCATTAAAAAAGATTATCTCAATGAAGATTGGTTACATTTTACTGCTCATCCATGGTACATTAACTTGGATATTCTTTTCAAATATTCTTTTTGTATAAGCTTTGCTAAAAGAGCAATTAAAAATCTTCATCATAAACAAACATATTTTTATTTCTTCTAATATGGTGAATCCCGCTTGCTTGGATGAGTTCCACTATACATGAAACTAAGCTTTTCCTGTTTACTAAGAGAAACATCTCATTTTAGATCTATAGGAATTTACAAATGATAGTTAATTTATTTCAGATTTTGAAAAGATTCTTCTCCTTCCATAATTTGGTGAAGTTCCTCAATGGGCTGTTGTTGGTGAGCATTTCTTTTTGTAGTACTTCAAAAGGTTTTGATATATATATATTACAGAAAATGCTAAAATATCATAGGAGAAAGGTGGTTTTTTGTGTGTTATTTTTCAACTGGTCTTTTTTAAGACTATTCAATTGACCTTGAGAAAGTAGTAATTAAAATTGTCCATAATAAACGGTAGTTTTTCCATTTTTTGAGAATATTATTGAATGAGGTGACTTATTTAAGGGTGATGAAGGGAGATGGCAGAGGAGAAGGTGGTGAATAAGTACTATTAACTTGATCTGTTGAACTATATATTGGTAATATGAAATGAATTTAATTTCATTAGTATCATCTTACATCCATTGAATTTTTCAAATGATGTAAAATAAAAATAAAGTCATTGAGTTTAGGGTTTAATTTGAAGTATTTTGGTTAATATATTTCCTATGAGAAGTGTGAATGTGAATATCTTTTAGATACTTAATTTGTTTTTGTCCTTAATTTTTAAATCTGTAAGCTATTTGTGGTGGTAACTGTTATGATAATTTGTTCTCAACTTTTGGTGCTAATCAGTAGCGCGTGGTTTTGGATTTGGCGATGCAATTGTAGTGGAAGTAAGTCTATCACTTTTAAGTAGTAGGAGAAATGGAAAAATCATGATGTTTTTTCTTTTTTTGAATTACTTGCTGCCTCTGGATTCGTCATTTTATTTTAAGTTTAGGACTAGGTGTAACAAATCATAAGAAACTATGCAGTTTATTATCTATAATTCTTTAGAAAGCTATATCATTTCACATCATGTAATGACTTTAAAAGCTTTGACTCCAATGATATTATGTTTCTAATTCCAAGTTGTTCAACTTGCAGTTAAGTGAGTTTGTAATGGAATTTTAGAACAAGGAGAATTACACAAAAAAAAAGTATAGAGCAAAGAGGATAATATATTTAAAGAAGGTTACTCATGTACAATTTTATATTTAAATTCCATGCTTTTACAGTTTTTATTGTATAGAATTTGTTAGATTCTTACTTTTCTTATTTTTACTAGAAATTGTTTTCTTAAATTTTGAATAATTTTCTTTTTCATTACTAGTTTAGGTGATTGAATATTTACCTAATTTGCTTTTAATTGATCTAAATTATAATGAATAAATACTTTGTGCAAAGAGATCTGTTATTATGAATAAATTGTTTATAAGCTGGCTATAAGGGACTTTTATAATGTAGTAATGAGATTAAGTAACAATTTAGATCTTCAAAATAGTTTTACATTCAAGTGAATTTTTGTTTTCTGTTATTATTTTCGCTGTTTTGTACTGGACAACAATATGCCTTCAAATACTATTTAATATACTGTTATGGATTTATGATTCAAAATATAGTGTATTTGCTATTTTTAAACCTATAAAAGTAATAGATGGTTGAGGATAACTAGGCACCAGCATAAAGTGGCGACTTTGATTTTTTTTAACTATGATGAATGTAACCCATGTATGTACAAACTAAAAGTACTATATTCTTTTTACAAATTCATTTTCAATTAATTTCAGGTAAGCAACAAGCCATATAACTTTTGTTGAGATGCTGATAAATCACATTAAAAGTAAAGGCTATTGTTTTTTTTAGTTGTGAATTTCACATATGATGATGCAAATACTATCGAATATTTATTAATCGAGTAAAGTATTGTTTTTGTCTCCAACATTTGGAGTAAAATCTTATTTGTGTTTCTAACATTTAAATTGTCTTATTTGTATTACTAACATTTATGAAAGTGATTTAATGTTATCCTGTCGTAAATTATACATCATGAATTATAGTTGGAGTTTTGAGAATCTCTTCTTGAAATTAATAGATGTTTTGGATAGAACTGATAATTCACTCTGAATAATAGCTCATCAAAAGTATCCCTAACTTTTAAAAGTTGCAAGTATAATCACATGAGCTTTTGATTTATCAAATGCAAAATGAGGTGCTTATGCTTTTGAAAAGCAGAAGCATCTCTTCAAAAAGTTTTACTAAATTAAGTCTAAGTCTGTTTAAAATTATACCTTCAAAATTTTCACAAATACAAAATCAAATTATTAAAATAAGTATTACATTATATTATCATATGTTCAAATTCTTCCTGTGATAACAAATGAATTTTGACAAGATATTATTAATGCATCAATTGGTTCTTTTTATCTATGGCATGAATATAAGTTATTAACTTTAGAATATGAGATTAAGGTTTTCAATAGAACAAAGAGAATCTATATAATGGATCCTTGATTTGATAGAAAGAAAGCTTGCACATTCAGAAAATGAATACAATGAAATGTCTATACGTCTTAAACTCTTAATTACAAATTTTGATTACTCAATTCATGCAATCGTTGAATTAAGCATGTTTAATTAATAATGATTTAGAATTATTAGTTATATTATTGTAATCATATTTCCAAACTCAATAAATGTATATAATAAACGTATTATTA
>NC_029793.2:10621296-10623961 GCF_000816755.2 Arachis ipaensis | reverse complement strand
CTCTTGCTAATTTTATATTAAATAGTTTATTTAAATATATTAATTATCATTTTCACGTAAAAATATCTTTAAATAGATAAAGATATCTTCACGTAAGTCATCTCTGTGATTATTCTTACAAGAGTTTATTTTCATCTTGCACATACATAATATCTTACCCGCTAGATAAGAAAGCATATACAAGATTTTTTTCACCCATGGCTTAATTACTTGCTTACTATTATGCATGGATCTTCAAGCAGAATAAGACGACGACGTAGCATTCTTAAACACAACCACAAAAGGGTTATCTTCCGTTGCAACCAAAAGCCTATTTCCCTCATCATCACGTTTAACCCCAATATCCATGCAATTATTATTTGAAGAAGCACAGAAGGTAAGTTTATGGTCATCCAAGTGTTTTCTTATCTCAAACCAACCCTGCATCTCGTTCTCGTAAAAACCGGTGAGTTTCACCGTGGCTCCTTCTCCTTCTCGTAGACCCCTAACGAGGGTCCACTTAGAAGGAGTAGGAGTACACAAAGGAACAAATGAAAAGGATAGGTCCAAAGGAAGTCCTTCATAGAGAAAACCGATTCTGAATGGAGATGAAATTATAATTGGTAATCCGTTGTCCACTTCGGAGCGTTGTTGGACAACGGTTAGTGGACACGTTTCATTTCCGGTGGATGTTCGGCCTATTCCACCACCGTTGCCTCGAAAAACTGGGAGGATGTAGTATAAGCCGCCGTTTCGAATAAGGTTGCCGTCTGTGTCGAGCAACTCAGCCGTGGCTAAAGAAGGTAGGTGGATGGAGATGAATGCAAAGAGAATGAAAATGGCGAAGACATTGGTGGTGGTTGTAGCCTTCATTTTTTTTTATATATTTTATTTAGTTCTTGGAGAGGTTTTGTGAAGAAGGATCAACATGAACTATCAATTTATAGGCTACAAAAAAAAGGATAATATAATAACTCCTAACAAAAATGAGATATTTTAAATTACACCACTACATGAAATATATTTTTTTATTGATTTTTTTTTATTGAACATGCAATATAATTTAATTTATTTTTAATATATATTTTATAAAAATAATTAATTTTAATTATTGATTTTAGTAAGCATTTATCAGGATTTTTTTGAATCTAATGGAAGGAAACATATGTAGACAAAAGCGTCGGATAGTAAGGTGTAGTTTTGTTCATGTGATTGAAATTTGTTTGAAACATATGTAGACAAAAGCGTCGGATAGTAAGGTGTAGTTTTGTTCATGTGATTGAAATTTGTTTCAATAGAAAGAGCTGCATACAATGTATGGCTTTATTCCACTTATTACCGGAGAGGATTTTTTTAGGTTATGATTTTATGTAACTTGAGGTGATAATAATTAAATAATTTTCTAACCACATGTTCTAACTTCTAGTACACTGTTTATATCACTCTTGCTTGAATTTTGACATGCACTCATTACTTTAATAAATTAATAGTAAAAATTCACGTATAATTATTTTGATGTGAAGTTAAAAAAATAATTAGATAATTTAATAAATATAATTAAATTATTATTTAATAATTCTTAATTATTAACTTCAAATAAAAATAACTATATATAAATTTTTGCCTAAATTAATTCTCGATTTCTTTATAGTTAAGTTGTACTCTTTTCATTTTTCAATATATGTTCCAAACATAAAACACATGAATTAAGAAAAATAAAAGGTATTTCGGTAACAATACAAAATTATATTTATGACTAAACAAGAGAAGAAAATATAGGCCAATGAGTAATAGCTCAAATGACATAATCTCCCCATACTCAATTAAGAGGTTGCGGATTCGAGTCTCCTATCTTTGATAAAAAAAAAAGAAGAAAATATAGAGAAAAAATATTTTTTAATTAACATTATACTAATTCTCATTTTTAAAGTGATATAGTTATTAAGAATAAAGATTAAAAAACTAGCCAGCTAGATAGCTATCAAACTTCAATAACATGTATACAGTATTGGAAATTATCAATTATTCCAAAAATATTAATAATTCAATTAGTTTTAGTAGTTGATTTTAATTATATAAATATATAAAAATATTATTTATATATTAAAATTAAATATTAAAAATAATTATATATTATATATTTATTTATAAATATATATAAGTATATATATTATTTAATATATTTTTAATATATATTTTATATTTTAATATGTATTTTATGATTAATTTTGATTAATATCTACTTAATATGATTGGTTAAAATAACATTACTCATCTTCAACTAATATTTATGTACAAAAGATATCTTCAACCAATATTTGCCATGTGTTTTTCATGGATAACAAAAGACAACGACTTGGAGAGCAACATTAACGAATCAACACATTCGGGTTCTCCTAGCTAAAACTTTTCGGGATAAAATTTCTCGCAGTTTTAAAATTGATCTCAAGTATTTTATTTTTAATTAAATAAATAAACATTTAAGAAACATATCATAATATAATATTGAATGGAATTTTTGAAAATATTAATGATTTTGAATTTTATTAATATCAATGCATGAAATATTATTATTTTAATTATAAATGAAAAGACGGCATTTTATGTAAAATCCCATAAGTGTGCCAGCACACATCAAGAGAAAATATATAAACCCTTAAAAAGAAAGGGGAAAAAAAAAAACTAT
>NC_029793.2:10619273-10621128 GCF_000816755.2 Arachis ipaensis | reverse complement strand
TATAAAATAAGAGATTTTTTTTTTCTCTTGCTTGATTAAAGAAAAAAAGCAAGAAAGAAAAAAGTTGTATGGTTATTATTTTAAAATAAGTTTATTGCAAAAATATTAAATAACATTTTGTGGATAAATAAATGGTATATTTTTAGAAACTATACTGAGCTTATAGATTTTATTTATATTCAGATGTAAGATGCATTATTTTGAATTTTTTGCTTAATATTTTTAACTTTTAACTGTGTTATATATATTATTTTTTAAGATCAAAATTGTATTGGATAATATTTTATTGATTGTATTAGAACACTCTTCCACCTTAACCTATGACAACAATAAAAAAATTTTGTGACCCACAAATTCAGCCCAACAAAATACATAAATTCAGTTACGATTTTAGTCTTTATTTATTATCTTATCCTATCTTATCTTTACTTTTATCTTTTCTAGGCAATGCTCTCTATATATTTAGTTTTACTCTCATAATTCAATCAATCAACAATTAATAAAATTTTTTCATCTTTTTCTTTCATAGTTTTATCATGGTATCAGAGCTACTGTCCACAAATAGTTCAATTCCACATTCGAAGATGAAGAAATTCTTCACCAAATTAACATCGTGCTACTGTCCACGTCCAACTACTAATAAAAAAAAGCTATCGAAGTCTCTGCCGTTCAGCGGTCGCATCACGAAAGATCGTCCTAATATCAGCGTCGACCACAACCAGGTTGTTGTTACCAAACCACAAAAGAAATCCAATGTGGTCTTACCATCCGACAATTACAAAAACAACAGTCAGTGGTGGAAGTCAATGCCGATTGTGATTTTAGGGTTCGCTTTTTTCATGTCTTGAACTCCAGATTCGTATAATGTTTAAGTATTATGATGTATTTAAATTTGTGTTGATAACTGATAGTTAAATTTTTATGCTAATAAAATTGCAATTGTACATAATAGAACAATTAATTCGACTTCTATATTTATACCTTTCTATTTCAGATAATTTTCAAAAGAAAAAAATATAATATTCTTATTTTTTCTTGTCTCATTGTTTCATAGTTTTGTTAGCTTATTCTAAAAAAAATTTTATAATAGATATTGAAATTAAATACGTTAGAAACAGAAATTATTCATTTATTAAATTTCCTTCTCCCTGAAAATAATTTAACATTGTAATTAAATGAGTTAAAGGTTGATTCTGTAAAATAATGTATTGAATTATTGATGGATGAAGACACTAAGTTGTTTCCTTCTTCAGAGTATACAAATAAATTCATTTTGTTTTGTCATCTAGTGTTTCATATATATACAATATAACTCAGCATCATTATCTGATAGTACTAGGGACCATTTTGGGATTTCGACGATAGATTGGTGTGGGGTCAAAAATTGCATAGTATTTTCGTCCACGTTCCTGCATAGATTTCATGATAATGAATTTAATTTCAATAAAGTAAAAACAAGAACAATAACAATAATAATAAATAAAAATATATTAAAATTTAAAATTATAAAAAATATTAAAAATTTAATTTTTAAAATTTTAAAGATAAAAATAATTTATGTGTATATTTTTAAAAACTAATTTTACGATAAATAAATTTATGATAAATCATATTGTTAGAGTATGACAAGGTTTTGAAAATCGGACTGGTCATCAAACTGTTTTAGTTACTGATTTTTTTTTGGTGACTGTTTTAGTTACTGATTTATTAATTTATTAGTATAACCATTGTTAAACCGAAAAATCGTTTTAAAATAAAATAATAAATAATTATAGAACAATTTTCATCAACACAATTAAAAACAATCAATAAATTATCAAAACAATAAAAATTATAGAACATAAAAAATGTTTAT
>NC_029793.2:10599619-10619253 GCF_000816755.2 Arachis ipaensis | reverse complement strand
GTGTATTTATTGTAAGATTTTTTTATTTTGTACTTTTATTACTTTGATTCTTCTAGTACTTGTATATATACCTTTATACATTGTACCTTTCGACTCACACTCAATAATACACTCTTCAGAATACTATGTTATTTCTAACATGGTATCAATAGAGCATAAGTTCTTTTTTTTTTTATGAAAATTCATTCATAGCCCTTTTTTTTTCTCTTTTGGCAGTATTCTTTGCCCTCGTTTTTCGATCATTTCTCGACGTTGTCCTCCTCCTATCACGCATTGCCACGTGGCCTCTTGCTGACATGGCATCTGACGTGACAGACAGTGGGATCCTCTTTAAGATTTTTTCACTACAAGAAAAACACCCATTCAAGTACATTTGAAAAGTGTAGCCAAAAGTGAAAAAAAATGATGCCTTAGGCTACGGCTACGCTTTTTGGGCTACGGCTACACTTTTTGGGGTGATTCCTATTCGGCCGTTGCCTATTCTCAAAGGCTACACTTTTCTGCACCAAAGGCTACGCTTTTGGCATTTGAGAATAGGATACGCTTTTCAAGTGATGCTATCCAGGACCAAAGGCTACGCTTTTCAGCTTCCATTTTTGCCAGAATAGGCTACGCTTTTCAACACTACTGCATCACCTGTAAAGTGTAGCCACATTGTATACCATGGCTACTTTTTATAAGTGTAGCCTTAGGTCTCTCTTTTTTTTTGTATACCTATAACTACTCTATATAAGTGTAGCCTTTTGTTCCTCTTATATATAAACAAAAATTTCTAATAGTTTTTATCTAAAATATAATATTTGAGAATATAATTATATATAATCCTGTATTTTTAATTAAATTAGTTAATTATTATAAAATAAAAATATACATATATAATAATACCATACAATAATTTTTAAATAATAAAAATTATCCTAAAACAAAATATAATTATATAATGAACCAAAAATATTGGGATAATCATAATTTCGAGTATTCATATATCTCAAACTAGAATAAGCATACTCATATAATGTACTTAGAGTTTACTACTACTAAACTAGGAATGACCAAAATATTATATCATATAAATGTATCTTCTAATAAAAGACATCATCATCAACCATACATCTTTCAATTTCGAACACTCTATCTTTGCCAATAAACTATCATGATAAATATCTCAATCTTCATTCACATCTCCAAAATTATCCTGCATAATTATATAAAAAAATGATTATCATTTGAAAAAAATGCAACAAGAAAAAAATAATTAACATATTAATCTTCTCACTATAAGAAAATCACTCATTCAACTACAGTTGAAAAGTCAAATTGCAACTTCAAACATAACAAAACAAGCAAAGTGAATTTACTCATGAATTCTGCACTCTAACAATCAGAATTTTCGGCATCATCATCATTCAATTAGTCACAACCTCAATTCTAACATCCTAATTCTTACCTCTTTTTGTCAATTTTCAACAAAATTCTGACAACACTTTAATCAAATTTACATGATCCACCATTGCAACAGAGACTTTGTTAATAATAACAAAGAACAACATCTAGAAGATTATAACATGTCAATAGATATTTAGATCAAGCAAATGGATCAATATTCAAATTAATCTTAAACTTTAACATCATTAAAAGTTTTCAGGTATTTTGAATGCATATCACTTACTTATAAAGGCAGTGACGAAGACTGGGCGAGCAGAGAGCAGATCAGCATTGGCGGTGTTCCCAGTTCCAAATGGAGACTTAATCTGAATCATTGGCGGTTACCATTCATGGAATGCATCAGATGCAACTGGATCTTAATGCTCAATCTGCAGCAAATCAATAATTCATCATCATAATAAATAACTTCAAACAAATTCACTACCAAATCGAGAATCAAATAAACATGCTAATTGTGTACATTCCAAAAATAATGTAGAAGCCATGTCACACCCCTAATTATTTCCTGCATTCATATTACATTACATATAATACTTTTGCAACTCAATCAAACTCAGTTCATTAATAGAGAACTATGATTGGAATCTTAAATTGGAATGAACAAATTAAAATAAAAACTGGACATATCAAAGCTGCATCCTCTGGTAATTATTAGAACCAATTGACCAACTCTAACTATGCCAACAATGGCCTCAACCATTAAAATTTGAAGGACTTTAAGCAGTGAATAGCTTTGGTTGTAGCTTTCTTCATTTCCCTTCAAATAAAATATCATTCAATTAAGTCATTTTCTGAAAATACTAATTGCAAGTCTTCATTGTCTCTATAAACTTGAACTAGAACTGCAGCCTTGTACACAAACATCCCAAATATGACCGGCACAAGTTGAAATGAACGATATATTAATGCAAATGAGAATGTGTTCTGTCTAGTAATGTGCACTTCAAATATTTTATAGCATAAATTTCAAATTTTACCTGAAAATCAAAGAAATCATTGGTAAAATACTGATGGGACAGAACCAAAATACCATTCAGACCAGGCCTTTGAACTTTGATGACTACTTTTTCTCTTAAATGCAGGATAGCACGATGAACCTAAACAGTATTAAGATCATTACTGGATCATATCAATCCTCAGAGAAAGTAAGCAGTAGGCTGATCTTATGCTACCAGACCAAGACTAGCAGCGGCTATTGGCCGATCTTCGAACTCCCTAAACAGTAAGCTAATGGAAGCTCCCAATTCACTCTCAATGAAGCTTTTTGCTTTCTTTGGAGAGAAGGCAGGGACCTTGTCCTGTCAAGAACAATCTTATATTCAGAATACATTGATCTAAGAATCAACACTTACCATTTCATGTCAAAGAATCTATACCTGCAACTTTGCTAGCTCATCCACAAATTCACGTGGAAATAGATCTGACCTTGTTGATGATAACTGCCCAAGCTTGATGAAAGTTGGACCAAGCTGCAAAACCTTGAGCTCCTCCAGCGGTGGAAGTTCTTCAGAGGTTCTTGATTTCACTGCCTTGGTTAAGGGTGGGTTAACATCTCTTTTTACAATAGTTGCTGCTCTATTAACATTTTGTTTTGCACCATTCACTGTCTTCACCTTATTATCTGACAGTGTGCTTCTCTTCACTACCTCACTTGAGGGTACCATTCTAACAGCTTTTCCATTGGTACCATACTTTGAATTTGATGCAGGCAATTCTGTCTGACGCATTACAACCAGGAACCTGGGATATGCATCATTCTCTGATGAATCACGCTGTCCCCTTTTATTCTTTGGAAACTTGGGATTCGAAATGTAGGATGAGAAGCTGAAGGAGTTTGGTGTTCTTCTATGATTTGTCAACTTTATATGGTGACAATAGCAACCATGCAAAGCCATTCTTATTGATGAATTAACCCTTCAAGAAGCATCAGTATAAACAAACAAGACTTAAAAGGATGATTAGGTAATGCATCAAAATCAAAATCCAAAATAATTTAACAAGACAGAATTTATCATTAGCTGAATTTTTATAGCATATTTTTATTCAGTGTCGCAGCAACAAGCTTTGTACAATTTAATTGGGGTGAACATGATTTTGGGGTTATAAGATAGAACATGTAATCAAATAACTAAAAATAAAAACTCACTTATTACTTAGCTAAACTAATATACCATTACTATTTGATAATAATAATAATAATAAGGTTATTCACGTTGACTAAAATGTTAACATAAGATACATGTGTCCACATCTTAATAACATGATACATAACAGATATTGATTTATTTAGAATCCAGCAATGATGTTTACCAGCTAACTTGTTCCATCATGGACACTATTCTTTGCTGATAAGCTTCTGGAAGTGATTCCAAACCAGCTAACATGCTCTTATGTCTTATCCATAATTCAATTCAATTTAACTCAACCTAGTGTTCTTCATTCACATTAATCATATATGATCTGTTAAACACGATTTTACAATGAAATAATATGTTGAACTGATTATGGTGAGATATATGATCTGGTATTAATCAACCCAATTAATTAGCAGATGGATCAAAATCGAATTGAGAAAAGTAATCCAAATAGAAACCGGAACCTGAAGAAGAGGTCTGGGGAGATTGCAGCAGAACTTTTCAAAGGAGAGAATTGCATCCGCACCCTTGGCATCGAAAACGGCACTGATGAAACGCTTGCAGAGACATCGAAATTGAAATTGAAATTGAAATGAGAATGAAATGAAAGTTGGAGAGAGAGCGGGGTTGGGAGTACGAACAGGAAGTAAATCGTAGAAGCCGAAAGTGAGGACAGGAGCACGGCAAGCCCTAGCAGCGGCGGCGGCTTCAATTGACCCCAGGAGCGACCATAGTGCACGGTGGAATAGCCTCCTTCTCTCTCGCGTCGCGTCTTCGTCCTTTCTCTCCATTTAGTCTGCGAATCATCTTTCTCTCTCTCTCCTCTGGACTCCCTCCTCCACGACGGTGATGGCGGCGTTGCGGCGGTGACCCCCTCTCACTCTCTGGTCTCTCGCTCGCGCTCTCATCTCTGTCTTCCTCCTCCCCTCCCTCTGGTTCACTCATTCACTCGGATCTGGGTGTGTGTGTGAAAGGGTGCGTGGCGAAGGTGAGTTAGGGTTAGGGTGAGTTGCGAAAGTGAGGGTTCTGCCGTGCTGGAACGTGAATGTGATTTAGTGATAAGGAGGAAAAAAATTACTAAGTGTTGTGGGTGTATTTGGCTCTAGATACATTAGGCATCACTTTTAAAACGCACCCAAAATTTAACAAATAGGCTACCTTCTAAAAGCGCCCTCTTTGATAGAAAAAGTGAATCTATAGATATCAACCTACGGCTACGCTTTATAAGTGATTTCTATAATATCTAAGGCTACACTTTTTAAATGATGCCACAATTATGTATCATTTTCTCTTATAAAAAGGCAACACGGAAAAAAGCGTAGCCTATTCATAGAATAGGCTACGTTTTTCAAATGTAGCTTAAAAAAAGTGTGGCTGAATGGGTATTTTTCTTGTAGTGTTTGGTGAGCTCTTTCCGATTCTGTCCTCCGTTTTCTCGTTTTCTAACCCAAATTTGCAGTTTTCTCTCCTCTCTTTGATCTCTGTATCTATTATTATGGAAAAATCAGATGTTTTTGCTGCCACAGACAGAAAGAGTAAATTCTGTCGAAACTGTAACTGTTTTGGACACCTCTTCTCAGACTGTCCTTCTATTGAAGGTCGCAAATGCCAACAGAAAGGTCACATTAGCTACAATTGTCCACATCTGTTCTGCCATTATATTACATGCTCTCGGGATATTTGATTACTACCTGTCCTACTCTCCCACCACGTCCTGATCAACTCAAGTATCATTCTCATCCCAATTTCTCCAAGAATGTGTCTATTTCTGTTGTTACTGCTACTACTGAATCTACCAATTCTGCTCCTCTCAACCCGTCTCCTGTCTCTCTATCTGATATTGCGACTCTTCTTAAGCATCTTCTCTCCCGTTCTGAAAATACTCTTGCTTCTTTTTCGACTCCTTCAGGTAATTTTAAATGGTATTTTGATTCCGGTTATTTTCATCACATGTCTCCTTTGCGTTATCTTTTCTTGGCTTTGTCTACCACCATAAATGCACCTTCTGTCAATGCTGCTGATGGTTCCCTCTTGCACAAGACACACATAGGTTCTATTTTCCAGTCAACTCTTGATATCCCTAATACTTATTATATTCCAAAATTAAACTTTAATCTTATTTTTATTGGTCAACTTGTTAATCTCGGTTTTGATGTCAAATTTTTCATTTCTAGTTGTTGTGTATAGGATCGTCGGACGGGACAAATCATCGGGACTGGACATAAGGTCGAAAGGTTGATGAACTTGAGACTCTTCATATTCCTCCTGTGTCAAATATCTATGCTGCTTCTTCTCTATCTACCTTTCACTTGTGGTATCACCGTCTTGCCCACAGCTCCTTAGGAAAATTGCACCCACTTGTGTCAGGTGTTTTAGGTCAGGTTAATAATAAGTCTTTTGATTGCATTTCTTGTTAAACTACCAAACAACTTACTTTATCTTTTCATAATAATTCATCTCTTGCTTGCTTTCTTTTTAATTTTATCCACTCTGATGTTTGGAGCCCGCTCCCACCACTTCTATGGGAGGGTCTCGATATTTTATTATTTTTATTGATGATTATTTATACTTTACTTGAGTTTATTTGAAGACTAATCGCCATGAGCTACCTCAGATTTATATTAACTTTGCCACTATGATTAAAATTCAATTTTTTAAGGTCATTAAAATTTTTTGACTCAATAATGTTATGAAATACCGTGACTCTAAACTTTTAACTTTTCTTGTAGAATAGGGTACTTTGTCTAAGTTTTCTTGCCTTGGTACATCTCAACAAAATGGACGAGTTGAACACAAACACCGTCATATTTTTTACTCTGTTCGTGCAATAATCATTTCTTCTTCGTGTCTTGAGCGTATTTAGGGTGAAGCTGTTTTTACTGTTGTTTATGTTATCAATAGACTTTCTTCTTTTGTCTTTGATAACATTACTCCCTTTGAAGGTTTTTATCATATCTCTCCAGATTACATTTCTCTTCGAGTTTTTGGTTGTGTTTGTTTTGTTCTTCTTCAGCCTCATTAACATAGTAAACTTGAACCTCGGACTCGCATGTGTTGTTTCCTTGGTTATGGTACTGAACACAAGGGTTATCGTTGTTGGGATCCTCTCGCTAAACGTATTCGTATATCTCGTCATGTTGTATTTTGTAAACATCACATATTTTCTACGTTCTCCTCATTTGAGTCCATTCTTCCTACTCAGTCACCATTTTTCACTAATTCCAATGTTAATTTTTCCTAGTGATGATTCTATAGGTTCTATCTCGGGTCAACCTCTATAGTCTTCTACTCTACCACTTTCTCCATCTCCCAATGATTCTAGACCGGATGATCATTCTGCTCCTGTTGTCATGCCTCCTCCTTCCACTCGTTCTTCTACGGTAAAAAATTCACCTCCTCATCTTCTTGATTATCATTGTTTTTCTACTATTCTTCATCACCATGAACCTAAGTCATTCAGAGAAGCCTCCACAAATTCAAGTTGGCAGCAAGCAATGCAGGAAGAAATTCAGGCACTTAAAAAAGTACACATTAGGACTTGGTTGATCCTCTTTCTGATCAGAAAGTTGTGGGTAGTAGATGGGTATACAAGATCAAGACTTGCTATGATGGTTCTATTGACCGTTATAAGGCATGATTGGTTGCTCAAGGTTGCACGCAAGAGTATAGTATTGATTATAAAGAGACTTTTGCTCTTGTTGCTTGTCTCACATCTGTCCGAACTCTCCTTGCCATTGCTGCAGTCAAAAAATGGTCTCTCAGTCAGATGAATGTGAAGAATACTTTTTTTTAATGGGATTTGAAAAAAAAAGTCTATATAAAACCACCTCCGAGTTATCTTTGTCCTCCTAGCAAAGTTTGTCTCCTTCGCTAGGCACTTCATGGTCTTAAGCAAGCTTCTCGTGAATGGTTTGACAAGTTCAACACCACTATATGCAATCTCGGTTTCACTTGCAGCTCTCATGAGAATGCTCTATTTATTTGTAAAAGTGAATGTGGAGTTGTTCTTCTATTTTTTGTATGTTGATGACATGATCATTACTAGAGATGATGTTGATGGTATCTCTGATCTCAAAGCCTCCCTTCACCATACTTTTGAGATGAAAGATCTTGGTTCTCTCGGTTATTTTCTTAGTTTAGAGGTCATATCCATAGATGTCGGTATCTATCTCTCTCAAGATAAGTATGCTTCAGATCTTCTTACTCGCGCCCGGATTATAAATAGTCGCACTGAGTCTACTCCCCTTGAGCCTAATGTTCGATTTACCTTTATGGATGGCACTGTTTTGGATAATCCTACTGTTTATCGGCAGTTAGTTAGATGTCTCGTCTACTTGACTGTCACATGCCCAGACATCGCCTATCTAGTTCATGTTCTTAGCCAGTTCTTGTCAGTTCCTCGTACTACTCACTATGCGGTCGTTCTTTGCATTCTTCGCTACATCAAAGGCATTCTGTTTCATGGACTTTATTTTTCTGCCCATTCATTTTTATCCCTTCAGGCATACTCAGATGCTGATTGGGATGGTGATCCCACTAATTGTCGTTCTACTACTAGTTATTATTTGTTTCTTAGTGACTCTCTTATTTCCTGGCGAACCAAGAAGCAAATGTTCACTACTCCCTCAAGCACAAAAGTTGAATATCGTTCTCTCGCTGACACCACTGAGATTGTTTCAATTCGTTGACTTCTCGAAGACTTGGTTGCTCCTCAGTCGTCCCCGACTGATATTTTTTGTGACAACCGCAGTGCTAATCAGATTGCCCATAATAATTTCTTTCATGAACGCACCAAACACATTGAGATTGATTGTCACTTTGTTCGGCAACGTCTCTTTATTGATGTTGTTCGTCTCATAGCTGTTGGAACTTTGGATCAAACTGTAGATATCTTCACGAATACTCATCATCCTACTCGTTTTCGAACTCTAATATCCAAATTTAGGATGGTATCTTTAGCTCCCACTTGAGTTTGCGTGGGGATGTTAGAGTATAATTATGATCAATTAATATCAGTTAATATCATTTATATTTATATAGCATATCTGTATATTTATTGTAGGATTTTGTACTTTGATTACTTTGATTCTTCTAGCACCTATATATACTCTTATACATTTTACCTTTCGATTCACACTCAATAATACACTTTTCATATTACTCTCTTATTTTTAATATATAACAAGTGTAATAACCTGTGCCATGCACGTGATAAAACTGAAATTATAATTTTAAATTATTCTATTAAAATTAATTTGAATTGTAATAATTTAATTAATAAATAAATAATATGATGTGCATTGTTCGTATTTTTTTAAATATAGTATTAAATGTATTAACTCGAATGTAGCTATTAAGTGTATAAAAATTATGTTTGAATTATGGATTCTCTAAATGAAATTATCCCGTTTAAAATATTTAAATTATGATTTCAATCATAAATTACAATTATGATTAAAAAAATTTTTTTGATATAATATTACATTTTTTCTTCATTTTACTATTATTAATATGTTGATATTGCAAGTCTAAAATACAGTATTTTACTTAATCTTGACTGAAAAAGAAAATAGTTGCGTGTTTCTATTATTTAATTTATTTAATACACAATGTGCTAACACTAACGATATTTTTAAAAAAAATATATTGATAAAAATAGATATAATATAATTACAAATATAACATAAATAAATAAAATATATAAAGAAATGCGAAATCAATATGTTTACCAATGTCTTTGTTAAATTTTATAAATTAGAGAATAAATTATGTATTCGGTTGCTTGGCGATCACATAGATGATCAAGTAATTGGATTGTAAATTGATTTCATAGTATACATTAAATTTTTTTTCTCATTTTTGAATGAAAGCGAGAATTAAGGGAGTAAGTAGTAATATATAAAGAAAAAAAATTGCACCACAACACATAATTATAACCTAAAGAAATATTCATATTAAAATTTTACATACTGCAAATCATGAAGATCAATCACAATGTACTGGTCACTTCTCTCTATTTTTGACCATGATATAAGTTTTTCTTTTCTAGTCAAGAATCTAATAACATCTAATTGAACAAAAAAATTGAATTAAAAGTACCAAATTAAAGACAAATGAGTGAATAATATAAGAAATTATAACTTCGAACGTGTATAAAATAAAAAGAATTTACTGATTTATTTTATATTAAACGATAAAACTAACAATAGTATATTAATAAAAGAATATACCTTTAAAAAAAAGTCACAATACAATTTCAAATATTTTCATAAATAAACTGTTAAAATTTTTGTTATCGATAAAATGATGTTATTATACAATTTTTTGGCAAAACTTAAATCAAAAGAAAAATAATTTTGTGTGGGTTAATATAAATTAATTACGTACCAAATAAGTAGAATCGTTCATTTGTTTGTTTCAATATATCAGCATGATCAAGCAAATTAAAATGATTATCCAAAATTTTACGATCATCGACCAAATGTACTATACCTAACTCCATCTTAAAAGATATTTTGCACATGTGTACGTACAGTCAGAAGATATATTCCGCTTGATTTCTCAATCTCAAAATTTGAGAAGACATAGACTTTCCTTTCTACCAATTCATTCTCAAATATTTTTGTCAAATAATTCTTGATTGAAAAATGAATTTTATCGTATTGCAAAACAAATTAAATATAAAAGCTATTAGCATTTACAAAGCTATTAGCATTTACAAAGCTATTAAAAAGAATTGTCTTTGACTTGATTGAACAATGAATTTTATCGTATTGCAAAATAAATTAAATATAAAAGCTATTAGCATTTACAAAGCTATTAAAAAGAATTGTCTTTGAGTTGTAAAATAGTGTACTTATAAAATTAACTTAAAATATGAACTACAAATATTTATAAGAATTTAATTTTGATGCACTGAGAGTGTAAAGTAGTTTTACACGTGTATCCAATTACGTAATGACACATCAATAAAAATAAATACATTTCACATTGACCGCGTGAATGGTCATCCAAAATAACGGATATGATTACACGACTATGTAAAACGCTTTACACTGTCAGTGCATCAAAATTAAACTCTATTTATAAATTGAACTTAGCATTACTTAAAAAAATTTAGTAAATGAATCAATTAATCTTATCATCTATCAGAACTATTTCTATGTAAACCGTCTTATTTTTGTCAAATTTGAATAGAACTTTTTATAGCCTTATAATTCTTGTCTTTATTTTTCATACTTTCTCTTTGTATAATCTACTATAGGTGATACTATTAATAGGATCGTAGTCAATAGTCATTAGGTATAAAAAAAAATAGAATAAAAACTATGTGAAAATTATAAATTTTTTAAATAATAAACATAAAAGAAAATTTACTGCTTATTATATATTTTTTTTAAATGGTGATATTTTAATTTTTTTTCTTTCACGTATTTTTATATATTAGCAAGAAAGCAAAACCACGTATTGTGACTCTTTTTCCTTTTTCACGCCTTAATCTTAATTAATCAATCTTGTGTCCAAAACAGATGTTAGTTAATCTTAATTAAACTTTTAATCATTCTAATTTATTGATGAATTACATTTCTCTTAATAATTGCATTACTAATCTGAAATACAAAAAAAAGGTGATACATATATAAAAAAAACAAACTTAAAAAAAATCATATTAAAAAGTTTAAAAATAACATATCCATAAAGAATAGTCATAATATATAAATTGAGACAACAATTTAAATTTCTCTAAAACTAATTTAATCAACTACCAATATTAGAACTAAATTATTTAAATAATATTTAATCTATTCTAATACTTAGATATGTATAGATTAGAGTCATTCTCGTAACAACCAACC
Source organism: Arachis ipaensis (assembly GCF_000816755.2). Lineage (NCBI taxonomy): Eukaryota > Viridiplantae > Streptophyta > Magnoliopsida > Fabales > Fabaceae > Arachis > Arachis ipaensis. The sequence goes on along the minus strand of NC_029793.2, from coordinate 10,607,816 downwards.
GAAATAATATCATAAGATCGAATACTTAGAATCGGTACAAATTCAGACTATCTTCTTGTTAACATTGTCAAATTAAATTGACTTTTATTCTCTTCAATGGCATTGCATTAATGCACCAAAAGACCGGTAGTTTCTTAAAAAAATATAATATGTTATAAAATTATTTTTAATACAAAAAGTTTAAGAGAAAAAAATTTAAATATAGTACCAATCTTTGAATTGCATCTTCAAGGTGGCACGAATTTTTCAAAATTGAACCTAAATTGAGGAAATCCGATCTCATTATATGCTCCACTTCGAATATTTTTGGACAAACGTAGAAAACGTAGAGAGAATGTGACTTGAACTTGACCTACAAATCTCCTTAGAAACAATTGCCCAATCAAAAAAAATAACAGATTAGAAAAAAAATGCTTTGATTCTTAGATTTAGACTCACTAACCACAAAGAAACATTATATATAGCCTTTAGTAGTACAAAAATAATTATAGAAATTAATTATTGCAATATTAATTTACCACTATGAACGTTAGTATCATATTTATAGCAATTAGAATTATAAATTTATGTTTAACTTTTTATATAATTATAATTAAGATATTTTTTAAATCAGTATAATTATGCATTATTCATTAAATGCTAATTGTAATATAATTCTAATAAAAATATTTTTTATAAATAAATTTAGAAGAGAGAATAGTGCCTTTATTTTGAAAAGAAAATAAATTCATGAGAAATTGACACCTTACTTTCATTAGCTGGGGAAAAATCCAATTTTAGTATATTAAGTAGATTATTTTATATAATTATAATAAAGATATTTTTCAAAATTGGTATAATCATGCATTATTCATTAAATGCTAATTGATGGGTTGGAACCGAAATTCCAACACTTAGAACTCACCGGCAAGTATACCGGGTCACATCAAGTAGTAAAACTCACTAAGAGTGAGGTCGATCCCACAGAGATTGATGGATCAAGCAACTTTAGTGGGTGATTAGTTTAGTCAAGCTAACATTGAAGTGAAATTGGATGAAATTTTGAGAACAGAAAGTAAATTGACAAGAATCTTAAAGCTGCAGAAAGTAAAATTGCAAGTAACTTAAAGAACAAGAAAGTAAAATAGCTGAAACTTAAATTACAAAAAAAGTAAATTGCAGTGAATGTAAAGGGGAGTGGGTGCTGAAAAATTAAAGAAAGCAATAGATCAAGCAACTGGAAATTTAAATTGCAGAAAATGTAAATGTGCAGGAAATTAAATCAAGCTCAATGTGAACAAAAATGTGAAAGTACAGAATGCAGGAAAGGAAATTGCAGAAAAGTAAACGTAGCAGAAGAGGAAATCAGCAAGAAGACTTAGATCAATTTTTAATTCTCAAAGAGAAACTAACAATTTCAATGAAATAGTAAAAACAGAAAGAAAGCCAAGAGCTCACTTACTCTCAAGATCAAAACAGAAAGGAAATTGAAGAAGAATGAAACAGAAAGTAAAATGGAGCTCAATTGCAATAGCTAAAGGAAAGTTGAAGATCTCAGGGGTTGGATGAGACTAGAAAACAAGTCTAGATCTCAAGTCCTTCCTTGATCCAACAAGAGAATAATTGCAGAGAAGTAAAAGAAACAATTGCAGAAGAAGTAGAAGATAAAAGCAGTAAATAGAATTTGGATTCAAATCACAGTTTCTAGAATTATGCAAAAAAATAAACAAAGAGATCTCAAGGTGAGGTTGAGACAGAATTTCCTCAACTCTTCACTTTCAAGATCCAAGACAAGAAGTAAGAAATGCAAAAGCAAGAACAAGGAGGAGAGACTCAGCTCTCAATCCCAATTTCCCCTAGTGCTCTCTAGTAGAGCCAGCCTCCTAAAGAAATGAAGCAGATGCCTTTTTATAGGCTTTTCACAAAATAAAAATGAAAATGAAATTCTAAACAAATTACAATTAAAAATAACTTCCTAAGCTAACTTGTTCTTGTGCCTTGAAGTGATGTCCATGGGCTTTTAAATTTTGGTGCAGGATTGAAATAATTTGATTTTTGGACCATGGGTCACACTCCCAGGGCAAAGCTCTCCCCAAGAGCTCAAAGCTCTCCGTAAGAGCTCTATTAGAAGCACCCCTTTGTTTTGGAGAGAAACTCCAAGTTCGAACCATGATGGAAGCATTTTGTGAGCTATTTTTCTTACATTTTCATGAGGAGACCCACGATAAAGCTCTCGAGGAGAGCTGAGCGCTACTTCCTTGCTTCCCTTGGTCTCCCTCTTCGAATCCTGGTGAAGCCACTTTGATTCATTTTTGCTTGTTTTTGGTCCTTAAAAATGCCTTTCAATCGTGCCTTAATTTCATGCTAAATATAAATTGCCATATATTGTTGGAAAGCTCTAAATGTCAGCTTTCCAACGCAACTGGAAGCACATCAATCGGACATCTATAGCTCAAGTTATGGCACTTTGAAGGAGGCATGGTCATGCTGTGAGCGCCCAAGTTTAACTTAGCGAAAATTTTTGCCTCCAAACTCATTTTCCTTGAGGCAAGCCCGAAAAAGCTCTTGGCAAGAGCTTTGGGCAAGAGCTTTGCTTTGAGTTTTGCCTTGCCTTTTGAAACAAAGCTCTTGGCAAGAGCTTTAGGCTCTTGGCAAGAGCTTTGTGCTTTTGCTCCTTGTTGTGAGACACGCTTTTCTTCCCTTGGTTTGGTCATGGGCCACGCTTTTAAAAGCGTGGCCTAAGACTCCAAAATGTGCTCCAACTTCAAAGTGTGCCCCAAAGCTCTTTTTTTTTTTCTTATTTTGTGCTTCTTTACTTATTTTTCTCCTTATTTCCTACAATATTTATAAAATTAAAAGATTAAGGAAATATACCTTTTAAGCACAAAAGAGTGCGATATTTAAGCACAAATCATCAATTTCTTATATGAAAAAGCATAGAAAAACATGACATGGTGACATGTCATCACAACACCAAACTTAAACCTTGCTTGTCCCCAAGCAAGAAAAGAATCATGCAATTAAGATTGATAATCCAAGGTAAAAAGAATAGCAACTCAATGTTCATGGTAAGCTAGTTTTCTAAGCATGCTACAATCACAAAAGAAATGTAAATAACTGATGCTTCTATCTAGCTCAATTTATGAAATCTTTTCCTTATTTTTCTTTCTTGAAACAAGCTTTTGATTTTCTTATTAGCTTCTCCTTTTGGGTGCTTTGCCCCATGAGTTAATAACAAAGCTACGATTCTAAATGCTTTGTTTTCAAGTATTACCACTTGATACATAAGCACCACAAGCATTTGAATTAGAGGACTTCATTAAGCTCATTTTTCTTTTCTTTTCTTGACTCTCTAATCATTGATGCTCAGAACCTTGAGCTTTGAGGGAGTGCTTTTGCACTTGAGCCTAGCCTTGACTTCTAAGTATTTTGTTTTCAAGCATTTGGCTTGATACATAAACACCACAAGTACTTAACAAATAAATTGCCATTGGTACTCAGAGCCTTCAGCTTTCTCATTTTTTCCCTTTTTCTTTTCTTGCTTAAATTTGTATTTGCTTCTTCAAGGTTTTCATGATTTTCAAAGATTTCACAAAATGTACTAGATGAAAACTTCAATTAAATAAAATCTAATGCAATTGAGCAACAATTAACCATACTAGCTTTCCAATACTTGTATGCACATGCTAAACTCTTCTTTAATTCCTTGTTTGTTTATAATCATGATACTTTACTGCTTTTGAATTCACAAAACTCAAGTTGATAGTCATAATGGCATGGCAACATGTTACAAATCAAGATGCAGGCTATGCTTATCTATACCACACATGTAAACAGGGAAGATAAAGACAATCATGCAATTTAAGTGCTGGAAACAAATGAGAGGAAAAAGGAACTTTACAACCTTGCAATTCTTCTTCTCTATTGTTGTCCTTTTCCTTCTATTCTTCCTTCTTCCCATACCAATACTCAGAATGCTTGCTCATCCTCAAGCAACAATTAGAACAATGGCTATGGGGCTAAGATGGATCATGAATATCTTACATAATGAAATATTAGTAGCACATGTGTTTTAAGCAAGCAAAATTAAGGATAACAATCAAGGCACAGAGAAACAGAAATATTGTGATTGCAAGCATAAGAAGGTGTGCACAATACTTTGCATAAAGAATAAGTAGCACACCAAACTTAGTGTGACACTTTTACTTGGAATTGATGCAAGTATCTAGTAAGGATTGGAACCAAATTTTGTTGCATAGCAACACCAAACTTAGAATGCAATCACATATCAATTTATTTGAATAAAAACTAAGCAAATGAAACTATTATATGTTAAATACAATCACCAAGCCAAGAATCTGTCATGAATAAAGCTCTCTTGGTAATGTATTAACAAACATAGTAAATAAAAGAAAGCATTTAAAACAAGGAAATGACTAAAAACAAAGAGAAAACTAAAATTGTCTAACTAAAAGAAAGATAACAGTGCAAAGAACATTATGATTATGCAAACAAGTAGTGTTGCTGAATGAATTGCATAGAAAAATAAGTGGCACACCAAACTTAGAATCTTAGTGTAACACTTCCATGTAGAATTGATGCAATCATTCAAAGGGATTGAAAACAAATTGTTGCAGGGCAACACCAAACTTAGAATGTAACCATATGCCAATTTATTGAATTTAAACAAAGCAAAGAAAGAAAATAAAGCAGAGAAGAGAAATTATACCTATGGTTGACATGTTGTTCACTTTCTTCCTCTTCTTCCAGTTTGTTAAGAGGAATGACCTCAAGGGATGAGAAGATTCAGCTATTACCCCCTGTCTTGGTCTCTCCTCAGCAAGCTTTCTTTTGTTAATGACTTGATTGAGCTTGCTTGCTGGATCAGGGGGAGGATTGCTTGTAGTTGACCTTCTCTTCTTCATAAATATTGTCCTTTGTAGCTTGGTCACAATCCTCTTCTCGGTGCTTTTGTTAATTGCCTTTACTTCCTTGAGTCCAAGTCTTGGTGGTTGTGTGATTGTTGGAGTGATTTCTTCATCAAGAGCTTTTTGCATTGGTGGTTCCATGAGCTTTTCCTCTTTGCACTTCTCTGCTTCAGTTGAGTGTGAATTCTCTTGAGTATCTTCCTCCATTTCTTCTTCATGATTTTCCATTAATTTCTTTGGGAAAGAAGTTTCAGGTTCCTCTATCACCTCAATTATCTTCTGTGAATATGAAGCCACAGGTTCAAACACCTCCACAACCCCCTTTTCCATTGAAATTTTACTTGACACAGAGGCTTCCTCATCTTACTTTTTCACTTCCTCACCCACAAATTGGTCTTCATCCTCTCTGTTTGATGGTTCTAGGTTCCTCCTTATTTGCTCTGAGGGCTCATTCATCTTCTTGAGGATGATTTCTTTCCAGGATTGAGATTGTGTGTATCTTTCCATGAGTTTTCTGTGTATTTCAATAGCTTGGCATCGGCTTTCTATGGGTTCTTTGGACCATTGAAGGTAATCCTCATTTGCTGGTTCAAGAGATGAAGGTTGAGAGAAATTTTGGTGACATGAATATGTTGTGGTGAAGTTGTGTTGAGGGGTTTGGAATGAGTAGTGTGATTGATGGGATGACTTGTATGGATTTTGGAGGAAACTTTGTGTTGAGGCATAATCAAGTGATGAAGAACTTTCAAATGAGAAACTGGAACGTGAGGGTGGATGCTCTTTCATTCCTTGGTGATACTTCCATCCACCATGAGAATAATGATATGAATTATTTTGTGGTGGTGGTTGGTATCCCATATGATTTTCTTGCTCATCTTGTGTCTCTGAAGCAAATCTCCATGAATTGGAGTGCTTAGAATGTGTATTCTCTTGGTGATATTTCTAGCCACCATTAGAGATTGGTGATGGTGGGTAATATCCCATAAAATTTGTTTGATCATAAGATGAGTTGAACTCCATTTGAATTTTGGAAAACACAACACCAAGGAAAATTGAAATTACTCATATCAGAGATGAGAATTTCTTAGTGAGGCAAAAACTCAAACACCTTGGTTTCAATCTAAAATAGAAAAAAAAATAAAGAAAATGCTTGATCTAGACTTCTCACCCACTTAATCATTGTTGATCTAAATCAATCCCCGGCAACGGCGCCAAAAACTTGATTGGTTGGAACCGAAATTCCAACACCTAGAACTCACCGGCAAGTATACCGGGTCGCATCAAGTAGTAAAACTCACTTAGAGTGAGGTCGATCCCATAGGGATTGATGGATCAAGCAACTTTAGTGGGTGATTAGTTTAGTCAAGCTAACATTGAAGTGAAATTGGATGAAATTTTGAGAACAGAAAGTAAATTGACAAGAATCTTAAAGCTGTAGAAAGTAAAATTGCAAGTAACTTAAAGAACAAGAAAGTAAAATAGCTGAAACTTAAATTACAAGAAAAGTAAATTGCAGTGAATGTAAAGGGGAGTGGGTGCTGAAAATTAAAGAAAGCAATAGATTAATCAACTGGAAATTTAAATTGCAGAAAATGTAAATGTGCAGGAAATTAAATCAAGCTCAATGTGAACAAAAATGTGAAAGTGCAGAATGCAGGAAAGGAAATTGCAGAAAAGTAAAAGTAGCGGAAGAGAAAATCAGCAAGAAGACTTAGATCAATTTTTAATTCTCAAAGAGAAACTAACAATTTCAATGAAATAGTAAAAACAGAAAGAAAGCAAAGAGCTCACTTGCTCTCAAGATCAAAACAGAAAGGAAATTGAAGAAGAATGAAACATAAAGTAAAATGAAGCTCAATTGCAATAGCTAAAGGAAAGTTGAAGATCTTAGGGATTGGATGAGACTAGAAAACAAGTCTAGATCTCAAGTCCTTCCTTGATCCAACAAGATAATAATTGCAGAGAAGTAAAAGAAACAATTGCAGAAGAAGTAGAAGATAAAAGCAGTAAATAGAATTTGGATTCAAATTACAGTTTCTAGAATTATGCAGAAAAATAAACAAAGAGATCTCAAGGTGAGGTTGAGACAGAATTTCCTCAACTCTTCACTTTCAAGATCCAAGACAAGAAGTAAGAAATACAAAAGCAAGAACAAGGAGGAGAGATTCAGCTCTCAATCCCAATTTCCCCTAGTGCTCTCTAGTAGAGCCAGCCTCCTAAAGAAATGAAGCAGATGCCTTTTTATAGGCTTTTCACAAAATAAAAATGAAAATGAAAATGAAAATAAAATTCTAAACAAATTACAATTAAAAATAAATTCCTAAGCTAACTTGTTCTTGTGCCTTGAAGTGATGTCCATGGGCTTTTAAATTTTGGTGCAGGAATTGAATTAATTTGATTTTTGGACCATGGGTCACACTCCCAGGGCAAAGCTCTCCCCAAGAGCTCAAAGCTCTCCGTAAGAGCTCTATTAGAAGCATCCCTTTGTTTTGGAGAGAAACTCCAAGTTTGAACCATGATGGAAGCATTTTGTGAGCCATTTTTCTTACATTTTCATGAGGAGACCCACGATAAAGCTCTCAAGGAGAGCTTAGAGCTCTCAAGGAGAGCGCTACTTCCTTGCTTTCCTTGGTCTCCCTCTTCGAATCCTGGTGAAGCCACTTTGATTCATTTTTGGTCCTTAAAGATGCCTTTCAATCGTGCCTCAATTTCATACGAAATATAGATTGCCATATATTGTTGGAAAGCTCTAAATGTCAGCTTTCCAACGCAACTGGAAGCACATCAATCGGACATCTGTAGCTCAAGTTATGGCACTTTGAATGAGGCATGGTCATGCTGTGAGCGCCCAAGTTTAACTTAGCGAAAATTTTTGCCTCCAAGCTCATTTTCCTTAAGGCAAGCCCGAAAAAGCTCTTGGCAAGAGCTTTGTGCCTTTACTCCTTGTTGTGAGACACGCTTTTCTTCCCTTGGTTTGGTCATGGGCCACGCTTTTAAAAGCGTGGCCTAAGACTCCAAAATGTGCTCCAACTTCAAAGTGTGTCTCAAAGCTCTTTTTTTTTCTTATTTTGTGCTTCTTTGCTTATTTTTCTCCTTATTTCCAACAAGATTTATAAAATTAAAAGATCAAGGAAATATACCTTTTAAGCACAAAAGAATGCGATATTTAAGCACAAATCATCAATTTCTTATATGAAAAAGCATAGAACAACATGACATGGTGACATGTCATCACTAATTGTAATATAATTATAATAAAGATATTTTTCTAAAAATAATTTAAGAGATAA
>NC_029793.2:10598063-10599553 GCF_000816755.2 Arachis ipaensis | reverse complement strand
AAAAAAATTTAAATATAGTACCAATCTTTGAATTGTATCTTCAAGGTTGGCACGAATTTTTCAAAATTGAACCTAAATTGAGGAAATTCGATCTCATTATATGCTCCACTTCGAATATTTTTGGACAAATGTAGAAAAGTTGAGGGGATGTGACTTGAACTTGACCTACAAACCTCCTTAGAAATAATTGCCCAATCAAAAAAAAAATAACAGATTAGAAAAAAAATACTTTGATTCTTAGATTTAGACTCACTAACTACAAAGAAACACTATATATTGCCTTTAGTAGTACAAAAATAATTATAAAAATTAATTATTACAATATCAATTTATCACTATGAACGTTAGTATCATATTTATAGCAATTAGAATTATAAATTTATGTTTATTTTTTTATATAATTATAATTAAGATATTTTTTAAATTAGTATAATCATGCATTATTCATTAAATGCTAATTGTAATATAATTATAATAAAGATATTTTTCTAAAAATAATTTTAGAAGAGAGAAGAGTGCTTTCATTACATGAGAATAGTACTTTTTAAAAATAAAGATATTTTTTTAAATTGGTATAATCATGCATTATTCATTAAATGCTAATTGTAATATAATTATAATAAAGATATTTTTCTAAAAATAATTTTAGAAGAGAGAATAGTGCTTTCATTACATGAGAATAGTACTTTCTAAAAATAAAGATATTTTCCTAAATTAGTATAATCAGGCATTATTCATTAAATGCTAATTGTAATATAATTATAATAAAGATATTTTTCTAAAAATAATTTTAGAAGAGAGAAGAGTGCTTTAATTACATGAAAATAGTACTTTCTAAAAATAAAGATATGTTCCTAAATTAGTATAATTATGTATTATTCATTAAATATTAATTATAATATAATTATAATAAATATATTTTTTATAAAATAATTTAGAATAGAGAATAGAAAAGTGCATTTTGGAGGAAAAACGGAGTCACGTCACCTTCATTAATTGGGGGAAAATCCAGTTTTAGTATATTAAGTAGATAGATGACACGTGATATGTAACGTATTGCTGACATGATACATTAATTAATTATTTTGTGACATATGACATTAATTTTTATATTATCATATTAAGTGATATTTGAAGTAATATATTATTATTTAACTAACAAAAAGATCAATTTAATTTATGATTATATTTTTTTAAAATTAATATGATTAAATAAATTTTTAGGAGACCAATTAAAAAAAATAGATGATCTTTTAGAAATAAAATTGAGTATTAATCCAGTACTAATAGATCCTTTAAGATGTAAAGCTTCAAGATCAACCAGTGACTTTCTGGAAAATTTTCTTTATCTCATCCATCACATGGTAACACAGCCATTGTATGCAAATAATGTCAACGATTATGTCTGCCGACAATAACAAGAGTCAAGAGAGAAGAGAGATGACTGGTTTTGTGGTAAGGAGTTTAAATAACATATATAAAATTGGGTG
>NC_029793.2:10587738-10598050 GCF_000816755.2 Arachis ipaensis | reverse complement strand
CGAATCTACATAAAAAATAGTTATTTTTACTGATGTCACGATAAATAATTAGATACATATATAAAACTACTTTACACTGACAGTATATTAAAATTAAATTCATCTCTTTAATAATCTTAAAATATTTTTTTTTTGGAAAATTGTACATACTTATAGATTGAGGAAGTTACTAAAGTAATAAAGTAAATGATTAATAACCGTTGATTTTGAAACTTTGAAAAAACAATCATTTGTATCCATAACTTTACAAATGCTAAAAGCACTCGCCAAAGAAAAAAGCGTTATATCCATGAAAGATGGGTTCTATGCATAGTTGTAAAAACCGGATCGGACCGGCCGGTTCGACCAGAAAACTGGTGAACTGAACCTTATACCGGTCCGGTCCAGTGTTTGAACCGCACAAGGAACTGAATCGGTCAAACTCGGTGTGAACCGGTAAAATAACTTGATATTTTAAAATGTTAGTAAAAATATGTATTTTAAATTTTAATTTTAAACTTTTAACTATTTTTTATTTTTTATTTACATAGGACCGAGTCAACCGGTTCAACTAGTAACCCAGCGGTTGAACCAGTGACCCAGTGACCCAATGACCTGACCGGTTCGATCACCGGGTCGGTTCTGACAACTATGGTTCTATGTTACAAAAGTACTAAAATCCTAAATTTATGTTAACTTTTAAATAGAATTCTCAAATTATCCCACCTTTTATTTTCAATATCAACTCTATCCCTATCTCTTCTTTCTCATATCCCAAATTTTTAGAATCTTCCATTGCCATCACCTTAACCACATTCTCTATTCTCTACTACTCCACCACCACCACTACCATGACGATATTGACATCAATTACCTCAACCATTCCATCTATCAACTCCACCTTTTTCCTTCTCTACCGTAACAATCATAATTACATCATCTTTTAACAACAACAACTGCAAGTAATCAAACCACAAAAAAAAGCATTCAGATTTTTTTTCGGCAAAAAAAAAAAAGATTAAGGGAAGGATGACAGAAAGAGATCGAGGAATCTTAAGTTATTTTAGAGAAGGTGGTGCCATTGACGTTAATGAAAGAGAGATTGATGTCGATTGTACCGCGAAGGTCAAAGAAACTGATCAAGCCACAAAGATTGGAGGTGAGGGCCATCACCACTGCCACCTCTCTCTCAAACACACATACACACAACCTCCTTCGATGTTTCTATTTTTCCTTCTGATTTGATATAATTTTTAACTTCAATTTACTTTCTTTGTCCCTCTCATCTCTATTGTTGGTGTTGGTGAATGTGTCTGGGATGTTGCAGGGGTGCAGTGGATAGTGAAATACAATTTAGGGTTGATGTGGTGGGTGTGATGGAGAGTGACGAGAAATGGGTGAGAGGGACTGATTTTATAGTGTGGTAGGAAGGTGCGAGTAATGGAGGGATCAGGGATGTGAAAGTTTAAGATTTGAGAAAGAAAAGATAGTGGTAGAGTTGAAGTTGAAGATAAATGGTGGGAGTAGTTTCTTAATTTTATTAAAAAATCAACAAAAACTTAATATTTGAATATTTTTATTGCATGAAACTCATTTTTTATTGGTATAACCTTAGTTTTTTTTATGGATACTTTTGTTAGTGTTTGCAAAGTTTATAAGTGTAAATAATTGTTTTTCTTTGAAACTTTTATAAAATGTATACCCCCCACTACTTGGATTTAACAGTGATTAAGTCTTTAATTTATAACGAGAGAGAGAGAGTGTGTGTGTGTTTTTGGAGGGTGATCCTCCTGAGAGTGTTTTTGGAGGGTGATCCTCCTGTATTTGCCCGCCCGTATAACGATTAACAAAATTCAACTCATCCTTTAATTCTTCTAAATTTAGGAATATTTGAATTTCAGCCCTTTTTCTTACACCTTGGAAATCGGAATAATGAAGAAACGTCTAGAATGGTGTGATTGATCTTGAACTCGCTAATTATGATACATATATACATTCTCTTTATTTTTGGTCTGCCACATATACATGTTCCAAATGGTATAAAATTTACTTGCAATTCTAGTTATTGGGAGTGCGCACCTTCGAATAGTTCTTGCCACTTCTGAGCATCAGTTCCAGGACCCTCACCCTAAAATATATGCATTATGTCATAACAATTTCCATACATAAAAAATATATGAGCAAAAAAATGAACTGAATAAAAAGCTCTCATTAAGTGAGGACAACTGTGGTAGAAAACTAAACATTTTTACTCAGGAAAAGAATATAATCTTTCTGTATCATAGGATAATTATCAATATTTGCAGGATTATTTTTCTTAGCAGAATAATCTTTCGAGGATTAAAATAGTAATATACTTGAGAAAAATTCAGCTCTGTACTAAAACAAAATCTCCATAGAAAGGTCTCATCCAGAAATTACTTCAAGTTATAGAAAAATACTGCCTAACACTATAACAGTAGGAGATAATATTAGGTCATTTTAATATGAACACACATGTAAATTGTGTAAATGCGAATGGATCCCCTCAATGCGTAAAATTTCGCATAATCTTGTCATGTGTTAATCTTCTCTATTGGTTTATGGGGTCGATACACGACCCCAGTTTCTTGATCAATGGTGAAAATCAACGGGTCAAAATCATGTAAAATTTTCATGTGAGATCTATTCCCATAATCCAAAAATGAACTTCATTTACCAAAATAATAACATATAAGTTTACCTCAACAGAGTTGACTTCATATACTTGGTTCTTGGTGACTTCAAGATCCAATGCCTGTATGCAAGCTTCAGCAACAATAATTCTGCTGGCCTCTCCAACTAATTTATCTCCTGGAAGCCCATCACAAATTTTATAAAATTTTAGACAAAAAATACTAGTGAAAGTATAAATGATCTGGTATAATCATCTACTGAGTCAAGGGAAGACACCAACAAAGTGAATTAACTATCTTAATCAATTATTTTGAGTTCCAAGATAAAACCCTACTCATACTCAGATATTTATACAATACATAATATACACAAAAATTCCTCCTAATGGCTAGAATCAATCTTTGGCAATTCAGAGTTATTAGGCCTTTAGCTCCATCAAAATCAATCTTTGGGGTGTACTTTTGGTATTTATAAACTTTGGTGGGTACTTTTGTCCACTTCAAATTCTTTCATGTGTACTTTTGTCCATTTACTAAAAAATAAAAGAAAATTGCTTTGAATAATGAGCATTGTATACATACCTTGACCTATAAGAACTGCTCGTCGTTCTCCAGCTGTTGCTTTGAGCAAAGTATTTAAATCATAAGATGTGTATGGTCCATCAGTCAATCTTCCAGGTCTAAAATGCATTTAGATATCCCATATGAGACATGAAGAACTTCAGTCAAACATGATCCAATTTAAACGTCCTCCAACTCTTAGTTTGTCAGATATGAACTTCGGGTAGAGATATGTATATTTTGCATCTTACCTGATTATGGTGAATGGAATACCAGAACTCCGAAGAAAATCCTCTCCCATCTTCTTATACTTAAGAACACCAAATAGATTCATAATGCTACATGAAAAATCAACATTAACAAGTACACGAGTTAGAATTTGGAGAAGAAATTTTACCAAGATAGGTAACATGATTTCATGACACAACAATTTATAGAGGTTCAGCTGGAATTTGTTGCTGTTTCCTTGTCACTTAGTGACATGGTACATAATTAACAAACAGCCTGCACTTGTGAACATGAATAAAGTTCAATTCGAACTAAGAAATCTAGAAAAATTTTCAAAGCACGTATTCTTTCAATTACTAAATGAAGTTGAATTCAAACTAAACAAATCTAGAAAATTTTCTATGACCTATTTTGATCCCCACTAGTTAAACTTCTAACTTCCAATTACACCCCTCAAAACAAATAATACCGAGGCCAGAAAAAAATGGTCTTATTCATTTTGTCTCCTGAATGTGTGTCAAATTTGTAATCTGTAGCCGGATTTTGTCTTCTGTACCTCCTAGGCCCCCCTTTCAAGAAGTGTACACATAACCATAGTTTTGTCCACTGCCACTTTGGGTAACGAACCCATGGTTATAAATGACCCTGATATTAGAGAAAGCATTGTTTCAATCTCCATCTAGTGTAAATATTAACCTTGCATAAAGTCCTAATAGTTAAAGGTACATCCAAAATCAAATCCCTTTTCAAAACCTTCTATTGTAGGAGACCTGAAGGCAAGTCATCAACTATTCATGATCCATTATATAGTCGGAGATTCTCCAGTGAGACAACTCTGTCATAGCCACCTAAGGCTAGAAGTTTACAAAGGAACAGAAGTCAACTATTGCTATTCTGATTATACGAATTTGGAGCACAATAGTAACAATACATATTTAAACCAAATGTTCAATCAAGAATAGCCAATTGAAAGCAAACCTGGTAATTTGAATTCAAAATAACAATACAAATATAAGTAAATTTTAATTTTTTAGTTCATTCTTCTTTAGGAATCATAGATTCACATCTGTGACGAAGAGTCTTTACAACCCATAATGGTTATGTTAAATTAATGTTTTCATCCAATTTTTCATTAGAACTTTCGAAGGGACCCAATCCAAATAAAGAAAAGAAGATTCTGCTTTCAGCATTCTAGCAAAGCAACCGATGGTTTAACAAAGTCACGTACAACTTTGTCTTTAAGAATTTACTCGTGTATGCTTACCTCCACGGCAATTCATTGGACTTAGTCACACCTATTGATGACACAAGAACAACTCTCTTCACTGATGAAGGCAATGCAGAAACTAGATTCTTCACTCCCACCCAATCTTCAAATAAATACTTATAATCAAAATCAAAATATGGAGAAGTTGATGGATTTTTTTATATGTGGTAAGCAACTTTCAATAAAAGCATTACCCATCTACTTAATTTTTCAAAAACTTAAATCAACTAAATAATTTTCAATTTTGATTATTTATGGAATCAAATAATGCAATTTATTCATAATATGATTCTTACCAACTCTTTCTGGTGTATTATCATCATCCCACCGTCTGGAAGGAAAAGCAGTTGTTCCTGTGCAACAAATCACATGCGTAACTCCCTATAAAGCAAGTAAACAAAGAAAAAAAAGAAAGAGAAAGAACATTATTACAATACATTTCCTTTGGTGAATGAAGTTACTCAGCAAAATGAAAAATTTCATATTATCAAATGGTATTAGGCATTGAAAAGGAATTATGAAAGTAGACCTCAAACATGGATGGATCCAAATCTTCCTGCTTCCTTGTGTCGCCTTTGACTACCTGTCATGTCCAGAAACTCCATAAGACCTTTTTTTAATAAATAACGAAAAGCAATATAAACATAAGGCCACTATGGAACCTTTGCAATTTTCATTGTTTTCTCTGATCATTTTATATCAATATATACTTTAAATAAATAACAAGATCAATAACATCAGCATATCTTTTCCATATTGTTGGCTATTTTCAGTTTTTTATGCCCAAAATAACACAAGCTTTGCTCTCTGAATGCTGATCGAGATTAAATGATATACCTGCAATTTATCCCCATCTTGTTTACCAAACAGTGCTGTGGCTTTCTCAGGATCTCTAAGTATCAAGCGTGACTTAACATTCCGCTGAAGCAGTGATGCTACTACCAGCTGCCCTGAATAGCAGATATCACAACCACTTCATAAAATTCCAAAATCAAACTATGGCATGAATAACTATTCAATAATCCGGCCATTTCCATAGCTTACCCGACTTCAAAATGAATGTATAAAAGAACGATAAATTCTTATATAAACACAAGTTTAGCATCACTTTTTGGGCATACTCACAATAAAAATAGGTCTCACTTACCATATTCAAAATACACACCTCAATTCATAAGTCTTGCCAAAGCTTATGTGACTATGTCCAATACTAGAATTTCTCAAATACTTATCTCCATCTCCAGCGTGCAATGCTAGTCACACTTCAGAGAGTAAAGTGTAAAATCTGAATAATTGAATATGAAACTATTGATTTTATCATCAGTTCAAATGCTACACTTTACTATCTTAAAGTGCAACCTACACTTTATAAGGAGCCAGATCCTATCTCTTTAAGATGTTATATCATGAAGAACAAAATCCCCCCTTCATAAAATAGTTTAAGAACAATTCCGCTAACCTACACCAGTATAAAGGAAATCATTTTGATGCTAGGAAACATGGCACACAATTTTTTTCTAAAATATCATTTATCCATTAAAAAATATTCTTTTGCTATTTTCAAAAACTTGAACCCAAACCACTTAGTTAAATAATAAACAATTTGTCATCTCAACTAATTCTATTTCTATTAGTTCTATAAATATTTTAAAAAACAAAAGAGTGAATTGATACACAGTTATGTAGTAACAACCCTTTTCATTACTACATAACCAGTTTTGTTCTAAGAATTAGAACTTACTCAAACAAAAACTGTAAATTTTCTGTCACATACTGATATACTACAACTTATTCAAGTAGAGACCCTAATATATTTTTCACGAAGTAACAAAATTCAATTCGATCTTACCAACTCCTCCAGAGCCTCCAACAACGAGAACAAGTTTTGAAGACGCTGGCGTGCTTTGGCGATTTTCCTTTGACTCTGAACTCCGAATTTCAACGAGTTCCTTGTTGCTCACAGCGTTTTGCGATCCTTCCCTCTCGGTGGAAACAGCGTTTGCATGAACGCGCTTGGAATCGCAGCTCCATCTCAATGCAACGGAAGAAGAAGAAGCGACAGGGATTCTAGTGAAAACTTGAGGCTGTGAAAGGCACTGAATTTTGAGGGAAGAGAAAGGGATTGTAGCAGTTGCAATTGTTGAAGCCATGAACACAATCAGAAGAGATTCTGTTATTAGACGTTAGTCACCACTCACCACTACTTTTATATTTATATTTATTTTTATTTTTATTTTTCGATTAATAAACAATGACCTCATGATATTTAACACACTCATCAGTCATCACCCCTCTATTTTTGTGCCATGTGTCCTTTTCTTACTTGTATGAAATCTAAAAATGATTGTTAAAATGTTAATATGTATTATATTAATTTTTTTAAATTTAAATTGCTATTTTTTTAAAAAAATATTTTTATGTGATTAATCTAAAGTAAAATTTAAATAAAATTAAAACTAAAACGCCTAATCTAAGCAATCAAATAACTAATAGTTGTTAATCACTAAATGAGTTAATCATTAAAAATTTTAAATTGAATAAGTTGGAACGATTTATCAATTTTTTCAATTTTTGATCAATTTTTAATTAGCTCTCAAAAAAAATTAAATCTTTATCTTATAAATAGAGCTAGATGTGAATTAAACCAACTTGTGAGTTAATTCAGATTCGATTTAATTCGAAAAGTTGAGTTTATGGATTTGTGAGTCGAGTTAAAACTTGGCTTAAATATTAAATGAGCTGAATTTGATTGAAATCTAAAGTATTTGATATATTAATGACTTTTTTAAATATATACTAAATTTGATTATTATTAGATATTAATTACTCTTGTCACTCATTAAATTTGAGATTAATTTACTTTTTTAATTTCATTGTTTTTTTTTTTACAGAAAAAACATATCATTTAAAGAAAAGTCAAACGGTACTTACAGATAATAGAGATAAATTAATCACCAAAAAAAAAGATAATAGAGATAAATTAGATCTAAAATTAGAGAAGATGATTAGATAAATTCTATGCTGAACTATAAACTGAAAGTAAGTTCAACGTTTGATTACAAAGAATCTTAACCACTAGAAACATAGACAGATTTGAATCTCTATAATTTCTAAATCAACACTAAAAGTGATGCAACATGTTGAAAAATCTGTTCTTTTTCTCTGCTTAAAGCCAAATCCTCCTCTAGTCAGAAGATATTTCTATGAACAATAAGTGAACTTCAGTGTATACTCCAAGATCTGATAGATCTGTACCAACGTAGCCACACTACCCATAAAGGGAGGACAATAAACCACCACAAAATGGGAGAAAATACACCACATAGGGATATTAAAAAACAAAAATTAAAACAAAATAAAAGATAAACAGAAAGGCGTAGGGGAAGAAACAAAGGAGATAAAGAAAGGAGAGAAGGATTGGGGGAGAAAGAAGAAAGTAAGAAGAGAAACAGAGTTAAACAAAGAAAACTGAAAGAAACCAAAGAAAAAAAAGAGAATAAAGTAAGAAGAAAGAGAAGGGAGGGGAAAAGGGGAGAGGGAGGCCACCACCTTACCAAGTTAGCGGTGGCGGCGGCAGCCTCCCTCTTGGATGCCACAAGAATAAAAAGGCTTCAACCCTAGCAGAGAGAAGAGAGACCGGCTAGGTAGGATAGGGTTAAAACTTATTGCTCTGACGGAGTTAGATTTTTTAATTTCATTGTTTATATTATTCGGCAATATTATTATCTACCTATACTTTTTCTTATCCCTAATACATTAATACAAAAGAAAAGAATTTGGCCGATGACAATAGTTGTAATTCAATGATGATAATTTGACGGGATAAGTACGATTTTGGTCCCTAAAGTTTAATGCCAGAATCGATTTCGTCCCTCTTCTAATTTTGGATTTAAAATCGTCCTTAACATTTTTTTTCGTATTAAAATCGTCCTTTTTAATAAAATTTTTAATTTAATTCCTAAACTACCCATATTTTAATTAAAAAAATAAAATTTTAATGGAACCGTCCCTGAGTGAGGGGAAAGAGAAAGGGGGGAGGGGGACGGCGGCGGCGTTGGTGGTGGTGTTGGTGGTGGTGGAGTGGCAGTGGGTATTGATGATGATGATGATGATGGTGATGATGATGTTGATAATGGTGGTGGAGTAGCAGTTGGTGGTGGTGGTGGAGGAGATAATTATATTGGTAGTAGTAAAGGTATTTTTGTCCAAAAAAATTAAAAGGACGATTTTAATACGAAAAAAATATTAAGGACGATTTTAAATTTAAAATTAAAAGAGGGACAAAATTGATTCTGACGCTAAACTTTAGGGACCAAAATCGTACTTACCCCTAATTTGACAACTTTTTAATAGTGGTAACGATCTTCGCAGTAGTTTAATAACTTCTATCTCTGACAACTTTTGTTGATAGTTCGATAACTTTCGACAAATTTTTGATGACCTCGAATGATCCAGCAACTTCTGACAACCATTGGTTGCCAATAACGATAAAGAATTTTATTATCAATAAAATATGAAAAGATAAAATCATTTATTCAATCAAATTAATTTTCATTAATTTACAATCCAAATATTTCTAAACGAATTTCATTCTTATTTTATATAATTAACTCTAAATACAATAATTGAATTTCAGTTCAATTTATTTAAAATTAAATCAAATCAATTTAAAAAATATTTGGTATTGAAATTAAACACATCTAAACTTTATCTCTTTCTCTAACAAGAGACTTAGGATAGCTAACATATCACCCTAGTAAAAGTTAAATTTATTTGGAATCACATAGATGTATGCATTTTCATCAATTATTGCTCAATAAACATCATCTTATATGGCCAATGAGTAATAGCTCAAATGACATAGTCTCTCCATACTCAATTAAGAGGTTGCGGGTTCGAGTCTTCTATCTTTGGTAAAAAAAAAACACTAACATGATGAAAATAATTAATATTCTAATTTTCCTACCTACTTTATGTAAAGGCATTATTATTTCAGTATATTATCTAGGCTCAACCATAACCAACTATAGAATATATATTTTTTCTCCCTTAGATTTTTATACTATTATCCTCTGCTTTACAATAAACATACATCATCAAAATCTCTACCATCAGGAGAATGAACATGGTTATTGGTTGTAATAATAGCTGTGGTTATTGAAATAGGGTTTGGTGTTTTAGTACTTTTATCATGATTGTTGTTGTTGTTGTGCTCTTCTTCAAAATGGAAAAAAATAGGTCTAAAACATGTATATAAATAGATAAAAAACCAAAACATCCATGGAATTGTAACCAAAACCAGGCCTCCAATGAGATACCATAGATTATACTTTGAACCTGGAAAAATAAGGTACATGCAAAGGAATACACCTCCACCAATGATGCATGCCAAAATAATTCCAAAGATGAGATATATTCTAACATCTCCATCTTTTTTTACCATTGAAGAATAAGAAGAAGAAGAAGAAGATTATTGATTACTAATAAGATTAGTGGGATCAGAGGACCTTTTATCTATTTATTATTATTATTATTTTTTTTGGTTGAAACGATTTTAAAGAAATTTATCAATGTTTTGTGGAGAAACATATGTTGGAAGATTTCAAACAAAGTTTTATTGAAC
>NC_029793.2:10587335-10587639 GCF_000816755.2 Arachis ipaensis | reverse complement strand
TGTGACAATATACCCTTCTCATTTTGTTAATTACTCACTCGGGCCAAACTAAATTGTGCATCATTATTTGACTTATTCTAACACTGATAATTAAAATTCTTCCCTTTATATTTTACTAGCGAATTAACAGAGATGTTAATAATAACAAATTTGAAATTGGTTAATATGATAAATATGTTATACTAAGATCAAGAGATTATGGGCTTCATTCTTAGAGTTAACAAAATGATTTTGTTATATATTGTATATGATGAAGAATAGTTTGGAAAATAAATTTGTACATCAACTCTCACATTCAGTAGCG
>NC_029793.2:10566107-10587285 GCF_000816755.2 Arachis ipaensis | reverse complement strand
ATAGAGTTTGAAAAAAAAATTTTAGGAGATTAAATATATGATTAAATATATAAATTATATAAAAATATGTTAGAATAAATAATTATATTAATTTATATCATTTATATTGAAACACCAAAAATATATATGATAATATGAAAGTGGATTTATACTCATAAAATAATTAGAAGAATTTGATTATTTGATCTTCTTTAATCAAAGCATTCGATATTTTTAATAGGGCTGAATTGCAACTCTTCTTTGCTAGGGAAAAAGCTATGGAGGCGGCTTTGATATGTTGGGGACTAAAACTCCTGAAGTCAATATTTATATTTGAATATGACACCTATTAAACTCTAAAACCCAAACAAAAATAATATCTCAAGCTCAAATAAAAATAATATCTGGTTTTATTCTCATTTAATTTCAAATAAAAAATAATTATGACATATTCAATTTAGTATTTATAATAATAAATGAGATCACCGTTATATAAGTCATTTAATTTGACATAGCATAATTTGTAATTATAATTAATATATGTATTGCCCACAAACAAATTAGGAAATTAAATAATTTTTCAACAATCTCCTACTTAAGCCATACATATATTCTTTCCTGAGATAATCACATCTTATAAACTTTATGCACACATCTGAATGTTATTGTTCATACCCTGGCGCAAAACATAAGCCAGGCCCAAATCAGAGAAAGTCCAGAAGATAGCCACCGAGTTATCGACCTCTAAAGAGGTTGACGTACATTACAAAGTGATGACTCTCCACTGAAAGAGTCAAAATTAATCCCAACTATCTCTCATCTACCTCAGGAAGGGAGATCTCAACAAACTCCAAATAAAGGGGACGGTTAACCACCACCAAGGTGGAACCATTCCAACGGTGGTTATTAGCACATCGCCTATAAATACACTGATATTCTTCAGGTGTGCTTAAAACCCAATTGACTAAAAACCTGCTTATACCCTTGCTAACTTAATAATCGGAGTGTCTTGAAGGTATCCCCCCTCCCCCAATTTCCTCACGAAGAACTTGGTCGGCGGCTACCTGACACAGGATAATTCGGACGCTGCGCCACAAGGAGTTTGGACCTCACGTTCAGACCCAAATACAATCTAGTTTCAGGTAACCCTCGAAACATTGGCGCCGTTGCCGGAGACCTGGAAGTTAACACCCATGGCGGACGATCACTCTGAAGACGGACGTACAACATCCGAATAAGAACCAGAATACCAAGAGATAGGCAACGATGATCAAGCCATCGTGATACCCCTTAGAGAATAGACGAACCACATGGTGAAGGAACCGTGAACAACCCTCCCCGTAGGAGAATTAATTCCGAGATTCATCACCTAGAGGATGAAGATCAACCCCGTTCTACCAAACTTATTGGACTAGTGCAAGGACATCACGACCAACTTGAGCACTAGAACAGGAGATAGAACGATAAAGGGAGGCAGAGAGAAACTTGATGAAAGAAATTAAATGACAAAGAAAGTTAGAAGAAAAGCTTCTAAAGCTGGAATCCAACCTTCAAGGTAGGAACCGACATACAGCTCGGGAAGACACCCTCACTTGGAGGAGAAGATCCTTTCATCGAAGACATCATGCGGGCAAAGGTTCGTAGAAACTTTAAAAGCCCTGACATGAGCCTTTATGATGGAACGACTAATCCGAGGCACTTGGTGCGGAATTTGAGAATATTCACAACTGAACTGGAAAGTGCACCGGGTCGTCCAAGTAATACCTTAGGTAAGTGAAGGTTGATCCCACGAGGACTAAGGAACTGGGCAATAATGATCAACTGATTGACTTAGTCAGGCGAACAGAAAAGTTGGTTTTGTGGGTTTTCAAAAGCATTAAACAATAAATCAAGAGTAAATAATGTAAATAATGAGTTTGGTGTAAAAATCAATGAGAGAAACAGTTAAGGTATCAAAGATGTTTACTTTTTCAGATTAAGTTTTCTTACCAACTATTTTAATCATACAAGATTCATTTCATGGCAAACTGTAATTGACTAAACCCTAATCTCTTAGTGATTTAGTCTCCTTTAATTTTTATCAACCGCCAATCTCTTGGTCACTTGATTCTGATTAGAGGGTTAAGTTCAAATATAGTTTATGGCCACAAAAACCCTAATTGCCCAAGGCTAAACGGATTATATGTCACATATTCAGATTAGTTCAAGTAATTAGCAATTTAGGAGAAATTTACTTTCAAGCTGTGTTCAGGTGAGAGACCTCTCCCAAGAATCACAAGAATGCATCTAGAATAAGGGTCATACTCTCGTTCCACTCAGATTCATAAAATTAAGAATGAAAGTAATCATTGAAATTGAATCAGTATATTAATTTACAGAGAAAACAAGGGTTCTGAAAAGTGCGGAAAAGAGAAAATCTGAAGGTCCCTCTAAAAGGTGAATCTTTTTCCTTTTATATCTAACATAATTTGATTTGAAACTAAAAGAAAATATTCAATTCTAAATCTAAAAGATTTTGTTTGTAAATAAAAAAAAAAAATAAAAGATAAGATAACAATTAAAAGCTAAATCCAGCTAAAGATGCTCCTTTGGGTGAGGTTGACCCGTATTACTGGCATTTAGCGCCAGAAATGGGAGTTCAGCGCCAGAATTTGCAATGCTTGGGCGCTGGTTCTATCCTTCCTGGGCACTAAACGCTAGGCTCAGCGTTTAGCACCAGAATTGGCAGTGATTCCAGAAGAAAAGTATAAACTATTATATATTGTTGGAAAGATCTGGAAGTTGGCTTTCCAACGCCGTTAGAACCGAGTCAATTGGAATTTTGTAGCTCAAGTTATACTCATTAGAATGCAAGGAGATTAGGTTGACAGCATCCACTTTCTTCCTTTGTTTTTGCACAAAACTCTGCCAAATTCGTCCGAATTTTATCTGAAATAATAAAAATACCAAAAAAACTCAAAGTAACATCTAAAGAGAATTTTAGCACTAAAATATAATTAAACTTACTAAATTTAACTAGAAAATAAGCAGAAATGGGTATAAGATGCTTACGCATCAGCACCACTTAAGCAACTTCAAGAGTCGGATATATTTGCCCGATGCCTCAGATACGACTCGTTGCAACGCCTTTCCAACAACCCTCACCAAGTCGCCTATAAAGTGGTTTGACATTCTGCCACCTAGGTCGGTCACTAGCTTCGACGACCTCGTAAGAAAATTTCTCACCCGATTTTCAATTAAAAAAGACAAGGTCAAGCATGCACCTAGCCTGCTAGGAGTCAAATAAAAAATTGGAGAATCCCTCAGAGACTACATGGAAAGATTCAAGAAGGCGTGCCTAGAAATCTAAAATCTGCCCACGGAAGTAGTAATAATGGGTTGGTCAATAGTCTCTGAGAGGGGCCTTTCTCCCAGTGCATCTCAAAGCGGCATCCGACGTCTTTAAATGAAGTACAGGAGCGAGCCGAGAAGTAAATCAATATGGAGGATAATGTCAGGCTATGAGAACCTAATCTCCGACAAACACAACATTATCAAACTAGAGAAAAGGAGAAAGGAATACAACTCGGAGAAACCAAGGAGGTACCACAATTATACCCCGTTATGAGTTTCCCTTGTGGATGTTTATAGGAAAATTTACCATACCGAGAAGCTTCTCCCTCCTCGGCCAATTAAAAATAAGAAGGGAGGAAGTCGTACTAAATATTGTGAGTACCATAAGCTATATGGACATTCTACAAATGAATGTTACAACCTAAAAAACGTGATTGAGAAACTGGCCAGGAAAAGTCGGTTGGATAAGTATCTCATAGAAAGGTTGGACATATCTCATGAAAAGGTCGGACAGTCACAGAAAGAGAAAAAGGGATGAAGAAGACATCGGCCGAAGAGATCGGTCCACCCGAACTCCAGAAAGGCATATCCACATGATAGCAGGTGAATTTGCCGGAGGAGGTCTCACTAAGTCATCCCAAAAGAGACACCTAAAGGAGGTCTATCAAGTGGAGGAAGAAATCCCTGATTCGCCAACCATTTCTTTCACAAAAGAAGATGTGCAGGGTATAATACTCGGGCATGATGACCCCATAGTAATCATCATGATACTTGCCAATGAAAATCTTCATAGGACCTTGGTGGACCAAGGAAGTTCAGCTGACATTCTATTCAAACCTGCTTTCAACAAGTTAGGGTTAGAAGAGAAAGAGCTGAAGGCATACCCAGACACTCTCTTTGGGCTAGGGGATACGCCTATCAGACCATTGGGCTTCATTTCCCTACCCACCACCTTTGGTAAAGGGATAAGGTCCAAAACCTTGACTATCGACTACATTGTTGTTGATGTAGCTTTAGCCTATAACGCCCTGATAGGGCGGACAACCCTAAATCGACTAAGAGCCGTTGTCTCCACTCCTTACCTTAGCATGGAATTTTTGACGCAGAAAGGGATTGCTACTATCAGAGGGGATCAAAAGTTAGCAAGAAAATTCTACAATGAAAGCTTGAATCTACGTGGTAAAGGTAAAGAAGTCAATTCAATTGAACTCGGTGGAGTACGAGGGAGAGATGACCTAAGACCACAACCTGAAGGAAAGACAGAGGAAGTGCAGATCGGGAATGAAGTCGGAAAAGCCACTAACATAGCAGTAAACCTAGGGGCAGATTTGAAGGAAGGTCTCATCAAGCTTCTATTGAAAATTCCGACCTCTTCGCTTGGAAAGCGTCCGATATGCCTGGAATTGATCCTGAGCTCATGACCCACAGGCTCGCAGTGTATCCTAGATCCCGGCCTGGTCAGCAAAAAAGGCGTAAACTCGGGACTGAACGAGCTCAAGTGGTCGAAGAACAAGTTCGAGCATTGCTAGAAGCCGGGTTCATCAGGAAAGTTAAATACCCATCATGGTTGGCAAATGTTGTGTTGGTAAAAAAGAAAAATGGAAAGCGGAGGATGTGCGTCGACTACACTGACCTCAATAAAGCCTGTCCAAAGGATCCATACCCTCTTCCCAATATTGATGCTTTAGTAGATTCATCTTCAGGATATCAATACTTATCTTTTATGGACGCATACTCGGGATATAATCAATTCCCGATGTTCAAGTCGGATCAAGAGAAGACATCGTTCATCATTCCAAGAGCGAATTATTGTTACGTGCTCATGCCATTTGGTTTAAAAAATGCGGGTACCACATATCAGAGATTGATGAACAAAATATTTTCGCCACACCTCGGAAATTTAATGGAGGTATATGTAGATGACATGTTGATAAAAACTAAGGAAGAAGCAAATCTCCTGTCCGATTTCTCACAAGTATTCAATACCATAAGGAAGCACGGGATGAGATTGAATCCCACAAAATGCACCTTTGCAGTAGAAGCAGAAAATTTTTTGAGGTTCATGCTCACACAAAGGGGAATTAAAGCCAATGCTGACAAGTGCAGAGCCATCTTAGATATGAGGAGTCCGACCTACTTGAAAGAAGTCCAACAGCTGAATGGACGACTTGTAGCCTTATCCAGATTTTTGGCAAGATCGGCGTTAAGGTCCTTGCCCTTTTTTTCACTGCTAAAAAAAGGATGCCAATTTGAATGAACTCCTGAATGTGAAAGAGCTTTTCAAGAGTTCAAGAACTTTTTAAGTAAACCGCCCATTCTCACTCGGCCAAAAACAGGAGAGGAACTTGTATTGTACTTGGCCGTTGTTGATAAGGCGGTAGCTTCAGTTCTGATACGGGAAGATGAAGTCGGACAACATCCCATTTATTTCACCAGTAAAGTCTTACAAGGACTAGAATTGAGGTACCAAAAAATTAAAAAATTTGCATATGCCTTAATTCTGACATCTAGAAGGCTCTGACCTTACTTCCAAACACACACCATAAAGGTTCGAACTAATCAACCCATGAAGTAGATCCTCTAGAAAACAGACATAGTATTATATTAGTAGCAAATATTATCATTTTAAACCAGTAATAGTTTGTACTCGTATTTATAAGATTTTGTATAAGTTAAATTTTAAAATGGTTCCTGAAATTACACTTGGCCTCAAAGTAATCCCTAAAGTTAGTTACCCAAATTTGTCCTCGAAATTGCACTCTAAAACTCATAATAGTTCCTAAGACACTTTTCATCGTCAGAAAGTTGAATTTGATTTATTCCTACCAAAACGACGTCATTTTGTATTTATAAAAAAAATCCCATTAGCCTTCGATGCCTCCCTCTCGAACCCCTTTCCCCATTCGTTCAGGTCATATCCACAACTATCTCGAGTTTAAGACATGTCCATTCAAATCACTTTTTTCATAACCGAAGTAGTTCCTAAGAAGAATATTGAGAGTAGAGAAGGAACAGAAGCTCATGAAAACATGCATCCAATATGTCACTTCTCAATAGACTTGGGTCAAATTTTTCAATGTGGTTTGTCGTGAAAACGAAGACCCTTTCACATCACCTAACAAGACTACAACCCATCCATAAAATTCAGCAACCCAAACAGAGTAACTGAGGATAGAATATAAGGATTTTTTTAGAAAATTCATTTCTCAATCTCTTCATACCGCACACTTCAAGGTTCTATTCAATCTTCAACAATTTTTAATTTCGATGTTTGTTTGTACAGAAAATCTTTGAAGACCAAAATTTTTGTATTTTCAATTTGTTTTGCTTTTGTGCTGTTGATTCAGATTTTATTCTTTTTTTTCGTTTCTTTTGTTTCTACAAAGCTAAATGGTTGAAACGACAGTAGAATATAATTTTTCTAATGGTTTCAATGAACTGTCGAGGATCGAGGCTTTGGAGAGGGAGAGGGATGAGCTTGCAAGCAAGAGCGTGGAAAAGAAGGAGCATAT
Organism: Arachis ipaensis; assembly: GCF_000816755.2. NCBI lineage: Eukaryota > Viridiplantae > Streptophyta > Magnoliopsida > Fabales > Fabaceae > Arachis > Arachis ipaensis. The sequence goes on along the minus strand of NC_029793.2, from coordinate 10,580,461 downwards.
TAAGAAGCTCACGTTGGAAATCGAAGGACTCCGCCGTGATGGCGATGAGATGAGGGAAAAAGTTTTGTGATAGAAGGATCTAGGTGATGACGTGTTCCCAAAGGACGGTGGCGCTGCTCAAGGTGTCGGAAATGGTGTTATTGTTGGCAAGGCCAAAGGTGAAGGCAAAAGAAATAAGGGCGCGTGTGAGGTTGAGGCGGTTGAAGAGCTTGGTGATGGCAAAATAGAGATCCAGTAGGAATACCTCTTGGAATATGATTTGGGGATATGACCAAAATGAACGGGAAAGGAGTTAGGAGGGAGACATTGAAGGCTAATGATTTTTTTTTTTAATAAATACAATTCGTCCCGTTCAGCTTTTCAACAACGGAAAGTGCTTTAGGAATTATTGAGTTTTAGAGTGCAAGTTCGAAGATAAATTTGAGTAATTATAACTTCAGTGACTACTTTAAGGCTTAAGTGCAACTTTAGGAACCACTTTAAAATTTAACTTGATTTTACATATAAAAATACATAATTTACATCTATATTTATTATAGTTTTTTTTTAAATAAAAAGCTCAACACAATAAGGTGGAGCATCATAGTCTCAACAGAAAAGTACTAAACAGATAAAATAAACTAATTCCTAATCATTTCTGACAAAAGCTATCCACAACCCAAAAGATCAAATATTACTTCACTCTTTATAATTCTTAATGGACCTGTTAACTATTGGAACACCTGATTCTTGATTCCTGAAAATTCTGTCATTGCTAATAGTTATACATATATTTATTATTGTTATACATGCAAATTAATATAATTCACTTTTATTTTTATCAAAATTTACATATATAAATTAATAAAATATATTTATTAAAAATAATTTGATATTTATGCGGACAAAAATTACTAAAATTTGCTTATCCCTCTCAATTTCTTAATAGTTAATAATAAATTGTGTTAGCATTGCTCTTGAAAAACCTTTTAAATAAATTTACTGTTACTCATAAATTGTAGTAGTCATACACTCATTTTGTGTCATGTACTCGTGTGGACCCATGAAACATGAAATTATTGTTAAACTGGAAACCTCCTCACTTTATCACTCTCTCCGCCTGTGTCTCCTCCTCATCGTTAGCTAACTCAATTCCAAATCTCAATTTGAAACCGAATCCATCACTGAATACGTGATTCATGGCGGAGTTTCTTGATCTGGAATCCCAGGATGGCGTCCGGATGCCCTGGAACGTCATCCCCGGCACAAAGCAAGAAGCCGCCAACGCCGTCGTCCCCGTCGCCGTAATCTACACTCCCATCAAACACTTCCCCTCATCCGCCGCCCCTCTCCTCCCATACCAGCCCCAGCGCTGCCGCACCTGCCGCTCCGTTCTCAACCCCTTCTGCATCGTCGATTTCGCCGCCAAGATCTGGATCTGCCCCTTCTGCTTCCAGCGCAACCACTTCCCCCCTCACTACGCTTCAATCTCCGACGACAATCTCCCTGCTGAGCTTTTTCCACAGTACACAACAATAGAGTACGCGTCCACACCTGATCCTACCGCCACCGTCCCGCCGGTGTTCCTCTTCGTCGTCGACACGTGCGTCATCGAGGAGGAGATTGGATACCTACGCTCCGCCCTGCTTCAGGCGGTGGAGCTTTTGCCGGAGAATTCGCTTGTGGGATTGATCACGTTTGGGACCTTCGTGCATGTTCATGAGTTAGGGTTCGCTCAGGTTCCTAAGACTTATGTTTTTAAAGGATCTAAGGATGTTTCGAAGGATCAGTTGCTTGAGCAGATGTGCTTCTTTGCCAATAAGCCGAAGCCGGCCGTCGGCGTCATTGCCGGCGCCCGGGATGGCCTGTCCAGGGAGAGCATTTCGCGGTTCTTGGTGCCTGCTTCGGAGTGCGAGTTCACCCTGAATTCGGTAATACTAATTTGTTATTTTAATTTCTGGTTGGAGTGTGTTTGGAGGAGGAAATTAGGAATTTAGGATCAACTCTGTGACTCTGTCAGGTTAGTGGAAAAGAAAGGAAGAAAGAACATTAGATTAGTATAATTGATGACTAAGAGATGGTTAGGATCATACTATAACGAAATTTTCTTCTCTTTTTGTGAATGCTGGTGTCTTAGTGAAATAGAGTGTTGCTATGTATGCTGCCACCCTCACAATGACTTTACTTGTTTTGTAATCTATATCATGTTGAAGGACCATCTGATAAATGCGAGTGAATTAGGTGTTTTAGCAATTATTTTAAGTGAACATGAGAGGATCCTGATGATAATGTGTATTTGGTGTTAATTTTTTATTGTGTGTGATTTGGTTGACAGGTTTTGGAGGAGCTGCAGAAGGATCCTTGGCCGGTGCCTGCTGACCAGCGTGCGACGAGGTGCACCAGTACTGCACTGAGCATAGCAGCCAGTTTGTTGGGGGCATGCGTTCCTGGCTCGGCCGCAAGAATTATGGCTTTCATTGGTGGGCCAGCAACTGAAGGACCTGCTCCTGTAAGACTTGCTGATCATACTCGTTAATGTATGCTGTATATGCTATTTAGTGTACTTGCATATATGGCAATTTTTGAGTCCTATTACTAATTTAGAGAATTGCCACTAAGTATGAAAATATATTACTATGACTCATTGATGACCCGGCAATCATTTACTTCATTTCACAATAGGAGAATTTTAATTTTAAAAATCTAAAAAAACCTAAATTGCTGGGTGGAAGTTGAAGCATACCATTTGGAATATTCCAAGGTTCTTGAACGAAATTGTAGCATTCTTCGTTGATTAATTAATTGTAATAATTGTTTAATTCATTATTATTATTATTATTATTACTTTTGGACTTTGGTATCTCATCCAATGGTAGAAGATGATTTGTTTGTTGAGAGTTTTTTTTTCTTGCATACCAAGAAACTATCGCACAACCAATGCAAAGGATTTAAATTTTAATGTTTGATTGTCTACATAGTTTACCATGGGGCACTATGGTGACAAAACTTGGTTGTTGTGTGAATGTGATGAGGGTTGTCCAGACTTATCTGGCTGCATATATATAACTAAACAGAGGTAACAACATAAGCACATATTATAAACTAACATTTACTTTCAGAAGAGTTGCAACATCGTTCTTTTATGTTGGATAATTATTTTACTTCTCTTCATCTAACGGGCAAGCATGATTTCCACCTACTCTGATTGGCTTATTACGGTTGGCTGATTCTCTTATATGTACCGTTGTAGATTGTGTCCAAACAACTTACTGAACCGATTCGTTCCCACAAGGATTTGGATAAAGATTCTGTGCCACATTACCATAAATGTGTGAAATTTTATGATGGACTTGCAAAGCAGCTTGTACATCAAGGTCATGTGCTAGATCTCTTTGCTTGTGCTCTTGATCAGGTAATGCTTTCACTTTGTACATTATCCTTCTTTGATTTGTGAGCAGCATTCTGCTTGTTTTTACGTTGCAAGTGCTTGGCACGATTTTCTCCCTAGTTTCCACCTGGAAAACTGTTCACTGTTTAATATTTGTCAAGCATATAATATTGAATGATAGCCCATCTGCTAAGTAATCTGAGGAGGAGTCTTTTGGTAATGGTTTTCATTTTCATTCACTTCCCATTTATTTATCTGTATATTGAATATACTTTTGGATGTGCTATGGTCATGCATTTACCTTCCTGGACTTATAATTGTTCAATACCAGTGGTTGGAAACTTGGAATTAAATATTTTCTAACTTAAAATATAAATCTTAGGCTCCAATCAAATGCTCCACATCCTAGCAATAATAGTTGCAAATTGTATAGAGATTGTCCTCTTGACTTCTACCAAAACCACTAATACAACAACAACAACAAAGCTTTGTCCCATTAGGTGGGGTCGGCTACATGAATCAAACGACGTCATTGAGTTCTATTATGTATCATGTCTACAGGGAGATCGTTTATATGTAGATTTTGTTTGATTACTTTATGGATGGCCTTCCTAAGTCTTTTTCTGCCTTTCACCCCTTATCCATCTTCTATCTCATCCACCCTCCTGATTGAGTGTTTTGTCGGTCTTCTTCTCACATGTCCAAACCACCTGAGACGCGATTCTACCATATTTTCCACAATAGGTACTACTCCAACTCTCTCTCTTGTATCTTCGTTCTTTATACTATTCAATCGGGTATGACCACTCATTCATTTCAACATTTTCATCTTTGCCACACTTAACTTATGTTCGTGCTTCTCTTTGGCCATCCAACAGTGTACCATAAAGCATAGCCGGTTTGATAGCAGTGCAATAGAATTTACTTTTAAATTTTAAAGGCACTTTTTTGTCACGTATAAAACCAGACGCACTCCGCCATTTTAACTAACCTGCTTGGATCCTATGATTTACATCCAGTTCAATTTCTTCATTATCCTGTATGATGCACCCAAGATATTTAAAACTTTTAAACTTTCGTAGGATGTTTTCTCCAATCTTCACCTCTGTATTAGGGTTTTCCCTTCGGCGGCCGAATTTACATTCCATATATTCCGTCTTGCTATTGCTTATGCGCAGACCATACACTTTTAGAGCTTCTCTCTATAAATCTAACTTCTTATTTAGGTCTTCCCTTGACTATTCTATAAGGATGATATCATCGGCAAAAAGCATGCCCTATAACACAGGCTCTTGGATATACTCTGTGAGTACTTTCAAGACTAATGTAAAAAGATATAGACTTAAAGGATGATTCCTGGTGTAATCCTATACTAATAGGAAATTCCCCTACCACACCGCCTTGAATCTTTACACTAGTTGTAGCCCTATCATACATGTCTTTAATTACACGAATATATGCGATCCTTACTCTCTTCCTTTCCAAAACCTTCCATAAGACCTCCATTGGCACCCTATCGTACCCTTTTTTTCAAATCAATAAACACCACATGTAAATCCATTTTATTACTATGATACCTCTTCATCATCCTTCTTAACAGGTATGTAGTTTCAGCGGTGGATCTGCCAGACATAAAATCAAATTGGTTCTTTACTTGTGTCTCTTGTCTCGGCATCTGTTCTATCACCATTTCTCATAATTTCATGGTATAACTCATGAGCTTGATTTCTCTATAGTTTTTGTAATTCTGTATATCCTTCTTATTCTTGTAGATAGGTATCAATGTGCTTTTTTTTTCACTCATCTGACATCATTTTTTACCTTAAAATCTCATTAAAAAGCTTGGTTAACCAACTGTGTCTATCTCCAAGGTCTTTCCAAACTTCAATCGGAATATTATTGTTTCCTACTGTCCTACCATTTTTCATGTGCTTTAGAGCTTCTTTCACCTCCAAGTCTCGAATCTTTTGACAGTAGTCGACGTTTTGATCTTCTTCCCTTGTGCATAACCGATCAAGGCTCGAAAGAGTCTTCTGTCCTTCAATAAATATTCGTCGAAGTAATTCTTCCACATTTTATTAATCTTCTCATTGAGCCAAAACCTCTCCGTCTTTATTCTTTATGTACTTAACTTGATTCAAGTCTCTTGTTCTTCTTTCATGGCCCTTTGCGATTCTATATATACCTTTTTCTCCTTCTTTCGTACCTAAAGATTGGTAGAGACTCTCATATGCTATTGTTCTTGCTTCACTTACAGCCACTTTTGTCTCTTTCTTAGCCGTCTTATAATTTTCCCAATTATCTGCATTGCGGTACAAAAATCACTCTGTATTTTTGCCTTTATCTTTTTTTGTACACTCACATTCCACCACTATGACTCATTGTCTCTTGGTTCTGTCCTTCTAGATTCCAAAACTTTCTTTTGCTATTCTTCTAATAACTTCTGCTATCTCCCTCCACATCTCCTTCGCGCTTCCATCCCTTTCCTACTTTGCCTCTTGTGTTATCCGTCTTAGGAAGTTTCTTTGTTCTTTACCTTTCATCTGCAATCGCTTTATTCTTGGGTTCTTCGTATGATATCTTTTCCTCAATATTTGCTAAACGCGAAAATCTATGAAGAGCATCCTATGATGTGTTGTTAAACTCTCCCGTAATAATTTTACAATTAATGCAAAATTTCCAGTCGACTAACAAGAAAGTCGATTTGAGAGCTTGTCATGCCACTCCTGTAGGTTATAAGATGTTCGTCTCTTTTTTTAAAACATGTATTTGCGATGAGAAGGTCATAAGTTGAGGAAAAGTTCAAAATAGTTTTACCCTTGGTATTGGCCACCCCAAAACCATGGCCTCCGTGAATATTTTCATGCCAAGTCACTTCTTTTCCAACATAGTCATTTAAATCTCCTCTTAAGAAAATCTTATCTCCTGAAGGTATGTCTTGGACCAAACTTTCTAGATCCTCCCAAAACCTTATCTTGTGTTGCTCGTCCGAACCCACTTGCGGTGTATAGGCGCTAATCACATGAAAAGTACCTCCTTCCACCACAAGTTTGATAGAGATGATCCGATCACCCACCCTCTTGACATCCACTGCGTCCTTCTTCCACTGCTTATCTACGATAATACCTACACCATTCTTATTCTTCAACTTTCTTGTATGCCAAAGTTTGAATCCGGAGGTATCCAACTCTTTAGCTTTTGCGCCGACTCATTTTGTTTTTTGTAGGTATATGATGTTAATCTTCCTCCTTGGCATGGTATTCACCACCTCCATGGATTTTTCTGTTAGAGTACCTATGTTTCATGTCTCAAATCTCAACCTTCTGTTGCTCCGACTTTTACCTTTACCTTTTTTTTTTGTGAACTAGCTTATTTACCCTCGTTTGTTCATGAAAACGCGGGAACCCTTGCTCATTTAACACTACACCCGGGCACCGATGCAGCGTTTCTTGCTCATTTGACACTGTACACGAGCCATACAGCGCGTTGCTTCCGGACAACGACCTAGTTTTAGCGCAATAACATCTTTGATCCATGTCATGAAGATTCACCTAAATTTTTATGTTGGCTGTCGAAGGTCAAACACAAACCTCCTCCTTTATCCGGGTTTGGGACTGGCTATGTACCGTAGGTGTAGGATAGACGGAGTTTACCAAAACCGCTAATGCTAATAAAATTTGGTTCTATGACCAAGGCAGACCCCAAATCTTTCACTAGTGACTAACCATAATCGCCATACAATAATGATGTAAGAAAGGTGGTTCCGAAATACTTTGTTGATTGTCCAAAAATTTTCATTTTAGGCTTAATCAGTTGTTAGGAATTATGCCTTACTCTAAGAAACAAAAGAAAGATTCTTTATAGATGACCTAAGTGATGTTATATTTTTAGGCAATGTGGGAGAGAATTCTCCCAATGACGCAATGATAAGTGTCTCCTACCATATCTAGATATAGTGTACATGTTTATAATTCTTGTCCGTGATCCATGGTCTATAAGGATAATTTTTTAAGTGTTGTACCTAATCTCAATCCTGTTGGAAGTTTTGTTATGCTAATACTATTAAGAGGTTTGTGCTATATAGGCTGATAAGGCTTTAATTGCTAAACTAACAATTTTCTGCATTCTGTTTTGCCCACAGGTTGGCATTGCTGAGCTTAAAACTGCTGTTGAGAGGACTGGTGGCCTTGTTGTACTTGCTGAAAGTTTTGGTCATTCAGTTTTCAAGGATTCACTTAAGCGTATTTTCCAAGCCTCTAATTATGATCTTGGTCTATCATCAAAGTAAGTATTAAAAGATTTTCATTATTTTTAATTTTTATATGGTACATGAATCTTCCTTCTCTGATCCCTGTCGTAAATATTTGGTGAAATTTTATGTTTACTGTTGATAGCCTAGCACAACCTTTCTATTTCACCTGGCCCTTGGGAGTTGGGAATGCCTTTTCTTAGTTTTTCAATTAAGCCTAACATAGACAGATTTCAAGCAAATGGTGCTAAATGAGATAGGTTAAATGTTGCAGAAATAAGGATGCTGCAACGGCTGATTAAATGCACTACACAAAATTGAACTAGGAATAAGTGTATTAGAGATAGAGTTGGGGTGGTGGCTTATTGGATAGAAGATGGTAGTATTTTGCCTTAGGTGATTTGGATATGTAAGGACAAGACTTCTGGAGGCCCAAGTAAGAAGAGTTTATCAGATAGAGTATGGTCTTGTAGGTTGTAGCTAGAGAGGTAGAGGAAGATTTAGATAAACCAAAAGTGGACATGAAAGTGGTCCAGTGTTGGTTTAAATGTAAATATAATTGTTGACTTACTCTACCTTATTGGAGAAGGCTTAATTGTTGTATATGGATCATAGTTACGTTCATTGGTTTCAGAAACAAAAGCATACCCCATGGTGCACTCTGTCTGCCAAGCTGCTGAGTGCTGACTCAGTCAGTTCCTTTCTATTACATATTAGGTGAAGCTCATTCCAATACCAATTTAATGCTGGATGATAGACAAATATGCTGCTGTAAACATAGATTTATTGCATTTACATAAGATTCTAACATATTGAACTCCTAATTAGTGTAGATGATTCTGATCATCTTGTCTTGCTGTTTTAACTTATTTCTGCAGTGGAATATTTGAGATAAACTGCTCTAAGGACTTGAAAGTTCAAGGTATTATTGGCCCTTGTGCAACTCTTGAAAAGGTACATCTAGCAGGTTAACACTGTATTGTGCTACTATTGTATTATAGTAACCCCAGCCCCAAAAGGAAAAACCTCTGCCCTCGGGGGTAAAAAAAAGATGCTTAACTCCTTCCTCGTACATGGTGCAGAAAACCCCATTGTGTTCAGATACTGTTATTGGTCAAGGAGGTACTAGTGCATGGAAGATGTGTGGCCTTGACAAATCCACATCGTTGTGTCTGTTTTTTGATGTCGTGAGAAAGGAAACTCCTGATGCTACAGTGCAGTCTACAAGCAATCAATTTTACTTCCAATTCCTGACTTAGTATGAAAATAATCCATGTGCACCTTTGTGTTATGTATTACCTGTTATGGTAGTGTAGATAAATTATATCTCACTCATTACAGATATTTTGCCTCAGTTATCAGAGTAACAGCGGGGAAATGAGACTTCGAGTTACAACTCTTTCACGTAGATGGGTTGCTGGACCAGGAAGTTCACAGGCAAGCTTTCATCTCCTACCCTTTGATGCATTTTATCTGGTTCATTTGATCACTAACGCCATTTATTTCTAAATATATATTGATTCGGTATTCGGAATTCTGAAAGTCATTTGTTCAAATAGACCAAGAACTTATTTTCATCACAAAGAGTACATGATTATACTTAGTTTGACTTGTGTAACATTAGGGATGTGATTTTTGATGGGAAGACTTGTTAATTTCTCCATTTTTCTGCTAATGGTAGTAGCAGGAGTAATAGAGTTTGCATCATTGGGAATGATGGCCCTCGGTTTAATTTTAGTTTATTTTGGAATGATGACATTTTTTTAGGTTGAGGTATGATGATTTAGGACCTCTATCTATAAAGATTTAACAGAGAACTTTGTCCCGTAAAAATGAAAAAGTTAAACAGGAAATTTTACGGTAATGCAATATTATTTTTGAATAAATAAATGCTTATTTAACTCTAGTTGTAGAACCCTGTAACATTAACATGCTACCGCTGATGGAATTCTTTGTTGTTTGAGGAATATTTGAAACGTGATTAACAAGATTGTAACACTGAAGAATTGAAAGGATGTAGGATGAGAGGAATCTATGTGTGAGATAAGTGCACCTTGGCTCGTTAACATTGGCCCAAGGTGTTGCAAGGTTGAGACATCTGATGGCTTGATGGGTTTTAAAATTTTTATTGGTTTTAAGTTGTTATAAGAAAATTGCTGTCTTTTATCTTTTTCAGTTTTTCTTTTTTTCATACATGACGTCAATGCTTATGGTGCTTCAATGCTCCATTGGATGATTTATAAAGTAATTTGAGCACTTTATTTTTCTTGCTTGGTAACTTGGAGTTATCATATTTCACGATATCATTTGTATTTTATTCATTTTTTATGAAGTCATTTTCCAAAGTTCATCAGTGTTTTATATGTAAAATTCTAGGACTTGATAGCTGGATTTGACCAAGAAGCAGCGGCTATAGTCATGGCACGCCAAGTCTCTTTCAAAATGGAAACAGAGGTGAATGTTTGATATTTTCTGCACTTACAGATTTTGCAGAAATGTGCTAGCCTATTGTCCAATTCCCTTTAAATATGTCAATTGTATATTTTCTAGCTGGATAAACTCAACATAATTGGTTCATGTTTTCTTTTCTCACTTAGGCTCTGGGTCCATAATATGGATCAGGGGCATAGAATGCTGTGTTGCTAAGTCATACAAGATCCCACTGTGGCTTGGAGTTTAATTTGTGTGATACATCAGTGATCTAATTAACGGGACACAAAGAATGTCCTTTAAGCCCACTATAGATTATTGGAGTAATTGTTAGATTTTGGTTTTTAATTTTGTAGTTTGATTGCTTTTCAGAGCATGAAATTGTCCTGGGGAATAATAAAATGGTCGAGCATGAGAAGTGGCACAGGGTCTCCATTTCATATAAAATGAAATGAAGGACAATGGAGTCTAAACCCATTATGCTTTAGTAAAATATAATAAATGTTTAGTTTGCAAAAGAAGCAAATGTTTCATTATTTTTCTTTTTGCCACCTGATATATATGATGCATCAACCGTTGCGAGAACTGAAAACTTACTTGCGATTGTCCTAGAAAGCAACTATTGGTTGTGTAAATGGTTTTATTTTTATGGCTTGTGTAAATTTTTCTATTATGCCATTGTATAACATGATGCAATTTTGGGAATTAGGCTGAATTTGATCCCATCAGATGGTTGGATAAGGCATTGATAAACTTGTGTTCCCGGTTTGGAGAATATCAGAAGGACAGTCCAACTTCTTTTAGTTTGTCTCCCAGGTTGTCAATATTCCCACAATTTATGTTCCACTTACGACGTTCTCAATTTGTTCAGGTATGCATTTTCTATTTTCAGTTCTTTAAATCTGTTGCATTGCTGATGTGTGCCCTAGCTTTATTTTTGTACTTAATGGTGTTTACATCCTGAATTTGTTTATTGCAGGTCTTCAATAATAGTCCAGATGAGACTGCATACTTTAGAATGATATTGAACCGCGAAAATGTTGCCAATTCTGTTGTCATGGTTCAGCCTTCGTTGATTACCTATTCATTCCATTCAGGTCCTGAACCAGCTCTTCTTGATGTGGCAGCCATTGCTGCTGACAGGATCCTGCTTTTGGATTCATTTTTCACTGTTGTTATTTTTCATGGTTCGACCATTGCTCAATGGCGCAAGGCTGGATATCATAATGAACCAGAACATCAGGTATTCTTTTATACTTCTTACAGCTAATTGAGAAACATGAGCTATATATTGATTGAATAATGGTGTTTATTTTTGTCATAAACCAAGTATTTAGCAAGCCATTTTAGAGGTGGGCTTTTAATTTCTTAATTTTTTTTTCTCTTTTTATTTGGTCCTATACCCGCATTTGTTAGTCTTCTCACATGACAAACCATCTTCATATCGAGGTTCTATAAACTCTCTCTATAGTTGTATTTAATTCATTTGTTTGTGATCTGATCTTGTATGCCCATTCGTTTATTACATTATTCCTGCAGCACTTAGATTATGCTCATTTTTGCAGTTTACTGCCCTCGTTTCTGCACTTCAGTGTCCGATCTTATACAGTAAAATTTACCTTAGAGCATGAGACACCTTTCGATTTCATATAAAACCCGACATCATCTGACAAGATATTCGACAACATTTTATACAAATTTTAAACTACTAAAGCTTGCAACATCTGAAAGTAGATTGAATAAGCTATTTCGTCTAAAGATTTGGACCTATTAAGATCTCAGGTATAAAAATTGTCAACCCACGCCAAATCTCAGACCAAATAGATAAAAAAAAGAAAGAAAAAAAGGGACCAAAGCAGGTTGTTGGACCTCTTTTCTAGATTTTGTAGGCTTCAAAGGGTCCTTTTGAGGTCTTTGGCTTAAAGCTGTATCATTGATGCTCTTGACATTGTATTTGTGTACAGAATGCCTTCCATTAAATTCACTACATTTTGCAGGCATTTGCTCAGTTACTACGAGCTCCTCATGATGATGCAGAGTCGATAATAAAGGAAAGATTTCCCGTACCTCGCCTAGTTGTTTGCGATCAGCATGGTTCCCAGGTGACCCACCATTCCTTATTGCATTCCACTTGTTTGTTGTGTAGTCTTTATCTCCCGCTGTATGTGCCTCGCTGCTAAACCAATTACCATCCTGTTTTGAGATAGCTTATGAATGTCACCGCATTTATCTTTATCACTGATGAACTTGGACTGGGATGTGAATAACTCCAGGACAATGCTAATATTACTATAATGACCAAATGGTATAGATTTGAATGATGGCGGATGCCACTCTCTCGTGGTTCAAATCTACGCTATTAAATTACCTTACTACATGATGTATCAAGTTCAACCTGGTACATAAGACATTGTCAGTAACTCGATATGTTCGATTTCATGTACATGTTAATTATTTTTGCAGGCGCGATTTTTACTAGCAAAGTTAAATCCTTCCGCTACTTATAACTCCGACGCTGCTCTTCCTGGAGGAGATATTATCTTTACAGATGATGTTAGCTTCGAGGTCTTTCTGGATCATTTACAGAGATTAGTGGTTCAATAGAAATATCACGTGATTGTTATGTAAAATTTTCCATGTTGCTGCTTGTACATTAATTTCCTTTTAGAATGCTATTAAAATTTTCAATTAGTGCAAAATCATCTATAATTATTTGAAGCTATCTTTTTTTTTTTCTTTTGAAACTTATTATTGATTGAACAGATTGGTTGAGGATTATATTGAAATTTTACACCCTCCAACCAGTGGCTTCAGTATTATTGTTGAATTCAGTGAAGATATATGACAAGCAGACAAGCAGAAGTGTGTTTGCTGTTAGGGTTGGGGGTTGTTAACTAAGGGCATAATGGGTAATACAAAATGTGACTTTAAGAGCAGTTATGTTTGCCCAACCACTATATTAACAGGAAGATATGCCTCAAGATCTTTAAGGATGAAATGGTATGTAAGCATGTCTTAACTTTTCCACCTTTATGTTGTGCTTCTCAAATTTTGGGGACAATGCTCGTGTAGATTTTTTATTATAATTTTGTATAAGTCTGAGTAGGATATAAAACTAATTTAGGTTGGTCGAATGGTTACTAAGCGTGGGGGTTCAAATCCTGCATTATATATGCAGCAACTAATTGACCAATAGTAGATTCTTAAATAAAACTCAAATTCGCGATGAATTAATTATTGATTTGCTAAATCAAGATATATCGTAGACAACAAAAAAAATAGAAAATAGTGTATGACTTTGTGTAAGCAAGTTTCAAGTAAGTGGTGAGCTACCATTAGTTAGTTGAACTAACAAAGCAGGTTGGTTAAGAAACTTGCACTACTAATAATAACTAATCCTAATGTTTGTGATTCCGAGCATTCGTTCTGTGCAACAATAGAAAATGGGAGGAGGGAAAGAAGAAAAGGAGGATATCATTGAAGTAATTACCGCTATTTACAAAGTTAATTTGCATTGCCCTAAATGTGGGAGCAATATCAAGAAGCATCTCCTTACTATTGAAGGTATATATGGATTTTAATTATAAGTGTTATTTTTATTTTAATTAAAATATATCAAAATTAGTTAGTAATATAAAATAATATTAAAATATAAAATATATATTGAAAATAAATTAAATAATATATGTATTATTAAGCACAAATACATAATAAGTGATTTTGATGGTTGTTTTGATATATAAATAGTATTTTTGTATTTCAATATTTACCATGAGCAAATCTTATTATTATAAAGACTTCAGCTCAATGATATGTGGATGCTTTGTTGTCCAAACTCAAAACTGAATTTAGCTACACTATTGACTAACTTGATATTGCTAAATTATTATTTAGGCCAATGTTACTCTGTAAATGGCAAAAAAAATTTACATTTATAGATTTGAGGTGTTAAAATGAGTGGATTTTGCCTATAATAGTGGGATCCACATTGATGAACAAATTATTATTGATGGGTCCACCATCTGAATTGTAGAAGAAGAAAACGGATTTGGATTCTTTAAATTTTGAATTTGTACTTTAGAGGGTAAAGTGTCATTTTCTACCCTTGAATGATTTCTCTCTCATATTTATTTTTGGTTCTACCTATGAAATAAATGGTGAGAGATTACACTTTACTTTCTAAAATGAAATTCAAAATTTAGAGGATCTAAATAAAAAAAAAACACTAATACCAGCAGAAAATTTTAAAGTTTGTGTCTCATTTAAATTAGTTTAATAGTTCTAATTAATATTTAATGAAAATTTTTG
>NC_029793.2:10560072-10566077 GCF_000816755.2 Arachis ipaensis | reverse complement strand
AAAAAATAAAAAAATACTATGACTTTAAAATCTTGTTTGGTAAAATTTTTCAATAAAATTATTTTTTTTCTTCGTGCATAAATTTAATGTAATAGTGAAAAAAAAAACAAAAAAACGATAATAATAGTTCCTTTGATATAGAAATATATTAGTACTTAATTGAGGAAAACTTTAATAAGTCATGTAAAAGAGACAATAAACATTATTTCATGATTATTTCTATCATTTTTTAATTTTTTTTCTTACTATCATATTAAATTTACGTAACAAAAAATATCTTAAAGCCATAGTATATTTGTACCATTTAAAAAAAATGTAAAATGCTTCTCATTTTATTTTTTGTCACTCAGGATAAATTAAATTTATATTATTTGAAATTATAAAAAATTTGTCTTTAATAAATCAATCTAATTTTATTATATATATAACTAAAATTAAAGGTAATAGTATTTTGTAAAGATTCATAATTACGATATAAAATAAGAATAGCAAAAATATTATATAATAAAATTTTATTTAACAAAATCAATACAAATAATATTTTTTAAATAAAGAAAAGTTTTATATTAACATAGAAAGTATGACCTCAAGCTCAAGTCTAGAATTGAACTAATATTATGGCCCAACACAAAAAAAAAAATATTAATACTAATCAAATCTATTTATCTAATTTAAAGGAGGCAAAAGCAGTAAAATGATTAACATTTTCTACATGCATCCTGTTTTTCGTTGCAACAATTTAAATGGTGGGCCATCAATAATAATTTGTTGGACCTACTATTATAGACAAAATCTAATCTCATTTCAA
The DNA here is from genome assembly GCF_000816755.2 of Arachis ipaensis. Classification (NCBI taxonomy): domain Eukaryota; kingdom Viridiplantae; phylum Streptophyta; class Magnoliopsida; order Fabales; family Fabaceae; genus Arachis; species Arachis ipaensis. Next base: position 10,565,269 of record NC_029793.2, on the reverse strand, counting down.
CCCCTCAAATCTATACATGTAGAAATTTTTTGGCCATCTATACAGTAGCATTAGCCATTCTCAAATCTATAGATGTAGAAATTTTTGGCCATCTATACAGTAGCATTAGCCATTTATTTAATAATTAATATTTTCTCATGTGTTTGTGTCATTTTCTTTCTCTTTAAATTTGTGGTGTGCAGTGTATATATGTTTTTTTTAATCATTACTAATTATTAATGATATTCACCATTTATAAATGGGATCAATGGTTTTAATAGATGGTGAATTCTGAGCAGGAGTGCACAGTGTTGAAATAGATACTGAGAAAGGGGAGATCAAAGCAAAAGGAAAATTAGATCCTTTGAAAATATTGAAGATTATAGAGAAGAAAAGCAAGAGAAAAGTTGAATTAATATCACCAAAGATCAAGCCCAAGGAGAATATTCCCACGGATTCAAAGCCAAAGGAAAAGAAAGAAGTAAGTTATTCCTTTAATGGGTAATAGTTATTAAATATACATTTAAAGTAAATATTATTTAGGGCCAGTAATCAATTGAAAAAAATTGTTGAAAATATACAACATTTGAAATTTTAATACATTTGTTATTTATTTATTAAAAAATTTAAAAATGTTCTCCAATAATAATTTAGGACACACATGAATTAAACTCTTAAATGAAATAACATTTTTCATTTATAGCTCTCAGTGATTTGGGTTTATAGTTTACTTCTTATCTTTTGAGTATTAGTACTTATAACTTTACTTATTTAAATTTTCTCTTTATTGGTATTTTTTATATATATCTTTTGTGTATCTATGTTTAATAATGTTTTAAGTAGATTTTTTTCATTCGAAAATTATTTTTCACAAGGCCATGTCTATATTTTGAAGCCAATTGTACGGACAATTACGGTGAAGACGCACATGCATTGTGACAAATGTGAAGCTGATCTCAGAACCACGTTGCTGAAGCATAAAGGTAATTCAACCGTTATGTTAGTTTTAAAATATTTGTTTTATTTTTTATTTTAAATAATTTAAAATATTTTCCTCATTTATATTATTTAGGTAATATAATGTTTTAGGTGGAAACTCATGTGTAGTTGTCTTCACGTGGAGTTGATAGCTAAGAACTGTTAGATGAGTTGACTAAATTGTGATCTAACGATTCTTAATTATCAACTTTATATGAAGACAATTGCATGTGAGTTTTTACCATTTTTTTAAACAAATTTTACACTTAATAATGATATTTAAAAAAAAAAGCATAATATTAATTCTATTTATGTATTTTTTGTTTTGTTTTGAATCCATTATTGTAAAATGGAAGAAATATGGATTTACATAATTACATCTAAATAATTTGAATATATTATTTTAAGACTCGCTATTATAATTTCATGTAGGTATTTTCAATGTTAAAATAGACAAGAAAGTTCACACTGTTACAGTTGAAGGCACAATTGAAGAAGAGAAGTTGATATCATTCATGAAAAAAAAGGTGCACAAAAATGCAGAGGTTATTTCCATAAAGGAATTGAAAAAGGTGGAGAAAAAAGAAGTCAAAGAAGAAGGAGGAAAATCTAGTGAATCATCAAAGAAGAAAGATGGTGAAACAACAAAGGAAAAAGATGAGACTAAGACAAAAGACAGTGTTCCTTATTTCATTCACTATGTTTATGCTCCTCAACTTTTCAGTGATGAGAATCCAAATTCTTGTTCTATTTTCTAGTTACATAAATTTAAAAGTGATCTAAATAAATTATTGTATCTACGTAAATAAATAAACAAATAGAGAATCGGAAGGAAAGAAAATGATTGAATTGTTTCCTTTGTTTTGAAGTTATACATTTTCAATAAAAAAAATTGGGAGTAAACATTAAACCAATTAATTAATTTGAAAATCAGTTAATAATTGATAGTGCAATGTTCTCACCCACATAAGGATCTTATTAAGTAAAAATAACTAATCACTTAGAGAGAAGGGAAGAGAAAAAAGTTATTTTTTCACACACATAAAGGTTATTATTTATCACATTCATTAAAAATTTATTAACATTGGATCGAGCTTATACTTGGACAATGTATATATGTTCAAGATACTTAAATCGTTACTTTGACCATTCAAATTTTTTAGATAAAATCTATAGTCGAATTTTTTGTGATATTTTTATTTTCTTAGTTCTTGTTTATAAGATTTGATGTTTGGATTAATTGACTTGTTATATGTACGTATTATAGAATAATTAGTGATCTTCTTATATCCTATTTTGATTATAGAGAAGCTATTTTAGTTTTTATTTTAGTGATTCATGATTTTTAACTCTTATAATAAGATATTTCATAAAAATTTTGATGTGACTGTGTCTTGTTTTTTTTTTTGCAATTTTTCGCTACATTGATATGTGTTTGTTGCTGTCTTTATTTTTGAGTGAATATCGTTGTTCCTCTTATTCTTGCAAGTGAAAATTTTATGTTTTATTTCTAGTACTTTGGCACTTTAGACTTCAAGGTTTTGTTCTTGATGGAAGAACAAAAATAACTTAATCCATCGAAATGCGTTCATAAGGCAGAGAGGAATACCCACTGAGCTGCAAGAAGATTTCTGCTGAGACCAAAGAATGATAGTTTAAGAAATGGACAATAATTAATTTAATATAGTCAAACATTTTTAAATGTGCGCTGTTGGTAGAATACAAACATCACCGTCTTTTTCGCCGACTCAATAGAACCATTGGAACGATAACGACGACTACCAGAATCTTTAATGATTAGGACTTTATTTTACTACTGTTTCATTGTATTTATTTGATTTATTTGACTTTTAATTTAATTGAACATTTGTTACTTAATATTATATAATTGGTTTCTATTACTTATAAATTAACTATTAATTGTGTGAAAAATAAATTTAAATAAAAAAATTAAAATTAAAAAAAATTGCGTCACAATAATTTTAAAAAAATCGAGATTACCGTCGGATTTACTGAAAAAATAATCTGATGGTAATAATGCGAAAAACAAGATATTGTGGCACTAACTTACCGTCGGAAAATTGTGTGGTAGTTGTATGTTGTAACGAAAATGGTGGTACCTTTTGAATCGATTGCCCATAGCAGGAGTTCGGTTGGCTGCAACTGTGGATCGTATTTTTGGCACAAAATATGTAGCAATTATGTTTGAAAATTAAGTGCCTTCCTAGTTCCTCCCCTTTTAATTTCATTAATTACTCTACGGTTGAACTACTTTGTGGTTTATTATTATATTAATTAAGCTATATTTGCTGTTGTTGGGAACATGGTGATAATTAAGAAGAAATTATTATGCACCATGAAGATAAAATATGTTGGTAGTTTATTTAATGGGTTTAGCTGAAAAAAATATTGGCTAAATGTCACAACCAGATGCACTCTAAAGTCTAAATAAATATGGCAGTTAATTTTCTGTTGAGAGTCGTTGGGATAGCTCAACCATCATTTGAGGCACCAAATATATTGAAATTAAATCAGACTCATCATTACGTTCTTCAATAATCAAAGACCTTAATCATATATCACTCTACCTTGTAAATCACATCATTATTTAATCTTCCACATTGGAAACAAAAATCACTCACGAATGTGATGAAGATGGAAAAGGGGCCATCCCCATTGGTACCTTCTCTATTGCTTCTAAGCTTGGGATTGATAATATACTGGTCAAGTGTAATGTCTATTTTAGACATGCTATTATCTTTATATCAATTTGCATCCGAAGTTGAGAAGAGTTTCATGGCTTGCATATTGGTGCTTCTTGTTCTTTTATTTTATGTCCTTATGCACTTTCCTTCTTTATTTCCCTTTATTGGAAAGTATTATTCTTCTTCTTATTATTATTATGGTATAAACCGTCAAGTAAGCATGTCATCTAGCAATGATTATGATGGATTTGAATTCGGTTTTGGAACATTTCTCTTAGTGTTACTCTTCATTCTTATGTATTATCTGATTTGATATTGTAATAAAATTCAAGAGCATACTCGTCTACTACTTTTCTCCTTTTTTTTTTTTCCTTTTGATTTTAGTAATTAAGATCTCGATACTATTTGAATTTTAAATTTTTAGTCTTGTTTAATTTAATCTTACACTTTTATGAAAATAGAGACACATCTAAGTTTTTAATGTGATTATTGGTCTTCTCCCTAGTTTGTTTTGAATAAAAAAAATTTATATTTCTCCTCTAATAAATTAAAATAGAACACTCACACGTTCAAACGAAAAAAGATGAAAAAAAATGAGAAAAATTGTTTAATAAGTTTTATTTATACCCTGATTCAAAATATAGCCATACTTAAAAATGAGCAAAGCCCAATTCTATTTGACTTTATGAAAGTTGGACTCGATTACGCAAATCTTAGCCCTACCTACTTAGATTAATAAGCTGATTCCTACAAACTCTTCTCTTCATTTAGAAGGAAGAGATTTCAACAACTTCCCTAATCGAAAGGAACAGTTATTCACTATCAAAAGTGAAACTATTCTAAAAAGTAGTTATTGACTCTACATCCATATTTATAAATACACTGACGCTCTCAGGTATTTTTCGAACCAAATCTATTAAAAACCTGTCAAAAACCCTAACTAACTTAAGTATTGGAGTCTTTTGCAGGTACCACTCCCCCACCTCTTCACGAAAAACTTGAGCAACGGCATCTCGATACTAGCAAATGTCAGACGCTATCCCAAAAGAAATATGAACCTCACATTCAGATCCAAAACAACCCAATTTTAGATAACCCTCAAAATAAATTTGTTATTCTCCCTTTTTCTTTGATGTGGTAGCTGAAGAATTATTTACGAATAAGTGGAAGTAAAAATAAGAAAGAAAATGTGAAGACGAACAAAAGTGACGAGGAAAAATGTGAAGACAAAGAAGGAAAAGAAAAGATTAAAACGATGATGAATAAGTGGAAAAAATTTTAGTCCAAAAAAAATTAGTATACAAAAATATCTTTAAAATTTTACTCCGGTAGACAAATCAGTTTTCAGTTTATTTTTTGGCGGAATAATTACTCAAATCAGTCCTCAAAAATTTTAAAAACGGACATTTTAATCCCCAAAAAAATTAATAGACACATCAATACCCAACATTTTTCTCGTTAGATATAACAGTCCTCCGTCCATTTCCAGCATGACTCACTAAATTTTTCAAATATTTATTAAATTTTTTTTTGCG
>NC_029793.2:10557885-10559665 GCF_000816755.2 Arachis ipaensis | reverse complement strand
AAATATTATTCTATAAAAAAATTCAAGATTGAAATTATTTGATATTTTTGTATTTAATATAACTTAGTTTGGTGAGATAGTTAGGAATTAAGTATAATCAAAATTGGGATACGTATTGTTTTGGTCCCTAACATTAAGGGTCAGAATCGAAACCGTTCCCAACGTAATTTTTTTTTTAGAGCAAGGTTGCAAGAACCGGACCTGTCAATAAACCAATGAAGTGACCGGTTCACTGGTTTAATAGTTCGATCGGATTAATTAAATATTAAATAAAATTATTAAAAATTTAATATATAATTTTAAATATTTAAATTTCAATAAAATTTAACCTAATAAAATTTAAAATTTAAAATTTCAATCTATAACCTAATAATAAAAAATAACAAACAATTGAAACAAATCGGTAATAACCACTAACCATTTAATTTGCAAACATAATCATAATTTAAATTTTGAACAAACATAATCATAATTTGAACAAACAAACAAAATTACAAAAATATTATGAAATCAAACAAACAGATTATGAAATCAAATTGTAGTAACAAATTAAAAATAGAACAAAATTAAAACATAATTTAAAATTTACAAAAACAGAATAAAAAACTTGATTAATTCATTTAATTAACAAAATTAAAAGCTAAAAAGCAAAAGACAGCAGCAATCAACAAAAATGAAATGCAGAAGATAGCAATGAAAAACAACAATTAACCCAGACAAACAAGCAACAATCAACATGACCAAATCCAAAAAAATAGCAATTAACTCCTAAAAATGAAAACTGAAGCATGGTAGGGATCTGCTTACAAACTCAAAAATTCATAAACTCAAGCTAAGAAGAAATTATTAAACTTAGAATCAGAAATCAGAAACCAAATAAAAGTACAAAAACAAGCAAAATTAAATTGAAGACCGGCGGCGAAGGAGGAATCCAAGTGACGGCGATGGAAGAGGGGAAGTGAGCTCAGAGATAGAGGGGATTGAAGACAGGCTTGACGCGCGAGAGAGGGGGATCGATGATGAGGACGGACCGACGGAGACATGATTTCAGGGTGGCCAACGACGACGAAGATAGAGAGAGGGCTCGACAGCGACAGAGAGAGACGACGGCGAGGGGAAGAGAAACGATGACAGCGACGAGTATACCTTCACCTTCCACAGGCGACGATTCTTGATGCCACCACGGTCAGTTCCACCCGGCGGCGACAACACCCTCTATCCGTTCGGCGATGAGACCTAGCGACGCGAGGAGATGGGATCCAGGAGAAGAGGATCGGCGACGACGAGGCTGGACGCTGGCTGAGGAGACGAGTTCGTCGTCGACGACGACGTTGGGCATGGGCGGTGGCTCCTGCTGCTGTTGGCTGGAAGGGAGAAAGAAAAGGGGGCTAGGGTTCCGTGGAGTGGAGAGAGAGAGAGGGGGTGGGTCTTGTGCGTGAGTGAGAGAGAGAAAATGGGGAAGGGTTTATATATTTTTTATTTTTTTCATTTTTTTAATTGAAAACTGGGAAAAATCGTTCGGTTCAAATAGTTTACTGGTTAACCACCGGTTCAACCGGTTTTTTTACCGATTTTCTGCCAGACGGTTTTGCACCTCAACCGAACGACTAGATGATCGATTTCCGGTTAATCCAGTTGAACCGGCCAGTCGGGTTTGATTTTCAGAACAATGATTTAGAGTCACCTTTAACTTTTTTTCGTATTAAAATCGTCATTTTTAATAAAATTTTTAATTTTATTACTAAATTACCCCTATTCTAATAAATAAAAAAACAAAAGA
>NC_029793.2:10550259-10557734 GCF_000816755.2 Arachis ipaensis | reverse complement strand
GAAAGGGGGGGAGGGGGACAGCGCCGGCGAAGCTTGGAGCTGCCGTCGCCGTCGCCGAAAGAAAGAAGAAAGGAGAGAGGGGCTGCGACGGGGGAGAAGAGAAGAGGGAAAGGAGATGCGCCGGCGCTGCTAGGGGTCGCCGCCGCCGTCGCGTCGTCATTGGGCCTTAGAGGGAGACCACGCTGCTGAGCGTCGCCGCCGATTCGTCCATGAGCTGCCGTCGGGGAAGCGCCAGTGGTTCTGCTTCGACTTCTGCATCTGCTCCTTCTTCTGCGTCTGCTTTCGATTTGCTTCTGCCTACATCTGCTTCTTCTTCTGCTCCGACTTCTGCATCTGCTTCATCTTCTGCATCTACATTTTCTTTTGCTTCTGTATTTGCTTTTAATTTGCTTTGTTTCTGCTTCTGATTCTCCTTTTAATTCTGACTTTGTGTGTTGATTTTGTTGTTGAATTTGATGTTGATTCTGAATTTGATATTGTTAAATTGGGTACTCATTGAATTTGATGTTGTTTTTGCTTCTGAATTTGATTCTGATTCTGATTATTAGTATTTGATGGGAGTAAGGGAGGTGCTGGTGGTGGTAAAGGTGTTGGTAGTGGTAAAGGATATTTTTGTCCGTAAAAAGTTAAAAGGACGATTTTAATACGAAAAAAATGTTAAGGATGATTCTAAATCAAAAATTACGTTAAGAACGGTTTCGATTCTGACACTCAACGTTAGGGACCAAAACAATTCTTATCCCATCAAAATTATTCTTTTATTTTCACTTGAATCTCAACTTGATCACTAAATTATCAGTTAACTCTAAAAGCTAACTGAATTTCTACTTCATAATTACACCAACTTAATGTGGCACATACATATTATTTTTTTTATTTATAATGTGTGCAAAAATAATGTTAATACAAAAAAAAGTGTGTCAAAATTACAACTTAATTCCATATGCATAATATCAAATTGTCAACAAGAATCCGACGATATCTTATTTTAAAAAATACTACATGCTTTAAATATTCGTGATATGAAGAGATTAAATACTATTTAAAAGTTACTAATTTATTTTGATGTATTTTGATTTTTATTTATTTAGTTACTAGATTGGACTTTATGTTTGTGGGTTTTAGGGTTTTCTTTATTTTAACCTAATAACATGTTATAAATACCTCTTTAGTTATTGTAGTCGTAGTATCGAGTGATTAGAGGTGTCAAAATAAAGAGAGATGTGTCACAATTAGCACTTTTAAAACCAAATAGATTCAAAGTCTTACTGAGTTTTAAAAACCATTCTCTTGGGACTTGTTTTAAGCTATAAAGAGACTTGTTCAATTTACAAACATGAGTATCACTTTTTTGTTCAAATTCAATTGGTTGAGACATGTAAATAATGTGTTGTAAATCACCATTCAAAAAAGCATTATTAAAATTAAATTACCTAATGATCCAATTTCTAGATAATGCTATACTTAAAACTAATCTAATGGTAGTTGGCCTTATAACGGGACTAAAAACTTGCTCAAAATCAAAGCCCTCTTGTTGATGAAATCCTTGTGCCACTAACCTAGCTTTGTATTTTTGAATTGATCCATCAGGTAGCTTGTTGATTGTGTACATCCATTTGCACTCAATAATTTTGGTATTTTGAGGTACAGGGACTAAATCCCAGGTTTTAGTTCTTAAAAGAGCATCATACTCTTCAATCATAGTTCTATGCCAATGTGAAATACTAAGAGCAATAGTTGATATTTTAGGGATATAATTTAGACTGTTGGTGATAGTATTAATCATAGTAGTAAAGATTTTTGGTCTAGAAGAACCAATTTTAGACCTGGTGGCCATAGGGTGTACATTTAGAGAAGGTTTAGATTGTTGTGACTCAGATAGGGAATCATCTTGTCTCTCAACAGAAGAAGGCGCTATGTGGTTATCTGATATGGGTATTATAGAATCAGTATTAGTAGTAGCTATATCATCATTTCTAGTATTAAGAGTATCTTGGTGAGTTTGAGTGTCAAGATGATTTAAATTATTATTATTAGTAGTAATTATATCATCATTTCTAGTAGTACGAGAAGGACAATCATTAATATTAGTGGTAGTGCTAGTGTTACTTGGCATAAAAGAATCTATACTGATAAAAGGAGTATTAAGAGTAGTGCAAAGCTTATTATGTGACACCAAAGTAGGAAAATTAGAACTTATTACCTGATCAGTATTGAGAGGAACCTGTGATGAATTTGCAGAAGAAGATTGATGAAATAATTCAAGATAGAAAAATTCAGACTCATTAAAGTATACATGTCGAGATATATAAATTCTACCAGTGGAGTCAAGACATTTATAACCCTTGTAATTTGTAGCATAACCTAAAAACAAGCATTTCTTATATCTAGATTCAAGTTTGTTATTAGTGTAAGGTTTCAATAATGGATAGCAAGAACAGCCAAAATTTTTTAAAAAACTATAATCTGGTTTATGATTGAATAAGACTTCATGTGGTGATTTGTTAGCCAAAATGACAGTGGGTAAACGATTGATTAAATAAGTGGATGTAATAACAGCTTTATCCCAATAAGTTAACGGCATAAAAGCAGTAGATAACATAGACAAACTCATTTCAATGAGGTTATGCTTCTTCTCTGCACAGCCATTCTGTTCAGGAATATAAGGACATGAAAATCTATGTAAGATGCCTTCTTGTGCTATAAAATTAGCAAAAGCAAGAGATTTATATTCACCACCATTGTCAGATTGAAACTCCTTAATTTTGCAATTAGTAAGATTTTCCATTAGATTTTTGTATTGTTTAAAGGCATGTAAAACTTGTGACTTATTAACAAGCAAATAAGTACAAGTGTATCTACTAAAAGCATCTATAAAAGTAACATAATATCGATAACCAAGATGAGACACAATGGGGCAGGACCCCATACATCACTATAAACTAATTGTAAAGGAGAAGTATAAGATGTAATAGAATCTGAAAAATAAAGTTTATGCATTTTTGCTTCAGCACAATTATTACAAGTCTTAGAAACTAAATCAGAATTGAGAGTATTGTAAGCTATATTACATTGATTGAGAACTAATTGAACTGTTTTAGTGGCTGAATGTCCTAAACTTTTGTGCCACAAATAAAGAATAGAACAAGAAATAGTAAAGACACGAGGAGGTTAGAAACTGATGTAGTTTGAGGCACACCCACATTCACAAACTGATAAAAACCTCTTCTTCTAAAATCTTGTAGTAGAATTTTCTGGGTGAACTGACAACGAATAACACAGTAAGTTGCATGAAATTCAAAGTAAACAAAATTATCTTGAGCAAACTTAGATACACTAATTAGGTTCTTAGTAATGTGAGGTGTGTGAATTAACTGTTGCAATGAAAATCAGTGTTTAGAATCCAAAGAATACAAAAAAGAACTACCAATATGAGAGATAGAGATACCTGAACCATTGCCAATTTGAACCTGCTCAGGACCAGAGTATTCGGAGCAAGATAGCATGTTTGATTGATGTGGAGTCACATGATGTGAGGCTCCTGTATCTGGATACCATGCTGGATCAGAAATGGTAGATGGTGCAGCTAGAAAAGCTTGTGTATTATGAAAAGATGAAGTTGGTGGTGAAGGAGTAGAAGTTGGGGTATTGTTTTGTGAAGAGGAAGCTGGTAATGCAATGTTGTATCCAGAATTATTAGGCCTAAAGGATTGAGACTGGGAAGGGGGTAAAATTTCTTGATTAAATCGATGGAAGCAGTGCCAAGCAATGTGGCCAAAATGCCCACAAACTTGGCACTGAGGTCTAGGAGAACTATAAAAAGATCTTCCTCCTCCTCTTGTGAATCTTCCACCTCCTCTCCCTCTTCTTCCTCCAGTCCCACGATTGAAGTTTGGAATGGATGGAAAGGAGGACTGTGTGAGGTTAGCTTGCATCACTAGATTCTCTGGTTTTCTATACTTGTCCAACATTTCATCATGAGTTAACAATATAGTTTCAACTTCACATAGGGTAAACATATCTGGTTTTGAATTGATGGTAGTCATAAGCATTTGATAATCTTCATTTAGACCTTCAAGAATAGCTTTAACCTATTTTTCTGGTTTGAGAGGCTTTTCCAAGGCTGCTAATGAATCTGCAATGACTTTGATCTTTGAAATATATTCTGAAGTAATGAGATTGTGTTTCTTGATAAGCTTGAGCTGTGCCTTTCATTGTTTGATTCGAAGTTTTGTAGACTCAGCAAAATATGCCTCAATCCTATTCCAAATCTAGTAGCTATAAGTACATCCAACCATTTTAAGTTTGATAGCAGAATCCATAGAGGCCAGCAACAATGAAATTAGGTTTTGATCATGTTGAATCCATTGTTTGTATTGAGAAGATTCAATACCAGCAGATTGATTCTCTGAATTTTCAAAAGGTGTAGGGATCTTTTCTTGATAAAGGTGATTTTCCAATGCTTGTCCTCGAATGGCTGCCAAAGCTTGTTGCTCCCATGTTTTGTGGTTATTTTTCTCCAACTTATCTTGAATCGGATTAAAGGGCTTTTGGTTGAAGAATTGAAGTGGAATCTGAGAAGAATTTGTATTTGCAGCACTTGAATCTTTATTAGCAGAGATAGTAGAATCATTTAACGAAAAAGTCATAGATCTTCAAAAGACCTAAGCTCTTAATACCATAAAAAAGCTTTGGAACATTAACTAGTTTAGCAAAAAATAAAAAAAAAACAAAAAAAACAAAAAAAAAAATTCTTTGATTTATGGATACCTAAAGATATATGAAATAGATACAATACTATCCCTTTCTAAAGGGTTAACTACTAATATATATACTAGTACAAGAGAAAATATTAACAACAAACTACTAATTAACCAAACTAACATTTTAATTCTAATAAAGATTTACAATCTTTATTTTTATTATCCTTCAGAGTATCCACATGGAACTTGATGCTCCTTCACAAATTTAAATTGAAAAATATATCAAAATGTTTTGTTTAATCAAATATCAATATCACATCATCGTGATGGTCCTGTATAACGATACGATCATGCATCGATTCATTAATTGCATCACATGTCATAATATTATTTATTTATTCTTTAATATTTATTAGAATTTTTATTTAATCATATAATTTTTTAATAATTTAATATCAATAAATTTTGTAATATATTATATTATTTAATAAAAAATTATAAGATTGACTAAAAAATATATTTTTTATTTTAGTCATATATGTATTGTGATTACTGATTCGGCATAAAGCACAGTCATCCCAAGCCTTGAGACTTGAGTGTTGAAACCGACAAAAAAATGGCAAGAATCATAGGTTCCTATAGTGTGACACCAAAAAAAGAAACTCCGAATGGTGTCTTATGGTTAGCAGAGAATGACCAAGTCCCACGTTGGAGTCACCAACCGACACTCTACATTTTTACAAGCCAAAACATTCAGAATCCGAAGATGATTTCAATGTGTTTGTTGAGAGAATGCGAGAGTCTCTTAGCCACATCTTGGTTCATTATTATCCCTTAGCTTGCAGGTTGAATTGGATCCAAGGTGATCGTTTGAAACTGGATTGTAACGCAAAAGGAGCCATGCTTCTTGAAGCCCAATCCAACAAATCAATGGCTGAATATGGAGACTTCTCACCAAATCAGCCAATCAAGGAACTCATCCCAACCGTTGATTATTCTCGCCCCATAGAGGAGCTTCCTTTGTTGCTCGCACAGATCACAAGGTTCAAAGAATTACAAGAAGGCATCGCCATTGGAATCGCTTTGTCTCATCCCTTATGTGATGGCCTTGCAGGCATTCACTTCATCAACTCATGGGCAAAGGTTATTTTTATACACGTTTAGTATTTAATTAGCGGGTTAATTGATCATTTACTACTTAGTAATGTTTTTATAGAGGGAGTCACGTTTAAAACAATTTTTTTAAAAGAAAAAATCTAGGAGTCAGCAACTTTATTAAATTCTGATCAGCATGTAACTAGTAAAAGAAAAATGAGTAATTTTACACTATTGGATAAAATCTCATACCATTAAAAACATTATTGATGACTACTTGATAGTTACAAATCACAAAAATTACTAACTCCTAACATTTCTCTTTTTTAAATATTAAAAATGACAATAATACTTTTATTATTATTATTATTTATTGAGAACCTTAACTTCTAATCATTTTTTTTCTCTAAAGTTGGGTAGCGTTTGTTTTGAGGTACTGAGACAGAGACTGAGACTGAGACTCAGTATCATGTTTGTTGGTTCAAAGACTGGTACTAAAATTTCTGTCTCTGTCCCTAAAATTTCAGTATTTCAGTACCTTCAAAAAGTAGGGACACAGGGGACTAAAATTTTTAGAGATAGAGACTGAAACTTTAATAACATTTTATACCTAAAATACCTTCATTTCAATTAATTAATTCCAATTTTATCCTTTGTACAAATTAAATTAGAATTTTATTCCTTCTTTTATTATTTTTGTTATTTGTAAAAGCAAGTATTTAATGATTGATTTCACCATTTACTGAATAAAGATGAGTAGAGGAGAGACATTGGAGGCAAGTGAATTGCCGTTTCATGACCGAACGTTGCTAAAACCGTCACACCCACTGTCATCGCCACGCTTTGATCATGCAGAGATTAAGCCTCTTCCACTCATTCTGGGAAGAACCAACACCATAGAAGAGCAAAAGAAGAAGACAACTTTCTTTCAATTGAAGCTCACATGGGAACAAGTCCAAAAAACTGAAGAAAGATGCCAATAATGATAATAACGACTTCCAATCCCGGGAGCCTTATAGCAGATTTGAAGCCATTGGAGCACATCTATGGAGATCTGCTTGTAAGGCTCGTGAGCTTAGCAAACATCAACCAACTGTATTCCAGACGGTGGTTGATATTCGCAAGAAGCTGAATCCTCCTCTGCCTCAAAACTATTTTGGAAACGCTTTAGCTTTCACGAGTCGGAGAGATCGTGTCAAAGCCGCTGAGTTATGCTGCAAAGAACATAAGGGAAGCAGTGGAAAGAATTAACGATGAATACATAAGATCACAAATGGATTTCTTTGCGTGCTAAAAGCGAATGGATCGAATTAGGACTCCTTTCTTGGAAAAAGGAGAGTATAGAGAAGATGTGTTATTCTATGGGAATCCAAACTTTGGAGTTACAACAAGCTGGATGAGCATGGCGGTGTATGAAGCTGATTTTAGTTGGGGAAGGTTGGTTCACTTTGGTCAAGGTGCTTTGTTTCCCTTTGATAGGGGATTGTTGGCTCTAAGCCCAGACATGGATGGATCTATTCTTGTCTTCATGCATTTTCAGGAAGCTAACATGCAAAATTTCATCAAGTTCTTTTGGGAAGATATTTGATGATGAAACTTAGGTGGAGTTATTTTTGTGTAAAATTAATAATAAAAAATTATTAAATAATTTAATAAATTTAATTAAATTGTTTAATA
>NC_029793.2:10536388-10550162 GCF_000816755.2 Arachis ipaensis | reverse complement strand
ATCACAAAAGAGCTGTGGGTGCCTACTTTATTTTGTTTGGTCGTTTGAGTTAAAATGTTCGATTAATTCGGGTAAAATGTTTGGCTATTTATTGTTAAATTGTTAGTATTGAAATATTTGATTATTGAAATGTTTTGGATTAGTTATTGTAAGGTAATTTGATGGTTTGTGGTATAAATACCAATTGTGTTCTTAATACTTTTTTTCCCCTATTTGTGTTAAATTTTAAAAATTGATTCGGTGTTATCTCGTTAATTCAATTAAAAAATACTAATAAATAAGATGACATATATAGTAANATTCAAAAAATAAATAACTTTTGGTTTTAATAATAAAATTTAATTTTAATATACTGACAATACAAAATGTTTTATACAATCGTTCAATTATATTTGTTCGTCATTTAATTATATTTGTTCGTATGGATAACTATTTATGCAGTCAGTGTAAAAAGTTTAGTTTTTCTAACATAGTACTATAGTACTATATAATTAGATACACGTATAAAATTGCTTGACACAAACAATACATTCAAATTAAAAATCTTAAAAATAATACTTCTTTTATCCTGAAAAATGAAAATACAAACAATGACTATATTTTTTTTCTTTTGGTGATATGACGGGCCTTAGCCCAAATAATGGCCATAGTTGATTGAATCAAAACAATATTTTTATTTTTTGTCTGGTGAAGATTGGGCTTTGAGACCTTTTGCGACGATGAATGGGCTTCTTAATTTGGGCCAAACTCCTGACCCACTTTTGCACTCCGTATTTCCCTCTCTCTCTCTCTTCCCGTTTTCATTTTTAACTCCGTTTTTGGTTTTTATGCTTAGGAGAAAAAGAGTGAGCCCCCTGCTTCTTCCACGCACCTATTTCTCTCTGCTCTGTTCTACACGCTAACAAGTAAGCTTTTGCGTTAACCTCCTTTCCTCCAACCTTGTTATTTTCATGTTAAATTATACAAAAACAGAACTTTATGGAAAATCCAATTTTGCGGAGGAAAAAATTTGACTAAATTCTGAGGATAGTTTGATTATTCTCGCTTTGTCAAGCGTGGTCTTGTGTTTTTTGCAATGTGGGTTTAGAACAGTGTCTATTTGTTAAGGATTTTTGGACTTTGTAATGAATGGGTTATGTCTTCTTGTGGTTTCATGTTATAGATAGGTCCAATTTAGTTAGGATTATTAGAAAATTTAGGATTTTATTGATCTCTTGTTGTGGTTTCACCATGAACTTTCGACGGTAAAGTGAGAATTTTTAATCATTAATGAGAAAATCAGTGACTTGAATATCAGATGTTTATGCTTTGTCATGCTAGTATTTATATGCTGTTGAAGTCTTGAACCATTGATTTTCTCATTGATGATGTTGCAATTGTGTGAATTACTTTCAAGTTGGCTCCATATAGTAGTTAGAGGAAAAAATATATATTTTTATATGCAAGATTTTTGTGTTGATAAGTTCAAGAGGGAATATGTTATTTGAATAACGAATTGTTTATTGTTATCTGGTTAGTGGAGTTGGAAGCTGAACTGGTAACTGCTAACGAAAGTTCTGCTGAAAAAACAGTAGGACCATGTGTGGGCGCTTCAATTTTGGAACCATATATTGGTATGGAATTTGATTCTGAAGCTGATGCCAAGAACTTTTATGATGAATATGCAAGACAGGAAGGGTTTATTGTGCGCATTGATAAATGTCATCGTTCTGAAATTGACAACAGAATTATTTCTCGTCGTCTTACTTGCAATAAGGAAGGTTTTCATGTGAGAGGGAAAAATGATAAAGTCAACCCTTATCGGAAACCACGGGTTAGCATAAGAGAAGGCTGCGAGGCAATGATGATGGTCAAAGTTAATAAATGTGGGAAGTGGGTTGTTACTAAATTTGTAAAAGAACATAGTCATCCACTGATGGGTTCTGGTGTTCGTTCTTATCGTACAACAGTAAGTTTCCCTTTCTTCAATTCCTCACATTGAGTAGATTTTTCTCTATCTGTTGATTATATTTATAATGTTAGAAATTGAATGCCATTAAGTCATATTTTTCTTAAATCCATTGTAAATCATGATTGCAGGTATTACTTCAGGGAGATATTCTTGTCATTGTTAAAAATTAAAATTGCGTTTCAACTCAGGGTTGTACAGTTTTACTAGTTTTGGGTGCTAGAACAATTCACGTATCAGGTTTTGGAATACTTAGCCTGATGCCGACACTATACCAGTATACTTAGTGTGTTTTTACCCCAGTCAATGTCACCTTCATGTGAAATTATGTTCCCTAACCAGTGGTATAATATACTATATATGAGCACCAGGAGATAAAACTGTTTTGTGACAACCCATAGGTGTGTATCTGAATTTCGAAATATTGCTGAATGAGTGTTGTGACCTGGTCTATAGCTGCTGCAATTTGCTACTTCTTTTTTATCTGTTAACCGTTTTGCTTTCCTACCGTTTTGCTTTCCTTTTATTTTGTGTCTTATTTTTCTAGGGTAAAGTATTATTTTGGTTTCCAATGTTTGGACCAAATTCTAATTTGGTCATAACTCCTAACGTTTCAACCGTCCTATTTCTATTTCAAAAAGTTTCAAATGAGTTCAATGTTGTCCTACCATTAAATTTACACGAATAGTTAACGGAATGAGTGACGTGAACATTAACAACACTATTGTTAAGTTATATCTTCTTTTGTGTTAGAGAAACATAACCAAAACCTTTTTGTAACACTTTCTCTTCTCAATCTCCTTGTAAAAAAAATCCCAAACCCTATCAATCATCAACGCTCCAGAATCAAAGGAAAAGCTTTTATGTTGGTGGGTCGATTTTACTTACATGTTTAAATAAAACGTTATTAGCTCTTAAATATGCTAATTGTTCATGTCAAATTTAACAATAGGACAATATTAAATCCGTTTGAAACTTTTTGGGACTTAATAGGACGTTTGAAACTTTTTAAAACTAAAATAGGATGTTTGAAATGTTAGGGATTGAATTAGGACTTGGCCCAAACGTTGGGTACCAAAATAATGTCCAAACCAAGCAGAAGTGTGTTCAGTTGCCCTTGTTGAAGACTGTTGGTTGTTTGATAGCTTAGTCTGTATCAACTGGGTTGAATATCTCTGCTTCATTCTATATGGATACAATAGAAATTGGCATGTTCCATCACCGAGTCTTGGTACGCATGTAGAAGCCTGAAACAGCCCTAGTGAAAAGAGTTGATCTAGTCTGGATTTCGTTGCATCTTATGCATATTGTTATAAATTATAATTATTCTTCCCATCCTACTTTGTTACATTTATCCATTGTCTGATGCTATACTTTTGGTAGATATTCTAGGATTTCTCCTGCAATCTTGAGGTGCATTTTGAAATTGATGACGATACGGAACTTATCTTTCTTAGGAAACAAGCTTGAGTTGTTGTGGAAATATAATTTCTGAGAGTGCACCATAGGCATGAATCTAAATTGATATTTGCATGATTTTGTGTTGGCATCTTTTGTCCTACAGCTTCCTTACACATTTTGAATTTGTGAGCTTATGAAATCTAAAAACAATATGTTTTGCTTTACTACTAGGAATCGAAGGATAAGAGAATTCGACAACTCACAAAGGAACTCGAGCGTCGAGATCAGCAATGTCAGCAATATCGCAAGCTGATACTTTCCCTTCTGGAAACTGTTGAGGAGCAAAATAAATTCTTATCAACGAAAGTTGAACATGTTGTTCAGTGTGTGAAACAACTTGAGAATGATGTGCAAAAACCTTTGGACACTAGCTAGCACTCATCATGGTTTCATTAGATTTTGATTTCTTGGTTGACTTAGTTCAAGTGTAAAGAATTCAATAACCAATATAGAGGAAGTTGGGGGGGTGCTTTGCCAAAGAATTTGTGCTTCACCCAAATTCATGAGTAGTTAAAAGGTATTGGTAAATCAGCTTTATTGATAGCAATTTCCTTCTTGGTGATTTTGTTTTTAATATAAATTAGAACAAAAATTGTAAATAACTCCTTTGAACTTTGACATGAGTAATTTTGATCCTATTCTGTCAGTACTGTGATTTAACCCCTTAAAGTTGTCAAATGATGCAAAAGAAATACTTTCGTTAACCTAGTTTTCTAAAATAAAATTACCTTTCTGTCTTTCCCTTAAGAAATGATTTGTAAATAAAATTACCTTTCAAAAATATTGTTGATACTTATAATTTTACCATTTTTTTCAGCTAAGCCTTTACAAGTTAGAGGTTTATTATTAAGTCCTTATATTAGATAAAATAATGTTAAATAGGTCATTATTAATTGCTTTTTGTTAAAAAATGTGAAATATTTTTGAAATATTCGATTGTGTTTGATATAGGAAGAATTGTGAAATATTGTAGCCATCTTCTGACATTTCTTCGCATGAAAGTTCATCACATTTCCCTAACATAGCTGAAAAGTTCGTCATGTCCTCACCCTGCATTGCATATTCTCCCCACGGCATTCGTTTGTTTGAATTGAATAATTCTTTTGGAATTTAGGGATATTGACATTTTGAGTTGTAGTTGTTAGAGGGATGAAGGTAGGGGTGTAATGAGGGAGAAGGGTGAGTGTTTGTTGTGGTGATGGTGGTGGACTGGTGGTGGGTTGTGAGTGGGGGTGGTTTGATTTTCATGATGATGCAAGGAAGAAGGAAGAAAGAAAGAGAAAGGGGAGAAGGGCCTCTTTGTTGATCATGATTGTTGGGATTGTGTAGGTGTGGTGATGGCAATGTGATGGTGGTAGTGATGGGTAGGAGAAGGTTGTAGTGTAATGTGAAGAATGCAAGGGCCTATTTTAAGTCTCAAAAAATTGAAAAAGCAAACTACTATGTTTTAATGTTTATTTCAGTTTCTAACCATTTTGTTAACGTGGCACTAAATTGTCTAACATATTTGATGATTAAGACCGAATTTGGTAGGAAGTAGAAGAGACCTTGAACAAATATCTAGTTCCGAACCTAATCAATCTGTTTTCTATAATACATCCCTTACCATTGAAAGAGTACCCTCAACACTTAAGAAAATCTTGTCCAATAAAATTGAGAATCTCGTAGAAATTACTCATGTTCCAGAAGATTCAAAGATGCCTGTAACCCAACAACCACTTATAAAACTATACACTTTTTACCATAGACAAATATTCAGCCATAACCAATATCCGTCATCTCATCACCAGAAACTCTACACCCCCATCAAAGAAATTATCCAGACCTCACATTTACAACAATATGATCTTCAAGCTACAGCGGTTGAGCAGTATGTCACGATTGAGATCCCATCATCCCACAAGATCTTATTCGTGATTACCTCCAACAAGGATACACTCATTTACATCTAGGAACAATAAGGTTAATTATGACTTTACATGGCAGGAAAGACTTACCTGTGATAGCAAAGATTACACTCCTAGATACCACATTTAAAGAATACCAACATACTCTCATCGGAGCACTTGTCACCACATTGACAAATGGAAGTGTGATCCTCACAATCTCTCCGAATTTTACAAGACTCACTGATCCAACACTTGCTCAAAGGATCAAGATACAAGTCCAACTGATTGGAGTAACACAAGATGCTAGTGCTGAGCAGGTTACACTCTAGCATCAAGTCCTGTATAGAGTCCAAGATCATGCCTTAGACCTAAACCTCCCAAATTCTACAGAAGATGCTCTCTTAATGTTCATCACTGACAAGAATCATGGACCAGCCATAGTAAACATTCCAAGAATGATTACTACGGAGGAACTTTCCTCTATAGTACCTTTGGAATGGATCACTAACTATGAAAGAGCTTTTTCACAATATGTTCCTGATGTGCATACAACAATGCCTCCGGTCATCAGCCGAGCACCAGATGGAACAGTCAAAACGGTCTTCCAAAGGCCAGAAACAAAAGGACAATCATCTTTTTCCAGACAGTCATCATTCAGGAGAATTTGTATTATTTCTCCTCTTATCATCCAACACACAAGTGATCAGGATGATCCCCCAATCCATTACTTCCAAGAAGGAAAACCTATTTATGCCTCACACATTAATGGCCATTTTATATGAGACGTTGATCCAAGTATGTGTGATTCTGACTGTGACTCATGGGGCGACTCTTAGGAAGAAGACTACTTGAAAAATAAGTCAAGAAAAAAGAAAAAGAAGCAGAGTTGTAATGCTTCATTAAGATTCTACCCACGAGATGAACCTGATGAAACACCCAGATTCAATCTAAAGAAGAAATCCCAAAAAATCTTCAAAAATCACCGTTTGAGCAGTCCTATTGCTCTACCATGTGTGGCTACTATCCGATCTTATGACCAAGAGTTTCCTCCTCTTCAGGTTACCACTGATGACTAGCGAATCACACAAAGACCATATATGACCTCTAAGGGAGTAACTCCACAAGGATACCAGTCAACCATACCACAAGAAAAGGTCCTAAACTGGCAGACTGAAAATGCCGTCAGCCAAAATAAAGTCTTGCTAAGGATTGACCATACCTTAGAAAAACTTGTTGATAAAACTGACAAGTTGCCTACACAAGTGTATTCTGTGCAAGCCCAAGTCAATGAATTGAAAGAATGCCTAACTAGGCAAGCTCAACAACTTGATCAAGACCTCAAGACCTACATCCAGATTAGGTACTTTGGTCCTGAGTTTCACAAAAAAGATCAAGAGTTGACGCGCATAAAAGCACAGCTCAAGCAAATTGAGGAAGATAGGGCGAGACAATCCAAACCACAAGCCTTGGCCATAGACCCACTATCCATGTATCTACCACCATATCCCACATATTCTCCCATCTTTACCCCTCCACAACAACCTCCTCCTGATATGCTTGATTATGATAGTATCTTCAAAACAAACTATCATCTTGTCCAGAGATTTCACCAAAAAGGGAAAATCACATCGTCCAACCCACAGGTCTCCAATCAAAGGGTCTCATGAACCAAGACCAAGATCACCATGGACAACAGCAGATTTCTTTAGAGGGGAAGCTTCTGGAGAAAAACCCAGCAAGACCTCTGCTAAAGAAAAAGAAATTAAAGAAGGATCGCCAACTCCTGGTAGGATCATAGGTATGCTGAGTGCACACACAGCAATGGATGATATATTTACTGGGGATACATCTGATACATCCGATTTATTAGATTCTTTTGATGATTCAACTGAGGAGGATCATATGGCAGATCTGTCTGCTATTGCAATGGTCAATTCTGTCCTTGAAGAACAAGACAGAGGAGAGGTTTCAGAGGTAAAAGAAGAAGAAAATAATCCACCGCTACAACCTCAACAATTAGACCCAACCCAGATAAAAGCAGGCAATCACTATTTTACTTTTGACAACCTTCCTCCACACAAATATAGAGAAAGGATAAATGATTTTGGTGCATAGATTGATACAAGGATGGCAGCTCCAAACACATGTATCCAGCAAGTTCTCTTTGAATTTGTCACCAGAATGACAGGCAATCTTAGAGAATGGATCAACACCCTTAGTGAGTATGAACGCCTGCAACTCATTAATGGAAGTGCTGTCCAGTTCTTGGGAACATTACATAGAATTTCTAGGAGATATTTACTATCATCTAAAAAAGAAATTCTCAAGAATACTTTGAGATGAAATGCTGCTCTCTCAATAGAAAGGATCTGGAAGCTCACTACAAGAAGATGGCAGCTAAGTACTATCCTCTCAGAGGGCAGAGTAATCCACTTCTTAAACAAGTATTTCTTGCCTCACTTCCAGAAGAACTCCAACCGGAGATTCAGAGAATGATGGTTACCCTCCGAAAGGAGATTTCTACAACTCTCGGAAAAATTTATCAGCTGGCTTTAGCTGCTCTTGACAAGCTTTGTGAACAGCAACAGATGATCAAACAACTGACAAAAAATTCTCCAGTGCTTTGTAAAGTTTCCCTTGCCATGTTGAGATAGGGGTAAACAAAGTCAGAAGTTGTTTAAGGAGTGACCCCGATAATTGCCTATCACAAAGCAGGTGATACATGGCAAGAGCGGGAACAATTATGACACAGTCATATTGAGCAGAGAGTGCCCATATGAACCATAACATTTCTTCTGGAATTGGTCCCTTGATGATGAGGATGATGCAGTAGGAAAAGCCGATATCAAAATATCAAGGGTTGGCTGTTATCTGTGTAACAAGGAGGAGTCTATATAACCAGTAAAGTAGACAATGTCGGGCCAGGGTTTTTACTTCAGTGGGATTTGTTGGCTTGGCTGAGAAAGGAAAAGGCTCTGCTGGTCTTTTATAAAAATGATGGTCTTGAGGACAGTCTGGAAAAGGAAATGTTGGTGGATTGATGGTGCTCATTGTTAAAAGGTGGATGATTTTTGGTGGAGATTCTTTATTAGGACGAGAGAGATAATCAACTATTATATTGTGGTTTCCTTTGATGTGCTTGACTGTGAATTTATAGCGAGAAAACCAATCTTTCCATCTCAAGAGTTGTGAGTCTGGAAGTGTCTTTCCTTTGGCATCCAACATTGATGGAAATGATGTATTATCCATTTCCACGATAAAATGGTAAGGACTCAGATGAAAACTGAATTTCTCTATCCCTCTTTTGACTACAAGAATCTCTTTGTTGATTCTAATTCTTTGAATTGTCCACTGGCATGTGCACAGTAGTGCCTTGTTCCGTCAATCTCTTCAAGTAGAACAGCTTCCTAGTAATTATCGCTAGCATCAGTTTGCAGAATGCGTTGTCCTTTGCTAAGGATTTTTAATGGAGGGGGTTTTGAGCTACCTCTTTTAAGTGCTTGACAGCTGCTATTTGTTCAGGACTCCAAGGTGGGGGTCGTTTTTTTAGCATCCTTGATAGCTGACTTGTGTGCCTAATCACATCTGAAATAAAGTCATGGATATAGTTTACAATGCCGAAGAACTGTTGGACTTGTTTTGTTGAGAAGTGGCCATCAGAAAAATTTAACAGTTCTTTGAAAATGTGATTTTCTGGTTGAAAAAATTCGTCTTGAAAGGTCATTCCCAAAAAATCAATTTGGGCCTGTCCAATGTGACTTTTATTTTGCAAATAACATGATTCCATATTTCTCAATAATGATAGCAAATTGG
Organism: Arachis ipaensis; assembly: GCF_000816755.2. Lineage (NCBI taxonomy): Eukaryota > Viridiplantae > Streptophyta > Magnoliopsida > Fabales > Fabaceae > Arachis > Arachis ipaensis. Next base: position 10,541,051 of record NC_029793.2, on the reverse strand, counting down.
GCAAAGAGAGTTTGATGAGTTGAACCATCTTTTGAGAACAGGAAAATGTAATCTATGTAGATTAGGCTGAATGGAGAATGGGCTCAAAGATTTTGGTCATGGTCTTTTGGAACAATGATGGAGCTACCTTCAATCCAAATGACATGACAGTCCATTGGTATTGTGCATCAAGTATACAAAACTCGATTTTATATATATCTTCAGGATGAATACCAAGCTGCCAAAATCCAACTTTAAGATCAAACTTGCTAAAGACCTTGGCATCGCTGAGGCAAGAGGTGATAGCATTGATTCTAGGTAGTGGAAATTTGTCATTTTGTAAGAACGTGTTTAAGGGTTTATAATCAATGACTAATCTCTTTTTGGCTTGGATTTGTTCTGATCTTTTCTCAACATAGAAGGCTTGGCATGCCCAATTGGATGTTGTTGGTTCAATCAATCCTTGGTTCAGCAACGCAACACATTCTTCCTTGGCTAGTTTTAAATCTTCTGGATTCATTCTTGAATGAGTTGCCTTTGTGGGATTGATATCTTCATTCTTCTTAAAAGGTAGTCAGATGTAAAATTTTTTATTCTTCCACAAGGGAAGAGGGTGGACGAACTTGTCATGGCTGTCACAACAAGTTTTCAGCAATCTTTTTTGAACATTTTCATATTCTGAAGGGACTTTGCTGATTTCAAAGACACCAGGAGTGGTGACGAATGGCAAGAAGTTCTTTTTGTACTTTAATCCATCTAGCCATATCGAAATTCCTTGTGTCCGGTAATAAGCATTGAACCTGAAAAGTACGTCCTGTTCAGGAGGATAGCTCCCTAAGACTCTTAGCTATGTTGTTACTCCTGGGAATATCTGAAATCCAACATTTTCTTTAGAAATGAGATCAATTGTGAAGATCTCTTTGTTTGCCGCAGTGAATGTTTTGTTGAAGGGGATCCATGCTTCAGGGGGAAGCAAGTCATGTTTAACAACTGTGGCGCAGGATCCTGGGTCCAATAAGGCAATAGTCTTTATGGGCACATCATATTTTGATGCCTTCATTTTAAGATTGAAGCGAAGCCGAGGAGTACCATCAATTTGCCTGAATCCTAGGCTTCCTAGATATCCCAACTCTTTCTCATCTGTTATCCATTGTTGAGGCATCAGAGCTGTTATGCTGTGGATTGGCCTGTAGGTATAATCTTCTTCAGTCTATTACTCTTTCAGAGTCAGAGATATGCAAGACATATTGAGTGTCTTCATCCTTTTCTGATTGCTCTTCAAGAATAGACTCAAGAACTTCATCATCTTGTAAAGTGACGGCATCTTGTAGAGATTGAAGCATTTTTATTTCTCTTTTGTTTTTCTTTTTTGGACAAGTTTTTGCAAAATGGCTAGTCTGGCCGCAAAGGAAACATTTGTTGGATTTTTTATCTCGTAAGTCCTTTCTTCTGAAATAACGTGGTTTCTTCTTTCCGAAGTTTCTTCTACTCCCAAAGTGATTTTTGTCGGAAGTTGGTCGTTAAATCCTCCTAAAGTGGTATCTTCTTTTTGTTTGGCAATCACAAGAATCAGCATCCTTGCACTTGATCTTCAGATAAGATTTGTTATAGGCTCCTTTCAGCTTCTGAGATTTTTTTGTCAGTTGTTTGATCATCTGTTGCTTTTCACAAAGCTTGTCAAGAGCTGCTAAAGCCAGTTGGTAAATTTTTTCGAGAGTTGTTGTAAGAATCTCCTTCGGAGGTAACCATCATTCTCCGAATCTCCTGTTGAAGTTCTTCTGGAAGCGAGGCAAGAAATACTTGTTTAAGAAGTGGATTACTCTGCCCTCTGAGAGGATAGTACTTAACTGCCATCTTCTTGTAGTGAGCATCCAGATCCTTTCTGTTGAGAGAACAGCATCTCATCTCAAAGTATTCTTGAGAATTTCATTTTTGGATGATAGTAATATCTCCTAGAAATTCTTTGTGTAATGTTCCCAAGAACTGGGTAGCACTTCCATTAATGAGTTGCAGGCGTTCATACTCACTAAGGGTGTTGATCCATTCTCTAAGATTGCCTGTCATTCTGGTGACGAATTCAGAGAGAACTTGCTGGATACATGTGTTTGGAGCTGTCATCCTAGTATCAATCCATGCCCCAAAATCATTTAACATTTCTCTATATTTGTGTGGAGGAAGGTTGTCAAAAGTAAAATAGTGATTGCCTGCTTTTATCTGGGTGGGGTCTGATTGTTGAGGTTGTAGTGGTGGATTATTTTCTTCTTCTTTTACCTCTGAAACCTCTCCTCTGTCTTGTTCTTCAGGGGCAGAATTGACCATTGCAATAGCAGACAGATCTGCCATATGATCCTCCTCAGTTGAATTATCAAAAGAATCTGATAAATTGAATGTATCAGATGTATCCTCAGTGAATTTATCATCCATTGCTACGTGTGCACTCGGCATACCTATGGTCCTACTAGGAGTTGGCGATCCTTCTTTAATTTCTTTTTCTTTAGCAGAGGTCTTGCTGGGTTTTTCTCTATAAGCTTCCCCTCTAAAGAAATCTACTGCTGTCCATGGTGATCTTGGTCTTGGTTCATGAGACCCTTTGATTGGAGACCTGTGGGTTAGACAATGTGATTTTTCCTTTTTGGTGAAATCTCTGGACAAGATAGTTTGTTTTGAAGATACTATCATAATCAAGCATATTAGGAGGAGGTTGTTGTGGAGGGGTAAAGATAGGAGAATATGTGGGATATGGTGGTGGATACATGGATAGTAGATATATGGCCAAGGCTTGTGGTTTGGATTATCTCAGCCTATCTTCCTCAATTTGTTTGAGTTGTGCTTTAATGCGCGTCAACTCTTGATCTTTTTTGTGAAACTCAGGACCAAAGTACTGAATTTGGATGTACGTCTTGAGGTCTTGATCAATTTGTTGAGCTAGCCTAGTTAGGCATTCTTTCAATTCATTGACTTGGGCTTGCACAGAATACACTTGTGTAGACAACTAGTCAATTTTGTCAACAAGTGTTTCTAAGGTATGGTCAATCCTTAGCAAGACTTTATTTTTAGCTGACAGCATTTTCAGTCTGCCAGTTTAGGACCTCTTCTTGTGACGTGGTTGACTAGTAGCCTTGTGGAGTTACTCCCTTATGGGTCATATGGTCTTCGTGTGATTTGCTGGTCATCAGTGGTAACCTGAAGAGGAAGAAACTCTTGGTCATAAGGTCGAATAGTAGCGACACACAGTAGAGCAATTGGACTGCTCAAATGGTGATTTTTGAAGATTTTTTGGGATCTCTTCTTAAGATTGAATCTGGGTGTTTCATTAGGTTCATCTGGTGGGTAGAATCTTAATGAAACAGTACAGCTCTGCTTCTTTTTCTTTTTTCTTGACTCTTTTCAAGTAGTCTTCTTCCTCAAAGTCGCCCCATGAGTCACAGTCACAGTCAGAATCACACATACTTAGATCAACATCCCATATAAAATGAACATTAATGTGTGAGGCATAAACAGGTTTTCCTTCTTAGCATGTTGGTATTCTTTAAGGCGAAGTCTCTGGTATGGATATATCAAAATATCTATACCTCTGGATCATACGTGTGTGAGTTCAATAAGAGACACGTGCTCGTTATGGATAACCTGCAAAATCAGTCCTTTAAAAAAGTGTCATTGCAATAGCAGTGTGTCAGAAACTTTGTTCAGAAGTAGTCTTGTGAGAGCAGGAAGATTATTTGCTAATGTGATATTATTAATAGAATGTTAGGAATAAAAATTTTTTAAAATTATTAAGAAATGTTAACATGCAAAATAAAAATATTTTTAATTTTGTATTATCACTTTATTCTCAATATATTATTCTTGCTCCGACAAAATTTATAAAAAAAATAATTCTATTAATTATGCCCATTAACATTGTTATTACAATAACAAATATTTTCGTTATCTTTAATTATAAGGTTCATTAAATTTGTTGGTAATTTCTAAAGTCTATATTTATTTGAACGAGTAATGTTATAAGTCTTTTTATGAACTAAGTCTAACTAAATTAAATAATAAAATAAAATAAAATTTGTTGATAACTGCTAAGGTCCATTATTCAATATTAAAATAAAATAATGTTATTGTAAATGAGATATTTTTTAATCAACGCGGTTATTATTGAAACATGAAAGCAAAATTCGCTGTAAAAAAATATAGTTGAATGGTATTTATGCCATCCATTTTGAATGAATCTTTGAAGTAATATAACAAAATTAGGTGTTTATTTTGGTACGATGATAAATTTATATAAATTAGTATGATAAAAATATATTATAGGCTATATGTCGTCTTTTTATTTTATTGTTTAACTTAGTTAGACTTTGTTCATAAAAAGCCTTATAGCATTACTTAAATAAATATGGGCTTTAGAAATTACCAACAAATTTAATGAACTTTATGATTAAAGATAACGAAAATATGTTATTGTAATAACAATGTTAATGGGCATAATTAATAGAATTACTTTTATTTTTATAAATTTTATCGGAACAAGAATAATATATTAAGAATAAATAGATAATATGAAACTAAAAATACTTCTTATTTTGTATGTTAACATTTTTTAATAATTCTGTTAACTGAGAATAAGAATGTTATGTATATATATATTACCTCTCTTAATTGATGAGTAATATTTAATTAGATTTTTGACCTT
>NC_029793.2:10530761-10536271 GCF_000816755.2 Arachis ipaensis | reverse complement strand
TAGTCCATTCAATTTTCAATAAAATAAATAAAAATATTAAAATTTAGATATGACATCAATACATTATGAAATACTTAAGAAACATAAAATTTATAATTATTAATTTTTTTTATTTTTTAATGTTCACATATTTTTAATGTAGCACTATGCCTGTTTTTCAATCTTATTGAATCTTCATGCCACTCTTATTTTTTCTTTTTTCTTTTTTCTTTCTATTTCATTAAAATGTTTTTTCTCCTTTTCTAATGGGTTTCAAAACATAGACAGTTCTCTTCCTATATTCTTCACGCCCAACAATCTGGCCAAAATTTCGTTAAGCCCACGAAGTTCATGGCCCAAAAAATTTTATCCCTAACATTCCATTAATAATATCACATTAGCAAATAATCCTCCTACCCTCACAAGACCACTTCTAAACAAAGTTTCTGACCCACTGCTATTGCAGTGGCACTTTTTTAAAGGACTGATTTTGCAGGTTATCGATAACGAACACGCATCTCTTATTGGACTCACACACGTATGATCCAGAGGTATAAATATTTTGATATATCATACCAGAGACTTTGCCATTCTTTAAATGTGGTATTTAGGAGTACAATCTTTGCTGTCACAGGTAAGCCTTTCCTGCCATGTAAGGTCAGAATTAACCTTATTGCTCCTAGATGTAAATGAGTGTATCCTTGTTGCAAGAAATCACGAATAAGATCTTGTGGGATCTCAATTGTGACATACTGCTGTAGCTTGAAGACCATATTGTTATAAATGTGAGATCTGGATAATTTCTTTGACAGGGGGTGTAGAGTTTCTGGTGATGAAATGACGGATATTGGTTATGGCTGAATGTTTTTATCTGTAGTAAAAAGTGTATGGTTTTATGAGTGGTTGCTAGGTTACAAGCATCTTTGAATCTTCTGGAACATGGATAATTTCTACGAGATTCTCAATTTTATTGGACAAGATTTTCTTAAGTGTTGAGGGTACTCTTTCGATGATAAGGGCTGTATTATGAAAAACAAACTGATTAGGTTCGAAACTAGACATTTGTTCAAGGTCTCTCCTACTTCCTATCATCTTTAATATGCTTTCTCTTTGCATAAGATTTCAGGCTCTGATACCACAGAGATAAATCCAGGCGTATTCGTAAAAGAGAAGGTCAGATTCAATAGATGTTTTGTACCTATATCCTGACAGACCTATAATAATCTCAACACAGAGGTCGTTAATGGAACTCTTAACAAGAATATTTAATCCTTCGAAAAATCTCTTATAATAAGTGCACCCGAGTTCGAGACTTGGCTTAGACTAATATCAAATGAGAGCCCTTAATATTGGGTGTGTGAATGTATAGTGTGCTTACTAGCTAATTTGGTGTGCCTGTTTGTTAAAACATCACGAAAAAGCTGCGTTGTCGGAGTAATTCTTCAACGCACCATTATATTAGAAGCTTATACTTCACACTTGATGTCATGTTTCTTAATAATTATGTGTTCAAGAAATGAGATATAAATACAGATCAGAAAGAGTATGATTATTATAACTGAATAAGAAATCCAAGTTTAGCATTCCCTACATACATGAGCACTTTTCCTCAATGTGTAGACATGGCACGCAGTTATACACCGTCTGTCCCAGGATTTGGGGTTATGCCTTGGAAAATAATAAAAATTTAAATTCGCATAGCAATAGCAATATCAAATGTATCTGATATAAGATGAAAATAAACTTGGAGACAACAATGTACCTCGATGAATTCTTTACTGCAAAAAAATGTGGGTTCAAGCTCAATGAAATAGGTTCTGATTTTCTGGGCAGCATCTTGAGAGCAAGAGCTTCACAAGAAGCAGATCCTAATCCAGATATTCATGTCTCCCAACACCTAAGTGTTTGATCCTTGGTGGAGCCGTGGAGGGACAAAACTGGCAATGCATGAGTTTCGAAAATTCTACATAATACAAAGTACATAAAGACCAATAAAAAGGAAATAGGTAAACATGCAAGCAGAATGATTGAATCAATCAAGTAGCTAGTTTATACTTACGAAAGTTGGTTGATAGATAAAGAGCACGAATGATGTGAAGACTCCATGTTGAGCTCCACATTCACTTCCAATCGACTAGAACAATGCCGGAAAAACATGGAAGGTATGCCGGCACTATAATGATAATATTGATGATAATAAATTGGAAGCAATAATGTTGACCTTCTTCAGATTAGAGCAACTAGATAACACCAAATCCTTGAGTTGAGCACTTGAAATATTAATCCTCTAAGGCATAAAGCAATTATTCAATTACAAACTCTCAAGGAAACGGAATTTAAGAAACAGTTCAAGAAGCAACTTGCCTACAAAATTACTTTCAAACATGATACAATCAACGATCTCAAATTTCTACAACTATCAAAATTCAACCTGCAAGGCATATAGCACACTAATATAGTTTCACAAGATTTGGAGAATCAATGTAAAACCTCGTCTATTGCTTCTAATGTTAACTCCCTTGAGATCATGTAGACCATACATCCTTAATGATTTCAAAAAGGGTATGCACAACATCGACTTCAAATTCAAATGGACAGTTTTAGCATATGAACTCTGAGTCAAGAAAAACGTGGATTTGGTAGAGCCAAAATCCTTGAGAAACACATTGTGACTAGCCATCAGAAAACTCAAACTAATTCTAAATTCGGTACATGTAAGGAATTTCAGAGTGACTGATTAGTCCTTTTCAAGCCTTGCAATGTACTTGTCATAGAATTGACCTGCCCTTTCAAGATCTCCAAGCTCAGTGTAACAATCAGCAATTGCTCCAAAAGCTTCTGTGTTCCCAGAGTCCTCTCCTTCTCTTTCAGAGATGGCCAGAACCATCGAATGATACTTTACAGCATCCCTATATTTTCCCTGTCTTTGAAGTGAAGCACCTGAAATATGCATGTAATATTTACATTGTGTTCATGGAGCTGCTTGTAAAATCATTCACTCAATAATGCACATAAAAGTTTAAAACACATACACATGAACACACAGAGGGAAAACCAAAGACAGAACATTTATGAGCAAAACAGGAACGATAACAAACCTAGACCTCTAGCAGCTTTTTTCTCCTCAATAGGATCATTCAGATTTTGGGCAAGTTCAAGTGCAATCTTAAACTCAGTAAATGCTTTATCTGGCTGCTGATTCCTTAGATAGTTCTTTCCATTTTTCAACTTAGAAATTAGTTCCTGCTTCTTCGGGTCAACAATAACCTCATTATCAGGTATCCTACCACCAACAGGAGCATAGCTCAAGCTAGGGGCGTAGGACTCAATTTTAGCCTGCTTCCTTAAAGCTTGATTGATCTGGAGCAACTGCTCATTCACCTTCTGTAATTCTGCCTTCCTTTGCCGGGCAAGCAACCCTGCCATAAGATTTATGGTTTCAAGAAAAGCAAAGTATAACAATTATGAATGAGTATACATTAAATGCATCTACTATAGTTTAGCAAAAGCACTAGTTAGTATAAACTGTGATGTACAGAAATAACATATCAAAAGATAAAAACTACTGTTACTTTTTCCTATCAAATTATTTTTATTTATTTTTTCTTCTATTTCCTATTTTCTTTCCCCTTAGCTTCATTACGGTGTCTTCTCTTAACACAAATCCCATTTATTTCCCAGTGATTCCCTCGAAACCCCCTTCCTTTTTTGGTCTACAGCAGAACCTCTCAACTAACAAGGTGATGTCTTCCAGAGTCCCACCTCCCAAACCCCAACAATGGGCAATCCCTTGAGAATCTCTAAGGAATCTGGTGTTCATGGAGGCGTGTATAATAATGGCACACTCTGGTGCACAAGCATCCCTCGTAAACGTACGGTTTGGGAAGTTCCGGACACAACAGGTGTAATGTAGGCCATCTACCCTAATAAAACAAACACTCGAGAATTTCTGGATTCGACACAAGAATTTCAAATTTCATGCTTCATATAGATTACTCTTAAACCATACTCTTGTATTTGTATATCTTAAACAAAGACAAAACGATAGCAGATGAACTAAACCAACAAATAAAAACCAATATCTCGAAACACAACGAAGTTGTACTCTATAAGTCCTTGTAGATCAAAACATAAACGTTTGGACGGGAGACAGACAAAAACTCAATTAAGTCTTTATATTGTATTTGATGTAAAATATACTGAACTGAATTATGTCTCGATATCATAGTTGATTTAAGATAAATATGGAGACTAAAGATAAATTTGGAATTTAAAAAGTTAAATAAAAGTATTTTTGGAAAGAAATATTATAAAAGTTCAATCTCTGTCCCTAAACATTTCAGTCTTCTATCCCACTTTTTGAAGGTACTTAAAAGTACTGAAATTTTGTGTCCGTGAACTGAAATTTTAGTTGGATCACCAAACACTATACTCAGTCCCAGTCTCCCGGTCTCGGTCCCAAGAAAGAAACGCAGACAAACATACTTGGAAGCTCATACAACCTTACCTCCTACAGTAGCTCCAATGAGGGCTACTGCTAGCAGTATGGGCATATTGAATAGAGAATTATCAGCCTCACATGTTTCGGCCAACGCTTTGGAAGGAACAGAGTACATCAAAACATTGGTGGCCACAAACATGAGAGATGGGAACCTTTGTTGTATGTGTTCCTGAAGAGGCATGGCAATTAGGCAAACAATTCCAATCAATTTTCAAACAGAACTCACAAACATTACAATACACAGTGTGTTAGTCACTCAATCACTAACCATCGGAATTCGAACTCCACAAGAAGCATCATCACATGTAACTTTAAGGCAAGGAACAAGTTTGAAAGAAAGGCAAACGAATTTTCCTGATTCATTGAGAAATAAGAGTTATCACTATCTTAAAAATCTGCATCACACTAAGCTTAGGTGAATTAAGGAAAGATTTGCAAGTAAGATAGAGAGAAGAGAAACTGACGAGTAAAGTGGGGCTTGTTGTGGTCGGAGAAATGAGGTTGAGGGCGAGGGCGGGAGAGAAAGGTGGGGCAACGGAGGACCACCGCCATGAGCGACGGCGAAGTGGCGTTGCAAGTTGGAAGTTGGAAATGGCGAGGGAGAGTGAAAGGATAAACGCTTCCTGTGTGTGTGCTGCTCTGCTGGGTTATGATTGATGCTGTCTCGTTCAAAAGTTTAGCGACTTGGGTCCCTCTCATCTCGGCAAGGAAAAGTATAAATAATCAACAATATTTTTAAATTATTTAATTGATAATTGTTCATGTTATTTAAGATGATTATTATTTATTTAGTATTTTCCTTTCGTTAAATATTCAAATTACTTTATTATTTTAATTTTCTTTTCAGTAAAAATGAATTAGATCATTTTAAATTCTAAGCATTCCGTCGTCATAATATTCACACATACTATACATTTAGACTATATTTACAAAAAAGACATTGATTAAATTAAGTTTTTTTATTATATTTAATTTAAAATAAATATAAAGATTAAGAGATAATTTAAAATTAAAAAAATTAAATGATAAT
>NC_029793.2:10529665-10530736 GCF_000816755.2 Arachis ipaensis | reverse complement strand
TCTTACAAATATAATTTTGTGTTTTTATTTTAATTTTTTTTTATCTTATAAAATCTTATAAACAAACGCATTCTCATTCTGATAGACTTCTAAGTCTCTAATTCGGATCTACTTGTTGTAACGAAAAGATCATAAGTACTAGGCTAAGGCTTTTTGTGCTGGGAAGGCCTTCTTGATCATATTCCAGGTGAGGCTTTCAACAAGAAATTATCAGTGTAAAATTGGGCCTTAATTTATAGACCTAATTGGAAGTTCCTATATTATGCCAAAGATACATGAACGAAATAAAAACTTAGGCCCATCAATTTGGAAGTGGATAATCCAAATTCTCCATGTGAGACTTGAGAGTGTTTTGGTCAACATCGTCACTTCATGACCAAAAACCAAAAAAAAAACACCACTTTGTCCATGGGTTTGTATATGAAATTATGAACAAATTGTGGGTTTCATTCCGCTGATGCACTTTATATAACGTGCACACACATATACATATACATATACATGTATATATGTATGCACATTGTATGTATAAATATGCTATCTGTATATTAAAATTAATCACTAAAATTAACTATCAGTATAAAAATACATATTAAAATATAAATATATATTAAAAATAAATTAAACCACATATATATTTATACACAAATATATTAATAACTGATTTTGATGTATAAATAGTATTTTTGTTGTACATATACACCATCGGTCTATTTTACAAACTGTTGTAAAGAATCTATGATTTTAGTATGTGCATTGACCTGAAAAATAAGGGAAAAAGGTTCAGTCTTCTGCTAGTTATTTCTAACTTGGTTCAGTCTTCTGCTACTTATTTCTAAATTGGCACGATTTATTAAAGAAATTCATCTATTTTAATAACCACAAGTTTTAAGCTAGATTAATCTGTGTTTAGTTAGGAATTTCACAACCAACGAATGTGATTTAAGGAGTAATATGGGTTTTTGCGTTGGAAGCAGAGTCACGGGAGCCATGCATGGAATTCACAACCAACGAATTGCAGACCCTCGTCACCAAAAAGTGACAGCTTCTGTTATTTTGGACTATTATTTT
>NC_029793.2:10527646-10529447 GCF_000816755.2 Arachis ipaensis | reverse complement strand
AAAATTTGTTCCCATATGAGACAAAGAAAATTTGTACTATTTCTTCCCCGATAAAGCAAAGGATAGGCTCGTTGGCAGTTAGTACAAGGGAGATGAGTTATTAGAAGGGAGATGAGATAGTGTGACAGTGGTAGTGATAGTAAATAGGAGGCAATGATACTGGTTGTAATGGCGGTGACAGTGATGATAGGTGAAGACAGAGAGTGGTAATAAAGAAGAGTTTGAGTGGTGACGGGATTAAAGATCGAGGGGGTGATTTTAGGATTAGGTTAAACTAAAAAGTATGTAGTTTAAAATTTTAAATAATTTTTTAGAAGTTGAGTAGTTTTATTAATCAAAATTTTTTTTTTAAACAGGTTTAATGTAGTCTTATCGTTAAATTTGACATTAATAACACTACAATAATATAGATTATTTTTTAAGGTTATAATGTGTAAAAAAAATTAAAATTTGTCAAAAAAATAAATTTTGATTCTATTTTAATTATGAAAATATGTTAATAAAAATTTTGTCAAAAATAGTATTTTTAACATATAAGTGATTGTGAAAAGATTTAAATCTTATTTTGATAAATATTGGCTGTCAAAAATAATTTGTTAAAAAATTTTGAGAACATATTTTCTGTGATACTTATTAATTGTCAAAAATACTATTTATTTTGACACTTATTGATTATAAAATATTTTCAACAAAAAATTTTAACAAAGAATGAAATAAGATCTTGAAACTAAAGAATAAATTGAGATTTTGAAGATAAAGAATGAGTAGTATAATCCTAAACTGAGAGCAGTGTGATGTCAAAATTAACAGAGCTCAAAGAAGAAGGAAAATAGTGGAGTAAATTGAAAACAAATGAGTATCAAAATTGAGGAGTAATTTTCTACGGTCAAATTATTCATCAAGAAAACATAAAAAATTTGACATTTGTGATATTTGTCAAAAATATATATTAATTTTGACATTTAATTATGGTGTTAAAAAATAAAATGTTAAAATAACTCTATTTTCTTGTAGTGTGGCCACGGGTCTCTCTTTTTTATTACCTTCTTGTCTACTTCTTGGTCTACTTCTTCACCTTCTCCATTCTCTATTCATCGTTCTCTTATTCTAATACATTGTTATTGATGTCGTTCTCATCGTGGCGCCTTCTTCTTCTTCTCCTCCTCCTCCTATATATATATTTAACAAATTTACTAAGTACAAAAATTTGGATACATAGCATACATTCTAAAACAGTAGCAATAGAATTATTTATGAATTATGCAACAAAATTATTAAATGCTACATCAATATGAAGTGTGAAAAAAGGTGTGTAATATATGTACAAGTTGATTTTTGTTGGATTTGTATCGATTTAGTTAAACTTAGTCACAAAAATACTTACATGTTTATCATGTTCGTATAGATTATAATTTGTTGGAGAGAACTAGAGAAATTCTATCTTTGTTACATAGATAAAATAGATAAGGGAAGTTCTCTGGTGACCAAGGTAATAGTGGTCAAGGGTGACCAAAGATTGACCCACAAATAAGAAGTTAACATATGGGATTGTTGATTACAATGAGAATCATTTTTAATATATGTTTTTGTGAATTACATTAAAATAAGGAGTCATAATTTTCACAAATTTTCAAAAAAAATTTTGTGGGTCTTCGACAATATAGACAAAAAATTGGAAAAGCTAAATTATAAGAAAAAAAACAAGAAAAATATAAATACACCGAAAAAAAAAGGGATAAACAAAAAACTGTGCGGTTAATAAAAATAAAAAACCAAATAAAAAAAATAAAAAATAAGAAAC
>NC_029793.2:10524973-10527606 GCF_000816755.2 Arachis ipaensis | reverse complement strand
TAGGAGAGTTCTCTGGTAACTAAGGTAGTAGTGGCCAAAGATAACCAAAGATTGACCCACAAATAAGAAGTTGACATGTGGAATGGTTGATTATAATGAGAATCATTTTAAAAATATATTTTTGTGAATTACATTAAAACAAGGAGCCATAATTTTCACAAATTTTCAAAAAAAATGTTGTGGGCCTTCGACAATATAGAGAAAAAATGAAAAAAGCTAAATTATAAGAAAAAAAACAAGAAAAATATAAATACATCGAAAAAAAAGATAAACAAAAAACTGTGCAGTTAATAAAAATGAGAAACCAAATAAAAAAAATAAAAAAATAAAAAACTACGACATTAATTTAAAGTTTATAAAAAAATATTATTTTTTTATTTTTAAATTTACGTAATTAAATTCCAAACCAACAAATTGAGTAAAATCTCATTTAATTAAAATATAAAAAATTACGTAAATATAAAAATAATAAACAAAAAATTTTATAAACTTTAAATTAATGTCGTAGTTTTTTATTTTTTATTTTTTTTACTTAGTTTCTCATTTTTATTAACTGCCCAGTTTTTTGTTTATCTTTTTTTCGGTGTATTTATATTTTTCTGTTTTTTCTTATAATTTAGCTTTTCCCATTTTTTGTTTATATTGTCGAAGGCCTACAAATTTTTTTTTTTTTAAATTTGTGAAAATTATAGCTCCTTGTTTTAATGTAATTCACAAAAATATATTTTTAAAATGATTCTCATTATAATCAACCATTCCACATGTCAACCTCTTATTTGTGAGTCAATCTTTAGTCACCCTTAGTCACTACTACCTTGGTTACCAGAGAACTTCCCAATAGATAAAGGTACCTAAGATAAAATCAATAATGAAGTAAAAGATATGTTGGAATCTATCAACACATCCACATTTGGGAGCTTCATTCACCTGAATGTTGTAAAGTTAAAATGGTATCCTTGTTGCTAAAATGATCTTGTTCCAATTCTGAAGTACCAACTTATTTGTATTTATAATTAGTAGGATACGTACACATAATGGTAAAGAGAACATATGGTACCTGATTCCAGCAAAAGTTAATTTGGCACGCCTTAGAACTCCTTGGGAAAAGGAATAATTCTTCTGGAAATCCTTTAGCTCTCGCACGATCCACCTGAATATCAAGTGACTCCAAAACAAGTCCATGTTGAAGAACATAGGCGAAAAAATCTCTATCATCTCTGGATTCAAAATATCTCTTGATTTTAATCAGTTGCAGATGTGATGCAAGACAAGTAGGAACCTTGACTGGGTGTTCCCATTTTCGTGACAGAAGTGGATCCTAGGAACAAAGAACAAATACACCTAAAAGAATAGCCAGCAAAACAACAAAGTTAAATAAACCATGAGAATATGAAATACCTTATCATAAGGGCTAGCGTTAAAAACAACAGCAAGAAGTTTAAGCATGGGACATTTCTGAAGCATATCCATGATGTATCTGGTGTCGAAACACCTAACAGTAAGCTCTAGCCTCTGTAAACAGGTAAATTCCGGAATAAGGTGCGGAGGAGCATCAGGTAAACAATCAAACACTAATAAACGCAGCACCAAAATCCTTATCCTGCAAAGCTTCACAAGAAACTTCAGCACAGGGAATTGCCAAGGAAGGTTGATGCTGGCTTCCTCCACGTTGTGCAAGTTGCGAACACGGATCTCGCGAAACCCCGACTCAACTTGGATATCAAGACGTTTAAGAGATGGTGTGTCTATAACAAACAATCTAAGAGGTTCCCAAAAACAAGATTTGGAGTGCAAACTCTTCAAAGAAGGAAAACAAATTCTCAATTGGCCTTGGCCCTCGCGTGATAGAACGATTGAGTCAAGAATAAGAGTCTCAAGAGCAGTGCAGTGAGAGAGAATCTCCTCCAAGTTACCAACAGAGGTTACGACATTATACAATTGCAGTGTCTTGAGTGATGGCAAGTGATAAGGGCACGACGATGAAAGCGGCGAAGGGATTGTTATGCCTCCGTTTAAACGGAGAGTCACGAGGGAAGTGCAACTGAGAACGCCGTTGGGAATAAAGACTCTGTGATAGGAGCGATCGACGAGGGAGAGTTGGAGGTTCAATTCCTCGAGGTTTGGCCCAAAAACCTTTCTAATGAACCACTCCACAGTGCTTTGATCGAATTGATCTACGTTGCAGGTGAGACGAAAGGTTCGAATTGGCGGCGCTTTGTGGCGGGAGAGAATCCAATTAACGGTGGCGAACAATCGCTTCCGTGAACTGAAGTCTGACCAGGTTTGGTTGCGGTTATGAAATTGAATTTGGTTGAAGTCGAAGTGTTGGAGGTCATGGCAGAGGTGGGTCCATCGGCGAGAGAGGACGGCGGTGAAGAAGGCGGTTTTTGTCGGGAGGAAGGAGAGGATGTGTAACAGTATGCAATCCGGCAGGTTGCTGATCCTGTCCATGGCGATTAGGGTTTCTTTGTCCCAGTTCCCACACAGTGCGGCAGTTCCCTCTTTTCCGTTCCCTCCAATCTATTTATTTTCCGTCCGTACCAAAAGATTCGGTGGCTCATAAGAAGGCATTGATTCAATGATTCTTCAAAGATATTATTCATAAAATAGTCTTAAAAACTTTAAAATATAAT
>NC_029793.2:10517498-10523911 GCF_000816755.2 Arachis ipaensis | reverse complement strand
TTTGCAATTTGCAACAAAATCTTATTTCTAAAGCTACTTTTTTTTTACTTTTGAATTATGAAAAGTTACGATAAGCGTATTTGGTACTATTTTAAAGAAGAGTTTTTAACTTTTCGAAAAGCTAATTTACAACTTTTGGAAGAAGTAAAAATAAATGACTTGTCTCCTTTTTCATAAGTCATTTTATCACTTTCGTAAAAAAAATTGATTTCAAAACAAAAAAATCTACTTTTGTTTTTGATCCTGTGAAAAAATGTTTCATGTTTCTTGTTTCTTAATACTGACCCTCCACCACCATTTTCACGCAAGATTCCATCTTCTAGAAGCACTGGCCTTCCACCATTATCTTCACGCAATGTTCCATCTACTGAAAGTGTTAGCCCTCCACCACCGTTTTTACGTAATGATTCATCTACTGGAAGTATTGACCCTTCACCACCATCTTCTGTTCCATCTGAACCAACATATATTCCTTTCAGGTATTTTTTTTATCATTTTATCATTCTATTTTTATTGTTAAATTTGTATTGAATATTGTGTATACTATGGGATCTCAGTTTTAATTTTTTTTATATGTGATTTTAATTTTATTTTTTTATATGTGAATTATTTTTACACAATTTGCTATTATTTTTATAATTAGTTTTATAATTTTTTTTATGTTCTTTCCTAACAAATTCATGAAAGTGGCAAGTCCGAAAGAAAATTTAAAGCTGATTGGAATGAACGAAATACTGTTATATTCATGAAAATATGTAAAGAAGAGATGGTGGCTGGAAATAGACCTGGAACACATTTTAACAAAGTTGGTTGGGCAAATTTAAAAACAAAATTCTTGAAAGAGATTGGTTTAAATTATGAGTCTAAACAATTTAAAAACAAGTGAGAGGCTATGAAAAGAGAATGGGGACTATGGGCTAAACTAAAAGGAAAAGAGACCGGTATTGGTTGGGATTCTATTAAAAAGACCATACAAGCAAGTGATGATTGGTGGGATGCTGAGCAGGTATGTTGCATTTTTTAAAACTATTTTAGAAATATCAATTTTATCGAGAGATTTTTAATTGTTATTTTATCGTCTCATAGGAAAATCCTGATGTGGCAAAATTTAGAGAGAAAGGTCCAAAACATCTTGATGAAATAGAGTTTAATTTCTTTTTGAAGATGTTGTAGCTACTGGTGTAGGTGCATTGGCACCTTCTGAAGATATAAATGATAGTTATAATGATAGATATAATCTCTCAACTAATATCCTAGTGCAATGAGACAAAAGAGAAGAAAGGTTGAAAAAGGGTCTGGAGCCTCTCAACTTTCAACTCAACTAGAATGTACAATTAATGTATTTGAAGAAGAAAAGGCCAACGAAATAGCTCATAGAAATAACGTACCAAGTATATCTACTTGTTTAGCTGCTCTCAAACAATTACCTGGGCTAGAAGTGGGGAGTGATATATTCCTTATAGCTACAAGACTAATGGCAAAAAGGTCGAATAGCGAGATTTTTATGGGGCTAGAAGATTCTGCCTTACAACTTGGTTGGTTGAAGACTCATAGTTTAGCAGATGTGTCTGGTTTTTAAAGTTTTTTTTTTGCTATAATATCTCTTTTTAATATATTTATGTGTTGTTCAACAAACATTTTCTATGATTATATTTTTTTATTATTTTCTATAGTTGTTTGCTATTTTATATTTAATATGTGAACTAATGTTTATTTGATATTAGTTTAAAATATTTGTATAACAGGATATCTAACATTCAGGGAAACTATTTCTAGACAATTTCATTGTGTATTGGATGCTGTTTGCAAGCTTGCTCAACATATTATTCAACCAACTGATCCACAATTCACAGATACTCCAGTGAAAATTAAAAATGATGAAAGATATTATCCATATTTTAAAAATTACATTGGTGCAATAGATGGAACTCATATACCTGTTGTTGTTCCTGCCGACAAGAAAATTCCATACATTGGTAGAAAGGGGATTACAACTACAAATGTGATGGCAGTATGTGATTTTAACATGTGTTTCACATTTGTATGGACAGGTTGGGAGGGATCTGCACACGATACTAAAATTTTCAATCAAGCTGTGCGTAGACAAAGTTTTCATTTCCCTCTTCCTCCTAAAGGTTAGCATATGAGACTGATATTATTTATATTAGATTAAATTCTTTATTTTTATTAACTGATTTTGTGGTGCACTAAATTTTTGCTAGATAAGTACTACTTGGTAGATTCTGGCTATCCGTGTTTTATGGGGTTCTTAGGTCCTTATAAAGGTCACAGATACCATCTTTCGCATTTTAGATTGGGTCCCAGAGCAAGAGGAAGAAATGAAGTATTCAACTATTATCATTCTAGCCTTAGATGTACAATTGAACGCTCATTTGGATGTTGTAAAGCAAGATGGAAAATCTTAGGTGCCATACCATCGTTTTTCCTTAGACACACAAATTAGAATTATTGGTTGATGAGTTTGGAAAACTCCCATTTAATTTGATGATGAACAAACATTATTAAAATATTTAATTACAAAATTATTGATTTGATCTCAATTCATATTTGCTTAATTAATAATTTTGTTGTGCAGATTTTATATTGGGCCGAGAAATGTGTTTCTGGATTAAGCCCAATAACTAGCCTTGTTGCATGCTTTAAAGGGCTGAAACTGAATTGTTAATGGGCCAAAATAAATTTGAATATTGCAAGCCCAAACAAATGCTTTCTTAATTCTATGCTGGATTCAAAATTCATCAGGAAAGCAAATGTTAACTAATTGGGCCAGCTTTATTTTTCAATACTAGAAGCCCAAGTCTTTTAGTGATGAATGATTCCAAGTCTGGTCCAAAACTAAGAAAGCAAATTGGTTTCATGCTTCCAACGGACTCCATTGCTTTGCTAAGAATGGATTTCAAATCTTATTATGCTAGCATTGGAAACATGAGAGAGAACTTGACTTTGATTTGATGGGAATCATTATGATTAATGCTATACGCTACTCAAAGCAAGGGAAGTAAAAAGCAATCTATCAACTTGTTTCACTCTCATTTAATTGCTTTTACTTTAACTTCACATTCTCTCTCATCTCTTCCTTCTTCTTTCTTCGGTCCTTGTCCAGGAAATAATGGAAGAAATGTTCTTCAACCAACAGAAGGAAGAAGCTGCATGCATCAAGACCATCAAGCTAATGATGGCAAGAAAACATACTAAAATAAAAATGAGCTGTGACTAAGATACTTACCAAATGTGGTCAGATTTGGTGAGGTAATCTTGAGCTTTGCATGCTCAAAAAGAAAGAAGAAGATCTCGGCCAGCAAGGGAGATTCTTGAAGCATGGCTTGTCTTTGATTCTGCTCAACCACCACAGGGAGTAGCTAGAGTTGCAAAGATTATCTCGTGCCAAGTGACGAGACAAACAGAAAAGTCTCGTGGCTAGGGACGAGACAAAACAAAGTTGCTCGTGTCCAGTGACGAGCAAAAACAGAAAAGTCTCCTCTGAGTTCAGCAAGTGTTAGCAACAAAAAAAGGGGGCTAAGATTCAACCCCTCTTCTCTTAGCCACTGAAACCATCATTGGTGCTTGTATGGTTTTATATAATTTTATTCGATAGAATGACACAAGCGATGAACAATTTGAAGAATTCTATGAAAATTTTGATCTTATGGGTGAAGGTGAAGGTGAAGTAGAAGAACCAGTTTCTAATGATATTACGTGGAAAGAACAGAATGCTGAAAGTGCTAGAAAAATGGAACTAATTAGAGAATAAATAAAGAATCATTTGCCTGATCGATTGTAATCTTAGTGATTTGGTTATGTAAAATCAATCTTTAATAATGGAAAGTATTTGTTATCATCGTTATTTTAATATTAATTCTCTTATGTTAAAAAAATTGTATTTTTTGAGTTATTTATCCAAACGCTACAACTTTAAAATAAGTATTTCTATAGTTAAAAATCCAAACACAAAATAACTTATTTATAAACTATTATTAATAAAAGTTCTTATACTTTAAACTCTTTTTCCAAAAAAACTTATTTAAGTTATTTACCCAAACTGGTCTTAAGTTTGGAATTCGGATCTACTTATTGTAACGAAAAGATCATAAGTACTAGGCTAAGGCTTTTTGTGCTGGGAAGGCCTTGTTGTTGGTATACTAAGTAGGCCTTCTTGAATCTTGACCATATTCCAGGTGAGGCTTTCAACAAGGAATTATCAGTGTGTAATTGGCCTTAAGAAAAATTATCAGATGTTCCGTTGTACTTTATTGAAACACGGATGTTCTTTGTACGAACAGGTAACCTATATTTTTTTGTCTTTTAGTTAGTAAGTGAATGACAATCCTAACTCTTGATAAAGAAATATTTTTCCAAAAATGATAAGCTTAAAAAGAAAGATATTGGCTTGGGGTAAAAAATTTTCAGTGCTGAGTATTTAAGTTGGTGTCGAAGCTCAACTATACTTGCAATCCCACTAAGGAGATGTTCATTTTTCGGTACATCTTTGGTGGTCCAGTGGTACCAAATTGGGGAATATTGAGACTGAAGCAAATACTCTGTGTTTGTCTTTGGAAGGAGAGGAAAGGTGATAGTGGTGGTGATGGTGGTAAGAGAGGAAGGGATGGAGGAGTGCCACGTGGAGCAGGTGTTGTGGAAGTGGAAGAAGTTGCAGTGGTAGTGAGGTGTTTCGATATGAGGGACATTAGTTCCTTTGGAAAAGCTAACCATTTCATTGACTTGGTGCTGTTGTTTTTATCATCTTCTTCATTAATAGTAGTCATGTTTTTCACGAATCAATGAAATTTTTAACAGGGAAACAGTGTCTTAGCTATGTTGTGCTAATAACCGTGCAATATTGACCATGATCTTACCTTACTAAATTTTTTTTCTGTACTCTCTATACTGATCACGTTCAACCTTCAATTTAAATATAGCGAAAAACATATAATTTGACTTGCACAATTTGAATAGTAAATAAAGTTGAGTGTAAATTATTATTTTTTTTAATATATATCTAACTTGATTTTATCCAACAATTAGTCAAGCTATGGTCATTTTTTCATAATTTTCCACTTTTTCTTTGATTTAGGTAGTAGTTTTGATTTGAGAAGGAGGCTTTGATAAAGTTTGTTGGAGTTAAAAATAGCATTAAACTTATTTAAAATTGTCTAGTGCCACCTATTTATTTTGCAGCTCTTTCGATTCGAGTGATTTAGAACATGATTTCTCAAAATTTGACCATTATCGATTTCATATATTTACAAAAAATAATAATTATTCAATTTTCAATTCGTCTTTTTTTTTTAATTTAGTTTCTTTTCAATTTTATGATAATACAAGTTTAATTCTAGAGTCACTGTTTGTTAGAGTATTTTTTTTTTCAAGCTTAATGCCCATTAATTATAATTATTAGGAGTTAGGACAAACCAAATTCTTTCCCCTTGTAATTATTTTTTGCATGTTTTTTTTTAATTGTCTTATTAAAATTTTTCAAGAAAAATAAAATTGGCAATGGGAGAAGGAATATATGCATATGAACCGAGGCAGCCAATGTTAAAAGGGATGAATTGGTGGACAGGGCAAGCCAGCTTTGTTTCTAGCTGGACAAAAAAAAAATCTCCTAGGCATATGTACTGAGCAACTACTTAACTGGTTGCACATCTTTCATGAACTTTCTGTGTTTCAAGTTCACAGGGCTGCCAATGGGTAGGGTAGAGTAGGGTTTGAACCCTACTCTAACCCTACCCGCGGGTTGAAAATTCTATTAAAACTCTACCTTATCTTACTTGCGGGTTGAGAATCTCTCAACAGATTCTCAACCCTAACCCTACCCGCACCTTAAAGTTCTAAACCCTACCCTACCCTACCAAACCCTATCCGCAGATATATTAAATTTTTTCAAAGTAAATATAAAATTAGATCATTTCAAATTTTATACATATTAATAACATAAAAAATAATAAACTAATACTCTAAATTACTAAATTGACTAATTAGTTTAGTAGTTGTTCACTTATTGTAAGTCATTACATAAGAGAGGTTGTAGGTTTAACTCTCACTTCTTTCACTATATACTTAATTTTTATAAAATATGTGATATATATTTGAGGTGCAGGTAGAGTAGGGTAAGATACACCCTAAACCCGTATCCTACCCCTACCCGCAGGCATATCCGGACCATACTCTACCCTACCCGCAGCGGGTAGGGTAGCCTACCCTATTTGAACGGGTTGGACCAGCAGCGGGTAGGGTAGCCTACCCTACTCGAACGGGTTAGACCGGATTGGATATCCGCAGGTAGGGTATGAATTATCAGCCTTAAGTCCATTGAAGGAAACGTTTCATGTATCCGGACCGTTTAAATAATTTACATTATATCTTCATAGTTAAAATGAATGTAACATCAATGT
>NC_029793.2:10510179-10517478 GCF_000816755.2 Arachis ipaensis | reverse complement strand
GTAGACTTAATTGGAAGCTCCTATATTATGCCAAAGATACATGAACGAAAATAAAAACTTAGGCCCATCAATTTGGAAGTGGAGAATCCAAATAAATGCTCCAGGTGAGACTTGAGAGTGTTTTGGTCAACACTTTGTCACTTCATGACCAAAAACAAAAAAACCAAACCACTTTGTCCATTGGTTTGTATATGAAATTATGAACAAATTATATAATATGCACACATATAAATTACTCACCAAAATCAGTTATCGGTATAAAATATATGTTAGAATATAAATATACATTAAAAATAAATTAAATTATGCATATATTTATATACAGATATATTAATGACTGATTTTGATGTATAAATAACATTTTTGTTATACATATACACCATCGGTCTATTTTACAAACTGTTGTAAAGAATCTATGATTTTAGTATGTGTATTGACCTGAAAAATAAAGGAAAAAGGTTCAGTCTTCTGCTAGTTATTTCTAACTTGGTTCATGGAGAGAGGTATATTAGTTTATCAGATAAATGAAACTGGGATAATTTATTAAAGAAATTCATCTATTTTAATAACCACAAGTTTTAAGCTAAGATTAATCTGTGTTTAGTTAGGAATTTCTCAACCAAAACTGAAACTTGCAAAAGTTAAAAAGTAAAATTCTACCTTGCATGCCACCCCAAAAGGGAGACATCAATACCTGATAAAATTGATATTTTCCAATAGCTAGAACATCACTTCAAGGCAAGCAAAGTATCAGATACCAAGTTATTAACACAAGGTAATAACTCTTTCAAGCACACTATTAATATTATTACTTGATTTGGCCCTAAAAACACTCATAACATAAAAGAATAAAAGAAAGTAAAAGAAGCACAGCCACAATTATAGAAGCATGAATAATAATGAAATGGAAGGCCTAAAAAGGGTTTCTAGCATGAGGAGGTGCTCCAATGTTGTTAAAACCAAAATTGTCAACAACTTGAATCCAATTTGCCATGCTGGTCAACAATTGACACTCAAGGGCAAGTTCTTCATTACTCTCACTCAGGATCAAAGAAAATCAATACCTGGAAAATTTATTTCTGTTCAGATTTACAGTGGCACAGAAGTAGATCCAAGTAAGTACATGTTCTTTACATTAGTGTATGTTTAAATTTTTCTTTTTCTTTTTTTTTTTTTTTTGTAAAATTCACTTTTAATAGAAATAATTTTGAGAGAATTGATTTTGATAATCAGAAATTTTAAGTTATGTTTTAAAAAATTGTTGTGTTTGCATTGAACAGTAACAGGGAAAGGGAAGCTAAGTGAGAAGGCAGTTCTCAAACATGATGGGACAAAAAAACATGACAATGGGGATGCAAAAACCATGATATATAAAATTAGAATAAATGTTTATTCACATTTTGGAACACCAAGAGCTTTTTTGATACAGAACCGATACAAGAAGAGATTCTTCCTTCAATCTGCATCAATTGAAACTTGTAACAATCATATCATTCACTTTGATTGCAATTCTTGGGTGTATCCAATCAAGAAGACCAAATCCGATAGACTCTTCTTCTCAAATGCTGTAAGATATGTTTTGTTAAAATCATAATTTTTTATAATATCAGAAATTTTTATATATTGATAGTATAAAATAATTCTATACTGTTATTCAACATAATTTTATTTTTAATTTTTAGAGTTTGCTTTGTTGGATGATTGAGTTTCTAAGCTGTTGATGAGTACATGCAGTGCTATATTCCAAGCGAAACGCCAAGGGCACTAATGGAATTAAGAAAGGAAGAGCTTGAAAGATTGAGGGGTGAGAGAGATGTAAATAGTAGTGAAAGTGAAGAAAGGAAGGAATGGGGAAGAATATATGAATATGATTGCTATAATGACCTTAGTGACCCTGAGAAAGGTGCTGAATATCTTAGACCTATATTGGGTGCTTCTTGGTTATATCCATATCCTCGTAGACTAAGAACAGCTCGCAAGCCTAGTGCCTCAGGTAATTCTATTTACTACCAAATACTTGACAATTTCTCTCTTTCCTTTTTCCAAGTATCTAATCTAATTCAATTTAAAATTTAAAGTAGTTGTTAAATTTCTGGGAGAAAAATAGAATAAGAAAATAATATTATATATAAAATGGCTATATTAAAATTATTTTTACATGATACAAGAGTCATGTTATTTATAGGAATATTATTCATTAATGTTATAAATATTCTATCTACTAATTATTGGCTATTACTAACTTAATTCCAACTGGCAGGGATGGACATACAGGGGCGAGTGGAGGCCTCGACCCCCAACTTTTTTAAAAAAAGATTAATAGCAATAAGTTATTAAGTATAGTTTAATTTTTTTAAAAATTTATTTAGTATTTAATCTAATATAAATAAAAGTCCAACCTAACCTAAATATTAATGATTTTTAATATCTAAAAAAGTAAGTAACAATATTAAAAAAATTTGAAAAGATATTATTACTAATATTTTTTAATTAAATAAAAATTTTCAAATCTCATAAAGTGAATTTTTTTTTCTTCTTGTGAACGTCCTTCTTGATTCATTTGGTATTAATTATCTCTGTTTCAACTATTACAACTGAGAGATCTTTTTCAGCAATGAATATTATGAAGAATAACTCATAAACAAAATGAAAGGTTAATTTTTTGCTAATTGTCTTTTAATTATATTGAAAAGAAAATTGCTGAAAAATTTAATACAAATTCTATTATTATCGATAAATTTTATGATACGAAGAATCGACCACTTCGTTAATAAAAAGTACATACATATTTTTTGTACTTTAAAATATATTCTCTATCGATATATTTTTGTAATACATTTTACATTATATAATTTTATATATCTTTTTTAATATTATATATGTTATTGGTTCCTCCAGAATAATATTTCTGGATCCGTCCCTGCCAACTGCTAACAATTCTGATAATATTTTAATAGTAGTAGTTTCAACTACTTTTTTATTATTAATATTTTAATTTGATTTGCTTAAATATTCAACCGAATTGTTCAATCTAATTTAAATGTGAAACACCATTTTTGTCTTCACACATACAATAAAAAGTGACCATTTGTAGGCATTTTTATTTATTTTTTATTTACAGATTAATATATTTTAATATTCACCTTATAAAAGAGAAACTAAAAGGAAAAAGAAATAAATCACTCCAAAACAAACGACATGGTTTTTTGGTTATATTAACAATAGATATGTTTATACAATTTATATTTTGTTCCCCTTTTCTTTTAAGAGTGTATTATCACATTGATTTTCATTAAAAATTTTGTTGAATATTTTCCATGGAAAATCTCAGGTCCAGCAAATGAGAGCCGGCCAAGGAATTTTGAGATATATGTTCCTTCAGATGAGAGATTTAGTCCAAATAAAATGAAGGAACTGAAATCAAATTCTATACATGCTCTTGCACATTTCTTGTCACCCAAGGCAGCAGAACCATTACTTCATCAACAATGTTCCAAAAGCTTTGAATCATTTGAAGATATTCTTGACTTGTTCTCTGCCTCTAGGAACCAAAGAATTGAAGGGTGGGTCAGAGATAACTTAAATAAAATGTTACCAATTCAGAACTTAGAGGAAATTATTCGTCTAATCAAGAATAAACCATTAGAACTTCCTATACCTGAAATACTATCTGGTAAGAGAGATGTTAATATTAATATTACTATTATTATTAGATATCATTAATTATTTGTATTTCAGAAAATGCATGGGTTTGGAAAGATGACATTGAGTTTGGAAGACAAATGCTGGCTGGAACCCACCCAATCAAAATCCAATGTTTGAAGGTACTTCCATGCTTTAAACATCATTTTATTTGTCATGAATAATCTTATATATGATGTTCTGCTCAACTCCAAGAAAAATAAAAAGCTTTAATGCATGCCCGAGAGACTATATATTCGTGACAAAAGACTAAAAGAGGAGAATAGGAGTGGGATAATAAAGATTTTCTAAATATTTTGTTATTTTACTGAATTTTTTATTTTAAAAGAGTTTGATCCGGCTAGATCTTCATGGGGACTCTTCTCCTCCATGTAAAACGCATTGTCCGTTTACTAATTTCCTAGTAACTATAACTCTATAGCTACTACTCTATTCGGTCCAAAAGAAAGAAAAAAGACTAGTCTATATATTTAGGCTTAGTTTGGTAAAACTTTTGCTTTTCAAAAGTAGCTTATAAAAGTTAACTTTTAAAAGATGGCTTTTTAAAAGTTGTAGCATTTATGTTTGGTAAATCAAATTAAAAATTGCTTTTAAGAATCACAAGCAACAACAATTATATTTGATAAAATAGCTTTTAAAATTTAAAAATACTATAATAGACATAAATGCAAGCATTAAATTTAAAAATTAGTTAACATATGAGGTTATATTAGACTTTTAAATTTTGAAAAGCACAAGCCAACTTTGAAAAGCTCTATTTTAGGTGCTTTCAAAAGTACTCCGATCTTTTAAAAGCTGCAAGCACAAGCACATGATCTTTTTTATTTACCAAACACAAAATGAGGAGCTTGAACTTTTAAAAAGTACAAGCAACTCTTCAAAAAGCTTTACCAAACCAAGCCTTAGTGTGTTAAACACTTAAACTGAAGCTTTCAGCCACACTTGCGTTGTATTATTCCATTACACTCCTCATTTATTGTCAGTGATTGAACACCAAAGTAACCGAAGATGGCATCCTCACCCTCCAATAACATTGGAAACCCGGAATTCCATCGCATCATGGAGCTGGAAGGTTACGTTGGTAATTTTCCTCATCGTAGACACTGCAAAAACCCCTTCGTTTATGGACACCGTCCTCAAGAACCTTCTCCGCGCTCAAAAAGACGGTTACTTCAGCCAAGAGAAAATTGTAACTCTCGCACACCAAAATGCCACTCAGCACTCACCTCGCCAATGAAGTCATGCTATCAACCTATCTCAAGGTGCGAAAATGCGACTATATGAACGAAGAAAGCCTCCTTCGAGTTCGAGGATCTCATAGCTTGGTAACTTCCACGTCAGCAGTACCGTCAAACGGAAAACGGTTATACCTACCGCAAACGCTGGCCGCACGAGCCGTTTCTTCATGCAAGAAGGTTATATTTGGAGCGACTCTGTTTATGCTGAAGCCGTTGATTTTGCTGAGAAGTTAGGTTTGATATTCCAGGCGGTGGATCTGACGGTTAACTTTGGAACGGGATGGTGGCTACTTCGTCCTCGCTGGAATGGTGATTATTTCTTTGAGCTTCTTTCCGCGCTTCCATTTGATAACTTCACTTGCGAGGGGGCAATTTTGTATAGTCTGTTCATGTGTTCTTGATTTCCGATACGTCTGTTCTTGGAGATCGTATTTATGGATCCATTCTGCGAGCGCCGCCTCCTGGCTTCAACGTTGATTCTTTCAATGCCGTTGAATTAGTCAAACCAATTCACTGAGTTGTTGGTGATGCTCTTTCATATTTCATATGTCTCTGAAAAATTTGAAAGTAGTAGATCTTTGATTTTTCATACATGTCCGTGTTTATTGCTTGTAGCTTTGTTTTTGTTGTTCACTCTTTTGCAACATTTTGAGTGAAATGATTCTGATGTCAAATGATGAATGAGTGAGATTATTTTTCCTCTCTTGTGTTGATGAATGTCAATCTGTTCAGGAAGGGAGAATTTTCCATTTGATCAAAGTAATATCAAAATTTTGTGCGTATTATTATTATATTAGTTCTGAAATTGAGTTAATTTGATTCTGGCCTTCATTAATTACTTTGGTT
This sequence comes from Arachis ipaensis, assembly GCF_000816755.2. Taxonomy (NCBI): domain Eukaryota; kingdom Viridiplantae; phylum Streptophyta; class Magnoliopsida; order Fabales; family Fabaceae; genus Arachis; species Arachis ipaensis. The sequence goes on along the minus strand of NC_029793.2, from coordinate 10,511,692 downwards.
AAAACCTTGGATTATATTGGATGCAAGTTTTCAGGTTATAATACTCTGCTTCAAAACTATTTTTCCAAGAATAATGCTACTATTTCATCAACACAGTGCATGCAGAGTTGTATTGTTTGTTCAATAAGAGTTGTATAATCAAAATTGCTGGGTAAATCGTTGCTGTTTTCAATTCACCTTTCAGACATTCCCAACTCAGAGTTCAATAAATCCATCATTCATAGAACAGAGGCTTGAAGGATGGACACTTCCTCAGGTTAGTAACAACAGTCTAGATTATCTCATCTTAGTTATTTCTTTTCTGTTTCCTTTCTTTTTCTCATTCCGCAAGTGATGACAGGCACTGAAGCATGGAAGATTATTCATGCTTGATCACCATGAGTACCTGTATCCATTTCTGAACAGAATAAACTTAAATGGGGTATGTGCCTATGCATCAAGGACATTCCTATTCTTAAGGAGTGATGGCATGCTTAAGCCTATGGCTATAGAACTTAGCTTGCCAGGCTCATCTCTAAGCAAGGGAATCTGCAGAGTGTTTTTCCCAGCCAAACAGGGAATAGAAGCAGCTCTTTGGCAGCTTGCTAAGGCTCATGTTCAAGCTAACGACACAGTTTATCATCAACTTATTAGCCATTGGTGAGTTATTTAACATCTTATTATTTGAAAATGCTCAAGTTTTATCGATGGTTTGAACACCGAATACCTCAGACTTTTTCACTGAAATAAAATAAAAAATAATAATTTATTATTTTTCAAAACCCCAATTTCAACTTTAATTTCTCAACTAAATTTTTTTTATTTAGAGGGAGTTCGCCCACTTCTGACAAACTCTATATTTTTTTGGAAAAGTCTAGGGGCCAGTAACTTTTGTGTTTTCTGACCAGCACTTAACCATCAAAACAAAGATAAATGATTTCCTACCATTAGATGTAATCTCACACCATTAAAAACCCCAATTGATGGTTACAAAACACCAAAATTGCTGGCTCCTAACATTCCTCATTTTTTTTATTATAGAGTTCGCATAACTTCCGGTGATGTAATTTTTTTTTTAAATTCATGAAACTCAAAATTTTTAACCATTATCATCGTATCCAGGAAGAGTACACAAAAATACACAGATAACCATTTTTATGTCTTCAGAAATATACATATGCACAAGAATAAGTCATATTTAATAAGGATTTTTTTCCATTATAAATAAAAAAATCATTATTTCTTCGATAAAAATATGACTTATTCTTATATATTCTTGTGTATTCCTATGTATTGTAGAGGTGATGATAATATCATTATCTATTATGAAGTTTAAAAATTTGAGTTAGTCATTTTTTTTAAATTTAAAGTGAAATTCGTCGAAATTAGGCTAACTTTATAAAAAGTAATTAGAATTCCCCTGGGTGCGATAGGTGGGACGAATTTGCTTTAAAACCAAAAAAAAAAATTGCATTTGAAAAATTAAAGTTCAAAAATAAAATTTTAGAAAATTATAATTTTTTATTTTATTTTA
>NC_029793.2:10509467-10510126 GCF_000816755.2 Arachis ipaensis | reverse complement strand
TTGGATATAATAAAATAATATATTTATATATAAAATATATAATTTTTTTATAATTTATTATTTTAAATTTGTTAATCATTAAAAGATTGCACCGATTTAACGTTAATCGATTTGTTTGATTTTTTACCAATTTAATGTTAAATGATTTTTTTTTTTGAACCTAACTGATTTAATAGTCAATTCTCAATTATAATTGAATTAATTGATTCGGTTCGGTTCTTATTATTATATTTTGTTTTTTAAAATTATGGGTAAACTACTAAAATCATCCTCAATTTTTTAACACGCTAACAAAGATATCCTCTATTTTTGCTGACGTAAAAATGTTTATCATTCATCAGCTTATTAGCCATTGGTGAGTTATTTGACATCTTATTAGCCACACAACATTTACTTTTCCTGCATTTAATTTTAAATGTCTCGTGAAAATTTCCAGGTTACACACCCATGCAGTTGTTGAACCATTTATCATTGCCACCAAAAGAAGGCTAAGTGTGATGCACCCAATTCATAGGTTATTGAATCCTCATTTCAAAGACACAATGCATATAAATGCCTTAGCAAGAATTATCCTTATAAATTCAGGAGGAGTTCTTGAGAGAACACTATCATCTGGTGAAATCTCCATGCAATTATCTTCTGAGCTCTATAAAGAGTGG
>NC_029793.2:10508071-10509437 GCF_000816755.2 Arachis ipaensis | reverse complement strand
CAAAAGGTATGTTATATTATTATTACAAACTTATTCATGTTAATTACTTTGGTTTATAGTGAATTTTATACATGTCAATATATGAAACATTAGGTTTTTACTCAATCTAATTTTTATTATTTCTCTGGATTTACCCTTATCCTTTAATCAAATCCTTACATTGTAAAGAATTTGTAGTCAAGTCCCTAGAGAAATTTACTATTGCAAATGTTTTTGTTGATAAATATAGTTATATTTTTGACCTTGCAAAACTAAATAGTAAATAAGAATTTAGGGTAATTGAAATACATGTAAATTATTTTTAAAAACAAAATTGGTCATAGTAAGCTCTTTTAAAATTTACTGAATTTATGTAAACTATATATATCTAATTAAAAATCTAGTCAAACTATAATTAAGAATATAACATATAATTAAGGCATAAAAATAACCGAATTAATTTTGCAGGGGAATGGCCATAAAAGATGAAAACAGCCAAAGTGGGGTTCAACTTCTCTTGCAAGATTATCCCTATGCAACAGATGGGCTTGAAATTTGGGTAGCCATAAAGAAATGGGTGAAGGATTTCTGTTCATTCTATTACAAAGATGATGAGTCAATTAGGTCAGATGTTGAACTTCAATCTTGGTGGTCAGAGATCCGAACCATTGGACATGGTGACAAGCACAATGAGACATGGTGGTACCAAATTGACACAACCTCAAGTCTCGTTGAGTCACTAACAATCCTAATTTGGGTAGCTTCTGCCCAGCATGCCGCTATAAACTTTGGACAATATGCATACAATGGCTACCCTCCAAATAGGCCTACATTGTGTAAGAAATTTGTCCCAATGGAAGGTATTTTGGTCAACATAATTTCATATAAAGCTACTTGATTCTATTTTCTATTTACATGCCTCTTTATTTTTATGGTCGTATTTGGTGAGTGTTTATTAAAAAACATGCAGAGATAAGGGAAAAAAGAAAAGAGATTAAGACAGGAGATTTATGTTCTGTTTTTAGAAAATTAGATAATATTTTATTAAAAATAAAAGATATCTTGTTTGCTTTTTATATCTATTTTTCCTACAAAAGATGAAAAACTACAAAACTAATGCTAATTAAAGTCTCATATTTTATCTTTACAAACTTTTTTAGTTTTGAACTTTTGTTCTTTAGTAATTATCTTAAGACAAAAAATACACTATCCCTAGAATATAAATCTATTTTAAAAGAAATAGATATAAAAACAGATGAAATGATTCTATCCTAAACCAATTTCTATTTACTAAAAAGTTGAAGATAATAAGACATATACTTCTTATTTATATTTCTACATACTATGTATTATTTGTACTATTATTTTAGGAAACATTTCACATGTA
>NC_029793.2:10488980-10507924 GCF_000816755.2 Arachis ipaensis | reverse complement strand
CTCTCATAATAATATAATATCTAATTATTTTATAATAAAAATTTTAGAGATTTATTTATTCAATATGTATATTAAAAATTTAATTAAAAATAATATATAGATCTTATTTGATAGAAATAATTCTTGATAATTTTCAAATAATAAAAATTAATTAAAAATTAAATATCTTATTTAAAATTTGTTTAGCTAAAATGTTTACTCCACATTTTAGCTAAATAACTAAGCCAAGAATTCTGTTGTGTCTTACTATCTTATCTCCTTTGCTTGCTTCTCTAATTTGATTGGAAAAGTATAGGATATTAATATACTTTTTGCTAATTTATTGTCAACAATAATTAATTATTATATTTTAAACACATATATAAAGAGACACATCTAAGAGATACATTTATAATTATAAAAAAAATATTTTTATTAGACACATCCACAAAAACACTTCTATTAAACATAATCATAAACTAGAGTTGACAGAAGATGATAAAATTCTTATTGGTAACGTACCGGAATTGAATTTGATTCATACTTCATATATTCAGGTACAATCCAGTTTGGTGAGTTTTTGAAGGACCCAGACAAATACTTCCTAAAGATGTTGCCAAATAGGTTTGAGATGAGCCTTGTTGTAGCATTGTTTGATGTGCTCTCAAGGCACACCTCTGATGAGGTCTACTTGGGGTGCCAGCTGTCACCTGGTTGGATAGACAGTGAATCTATTCAAAATAGGTTTGCAGAGTTTAAGGAAGAATTGAAAGAGATTCAGGCAAGGATCTTGGAAAGAAATAGAGATCCTAAGCTTAAGAACAGGCGTGGACCAGCAAAGATTGATTACACTCTGTTATATCCTGACACCTCTAGTTCTTGGTCTAGAACAGGACTCACTTGCAGAGGGATTCCTAATAGCATTTCAATTTAACTTGTATATAAGTATTTATGTTTTTGATAATGTCACTCTATACATGATCACACATGGTATTTTTGCATTGTATTTGTAGGAGTAACATTCATTTCCAAAATTTATTGATATTATATTTAAATATAGAATGGTGATAAATTCTTATTAATATTATATTTTATGTTGCTGAATGTTTGTTAAGAAAAATTATTTTCTTACAAAAGCAAAAAATTAAAAATTTAATTAAAAAAGGAATATTAAAACATCAAATCACTCAAGCAATTACCTAAACTTAATTGTACACATATTTAATACATAAAATAAATATTTTTACATATTTTATTTACATGTAAAATATTATGTTTAGATTAACTCTACATAATTGACGTATTACATTATTTCCATTTAATTTGAAAAATAATTATATAATTCTAAAACATATTTAAAATATGTTTTTAAGAAATATTTATTATATTTTAGTTATACTTTAAATCAATTAAATATACAATTATTTCTTGTTTTAAAGATATGAAAAAATGAATCTATTATACAAAGGGAGAGAGGCTTAATTTTTTGGTTATGAAAATCTGGTTTGTGTTGTGCATGATTATGGGTTTTTGGAGTGTTACACTAATGTGTGGGGACAGCTTTTGCTCAATTTTAGTGTGAAGAATTCGGACCATGCGAGTTCTTTGTATGGAAAAGGTGATGATTAAATCGGAGGGTTCGATTTGTATTTTTAAATTTTTTTATTTTTGAAAATAAAAATCGAAGGGTTCGATTTTAACATTAAATTTTTTTTTTCTAAACCACAAATCGGACCGTCCGATTTGTGATTGTTTGTTTGAAAAAACAAAACAATATAAAAAAAACTAGAGACACCGATTTATGTAACCCATAACAATATAGTGTGTGTTTGGATCTCAGTTTGTAAATGGGAATTTGCATAAAATTGATTTTGCAAACTTGATTTTGATGAAAAGTTAGTTTGCGTTAAAGTGATTTATGTTTGGTAATCTTTATATCAAAATAGATTATAATAAAGTAAATATTGTTTGGATTACACTACTCAAAATTACTTTTAGATAAAAAATTACTAAAATAGACATCAATTTAAATAAATTTTTTATATTATTCACAGTAAAGTCTTGTTTCTCCAAAATAATCCTCTAAGAGGGATATACAACATAAGGTATAAGAGTGAAGAACAAAAATACATAAACTAAAACAGAATATAAAGTCTCAAAAGATACGTCTTCACTTCTAAGAAAGCAAATCCAGCATGCTCAACAAGGCATGTCATATCCTGCATCTGAAAAATAACAAATACATATGGAATGAGAACTGGCGGTTCTCAATATAGTAACAAAGCCCAAAATATAAGATATAAGGCTTCGTGAAGCCGCAGACAATCCTAAACTTCTACAACCCATATTCAAAGCCTAGAGTTCTCACAAACCAGAAATATGATAATTCTACCTAGAAAATTCTAATCTATCTCCTCAATTTCAGTTTACTACAAACCTTCCAATCACCAGGTGGAATAACCCTCAGCTCTCCTCCACCACCTGAGGGATCTCTCAAGGTCACACATATAAGGCATACAAGTAATACACAATTAAAAAAAATAGGTACATCATTTAAGTTATGTAGCATATAGACATAAATAAACAATTACGCAAACAAAAAATATGCATCATACAAATGCATATGATGCATGTCTGTCCTATGACTAATGATATCATCTGTCGGTTATATAGTCAAACCCGACATGTCCAGTAGCGAATCCTGGACAGTCCCCGCGGCGCGTATTCTCAAAAGCATAGCATATATAATTATTCAATTATTCATTACGCAGGCAGGGTCAAAGGAATCTCAATCTCAACCTGGATCAGTGGGGCGAGCTAGTGCATTTACCTAGGGAGACGCAAATAAATTGAAATTACCAATCTGGAGCAAGTGGGCCGTACCACACCTTTGCATCTATCTAGGAAACTCAAAATCACCTCAACCTGGAATAAGTGGGGCGTACCACACCCTTGCATCTACCTAGAGAGCCTCAACCAACTAACCTAGAGCAAGTGGAATGAAACCACAATCCTTAAGTCTACCCAGGAGGTACGTTCTCATATATCCAGGAGGAACAAAGGGGAGAATCCTAACCTCCCACCATCTCGCTAGAGGCGATTTTACAATACCAGGAGAAACAAAGAAGGGGATCCTCACCGTCTACCATCTCTCTGGGGTGGCACTTTTGAGAAAAAAGTGTTCAAGATGAAATAGTCACATTTATAATCAAATCGTGCCTAATTTTGTATTTATAATTAATATATAGTTTTTCAAACTTATCTACAATATACTTTGATATATTCTCTTTAATCCACTCAATACACTCCACAAAATCACTCTAGCTAATCAACCCCCAGTGCTCTATCGTTCTAAGTCACTAGCTCTAAATTCATAATAGAAACTATCCCTTTTCCTTTACTCCGCACTCTCTCGCTTGTTCCAAGGCCTAAACACTAGCTATCGTACGTTAAACAGGTGTTACAGAGATTTGGAAAGTTAGAGGAAGAGTTAAAAACTCAAAAATACACTTTTGGCAAAATAGGGTAGTCATGCGTACACATGCTACCCGTGTTCATACCCTGGCCCAACACTAAGGCCCAGGATCCAGGAAAAAAGGCCCAACCCAAAAGAGTTGAGCCTTTCATCACACCGACCAGATACCTCGAAGTCGGCTATCTTCACGACTTGCTCTAAAGAAGTCGGTACGAGGATTAGCTGGCAGATAAATCCTCCCTCAAGAGGATAACTGCCCCTAAAATCTCTCTAACCACTTCCAGGAGCCATATCTTAACCTCCCTAAGATAAAGGGACGGTTATTCCCCTTGAAAGGCGGAACTACTTCAACGGTGGTTATTGGTTCACCACTATAAATACACTGACATTCCTCAGGTATCTTTAAGTCCCAATACACTCTAAACCTGCTCACGCCCTTGCTAACTTAGGCATCGGAGTGTCTTTGCAGGTACCACCCCCCATTCCACGCACACAAGTCGGACGGAGGGCACCTAGTCACAGATCCGCTCGAAAGCTTCCTCCTTCATACGTTTGGGCCAACCAACGCCATCTGGCCCATTAATCTCCGGTTACCCAACGTAACATTGGCGCCGTTGCCGGGGACCCGAGAGATCAACCAAAGATGGCGGATAGATTCCCTGAAGAGGGTCATGTAGAGACAGATTCTGAACAAGAGAATCTGAACACCGAAAACAATGAGGCAGACCAGACCCTTCACCAGGAAGCCAATGATCAACACAGGGAAGGCACCTCCGGAATAAAAAACCCGAAGGTAAATTCTTCGGAAGGGCGCGAATCAGAGAGAGGGACCATCCCATGCAACTGAGCTCATGGGATTAGTCCACAGTCGCCTCGAGCAGCTAGAACAGGAACGGGAGCGACAAAAGGAAACTGAAAAGAACCTAAAAGAGGAGATGGAGCGACGAAAAGAGTTAGAAAGAAAACTCTTAAAGTTAGAATCCTCCCTCAAAGGTCAGAACTCCCACGACGGTAGAGAAGAGTCGCCCCTAGGGGGGGAAGATCCTTTTAGTGAGGACATAATGAGGGCAAAAGTTTCGAGAAACTTTAGAAGCCCCGATATGGACCTCTACGACGGAACCACTGATCCGAAGCATCATCTGAGCAATTTTAAAAGTCGGATGTATCTGGCTGATGCTTCTGATGCTACGCGATGCAAAGCTTTTCCGACAACTCTGTCGAAAGTAGCGATGAAGTGGTTCAACAGCCTACCCCCAAGGTCGGTTACCAGTTTTGAAGACCTCTCAAGGAAGTTCTTGATGAGGTTCTCTATCCAGAAAGACAAAGTAAAACATGCACCAAGCCTCCTGGGAATAAAACAGGAGGCCGGAGAATCCTTAAGAGCCTATATGGAAAGGTTCAACAAAGCATGTTTAGAGATCCAAGACTTGCCCACAGAAGCAGTCATAATGGGATTAGTCAATGGGCTTAGAGAAGGTCCCTTCTCACAATCCATATCCAAAAGACACCCCACCTCCTTAAGTGATGTACAGCAGAGAGCTGAAAAGTACATCAACATGGAGGAAAATGCTAAGCTGAGAGACTTGAGTTGGCGACCTAGACACCCTCCTTCAACAAAAGAGAGGGAGAGGGAAACCAAGAAGAAAGAAGAACTCGGTCTCGATCTACCAAGGAAATATCACTCTTATACTCCTCTAAAGGTCTCCATAGGGGATGTATACAGAGAGATTTGTAATACCGAAAGGCTGCCACCCCCTAAACCCATTAAAAATAAAAAGGGGGGAGCAGCAGCGACTACTGTGAGTACCATAAAATATATGGTCACTCCACAAACGACTGCTACGACCTTAAAAATGTGATAGAAAAGCTGGCTAGGGAAGGTCGGCTCGACAGATATCTCATAGAAAGGTCGGACAGTCATGGGAAGAGAAAGCGAGATGACATGGATAGAAGAGACCCACCACCGCAGACTCCGGAGAGACATATCCATATGATCTCAAGAGGGTTCGCGGGAGGGGGACTCACCAAATCCTCTCGCAAAAGACATCTCAAGAAAGTCTACCAGGTCGGAGGAGAGTCATTCGACCTCCCTACCATTTCATTCACAAAAGAAGATGGGCAAGGAATAATCCCTGGACACGATGATCCAGTGGTAATAACTATGATCCTAGCAAATGCTCATCTCCACAGAACCCTAGTAGACCAGGGAAGCTCAGCGGACATCCTTTTTAAGCCCGCTTTTGACAAACTAGGGTTGGATGAGAAAGAATTAAGAGCCTACCCCGACACCTTATATGGACTAGGCGACACGCCAATAAAGCCACTAGGATTCTTGCCCCTCCACACCACTTTTGGAAAAGGAGAAAAATCAAAAACTCTGAGCATAAACTTCATAGTCATCGATGTAGGGTCAGCATACAATGCTTTAATTGGCAGAGCTACCCTTAATCGACTCGGAGCGGTGGTATCCACTCCTCACCTTTGTATGAAATTCCCGACTTCAGCGGGGATAGCAACGGTAAGGGGAGATCAGAAATTGGCAAGGAAATGCTACAATGAAAGCCTAAACCTGAGAGGAAAAAGCCGAGAAGTCCACACAGTAGAGCTCAGAGGCGCAAGGGCTAGAGAGGAGCTGCGTCCACAGCCGGGAGGAAAAACCGAGGAGATACAGGTCGGCGAAGAGGAGGGAAAAAATACTCACATAGGGGCAAACCTAGGGGAAACCCTAAAACGAGGGTTGACTAAGCTCCTAAGAGATAACTCCGATCTCTTCGCCTGGAAGGCCTCCGACATGCCTGGGATAGACCCCGAGCTCATGTCCCATAAGCTCTCGGTTTACCCGGGGTCCCAACCTGTACAACAAAGAAGATGCAAGCTCGGCTCAGAGCGAGCCCTAATAGTAGAGGAGCAAGTACAAGCGCTCCTAGAAGCCAGTTTCATTAGAGAAGTCAAGTACCCAGCATGGCTAGCCAATGTAGTGCTAGTCAAAAAACAAAATGGCAAATGGAGAATGTGTGTCGACTACACCGACTTAAATAAGGCATGTCCCAATGACCCTTATCCACTGCCAAGTATTGACACCCTAGTGGACTCCAGCTCGGGGTATCAATACTTGTCGTTCATGGACGCCTACTCGGGGTATAACCAAATCCCGATGTATGAGCCAGACCAGGAGAAAACATCATTCATCACGCCCAGAGCTAATTTTTGCTACGTGGTCATGCCATTCGGATTGAAAAATGCAGGGGCCACATATCAGAGGTTGATGAATAAGGTGTTTGCCTCTCACCTAGGGAGCCTAATGGAAGTATACGTCGACGATATGCTGGTAAAGACCAAGAAAGAAGTCGACCTCTTGTCTGACCTTTCACAAGTCTTTGACACCATAAGGTTGCGCGGGGATGAGACTAAATCCTGCAAAGTGCGCCTTCGCGGTAGAGGCAGGAAAATTCCTAGGGTTTATGCTAACACAAAGAGGGATTGAAGCTAATCCCGACAAGTGTAGAGCTATCCTAGAGATGAAAAGCCCGACTTGTTTAAGAGAGGTCCAACAGCTGAATGGCCGACTTGCAGCCCTTTCCAGATTTTTGGCAGGATCGGCGCTAAAATCCCTCCCACTGTTCTCCTTATTGAGAAAGGGATGTCAGTTTGAATGGACTCCTGAATGCGAGGAGGCGTTCCAGGAGTTCAAAAGATTCTTAAGCCAACCTCCTATTTTGACCCGACCTATAGCTGGGGAGGACCTCGTCCTATACTTATCTGTAGCAGACAAGGCCGTCTCATCGGCCCTGATCAGAAAAGACGAGGTCGGACAGCACCCAGTATATTTCATCAGTAAAGTTTTACAAGGCCCTGAGCTAAGGTACCACAAACTGGAGAAGTTTGCCTACTCCTTAGTAGTAGCCTCACGAAGACTACGGCCTTACTTTCAAGCTCACACAATAAGAGTCCGCACGAACCAACCCATGAAGCAAATCCTCCAAAAGACGGATGTTGCAGGGAGAATGGTTCAATGGGCAATAGAGCTCTCCGAGTTCGACCTGAAGTATAAAGCTCGGACGGCGATTAAAGCCCAGTGCCTCACCGACTTCATCGCAGAATACGCAGGAGACCAAGAGAAAAAACCAACTACATGGGAACTCTATGTAGATGGATCCTCGAAAAAAACAGGAAGCGGTGCAGGCATAATATTGGTGGATGAAAGGGGAACCCAGATAGAAGTTTTCCTCAAATTTGAATTCCCAGCTTCAAATAATCAAGCAGAGTATGAAGCCCTGATTGCTGGATTGAAGCTGGCGGAAGAAGTCGGTGCTACAAAAGTGATGATATACAGCGACTCGCAAGTGGTGACCTCCCAGATAAGTGGAGAGTATCAGGTGAAGGACCAAAATATGAAAAGGTACTTGAAAAAAACTCTGGAACATCTTGGGCGCTTTGCAGAAACCGAGGTCAAACATATAACTCGGGATCTAAATAGCAGAGCAGACGCCCTATCCAAGTTAGCAAGTACCAAGCCAGGAGGAAATAACAGAAGCCTGATCCAGGAAACTCTCCAGAAACCCTCCGTGGTAAAAGAAAAAGACAAACAAGAGGTCCTTGAGGTAGTCGGATTAAACCTCGGATGGATGAACTCCTTGGTCGAATACATGAAATTCGACATCCTCCCCAAGGAGGAAAAGGAGGCTAAGAAGATCCGAAGGGAAGCACAACATTACACTTTGGTGAGAAATATCCTCTACAGAAGGGGGATATCAATACCATTATTAAAATGTGTACCGACCTCAAGAACCACCGAAGTGTTAGAAGAAATCCACAGTGGGATCTGCGGAAATCACCTCGGAGCGAGGTCACTAGCCAGGAAAGTAATCCGAGCAGGATTCTACTGGCCGACCTTGCAGAAAGATGCCACAGAATTTGTGAAAAAGTGCCAACCATGCCAGATGCATGCAAATTTCCATGTGGCTCCACCAGAGGAGCTCATCAGTATCACTTCTCCATGGCCTTTTGCAAAGTGGGGAATGGATTTGTTAGGTCCTTTTCCCCAGGCGCCAGGACAAGTCAGATACCTGATCGTAGGAATAGATTACTTCACAAAGTGGATAGAAGCAGAGCCATTGGCCACCATCACGGCCCAAAGAAGTCGGAGGTTCCTCTACAAAAATATTATCACAAGGTATGGGATACCTTATTCCATTACTACAGATAATGGAACTCAATTCACCGACTCTACCTTCAGAAGCCTAGTGGCCAGTATGAAAATTAAACACCAGTTCACCTCATACTGGCAGGGCTGAAGAAAAGATTACAAGATGCAAAGGGAGCCTGGGCTGAAGAGCTCCCACAAGTACTATGGGCCTACAGGACGACCCCCCAATCCGCCACTGGAGAAACACCCTTCCGACTAGTTTATGGCGTAGAAGCCATGATCCCAATAGAAGTCAACGAACAAAGCCCAAGAGTGATTCTCCATGACGAGATCGGAAATATACAGGGGCACAAAGAGGAGCTCGACTTGCTCTCCGAAGTTCGAGAAGAAGCCCAGATAAGAGAAGCAGCGTTGAAGCAAAGGATGACTAGAAGATACAACAAAAAAGTCATTCGAAGAGCATTCGCCCCGAACAACTTGGTATTGATCAGAAACGACATTGGAGTCAACAAATCAAGGGAAGGAAAACTCGCTGCAAATTGGAAGGGACCATACAAGATTAACGAAGTCTTAGGGAAAGGCTATTATCGAGTGACCGACCTGAACGGCACCGAGTTATCAAGGTCGTGGCATGCTTGTAATATGAAAAGGTACTACAGTTAAAAGCGAACTCTACTCCCTGATGTACTCTTTTCCCAACTTCATGATTTTTTCCCAAAATCAAAGGGTTTTTTCTGGAGAAGGGTTTTTAACGAGGCATCATAGTAGAGACTATGGGAAATAGATTGTCAAAAACCTTTAGTAGCAATAAGGTACCTCCCCAATTAATGAAAGATCTTTTTCATATATATCTCTTGCAAATTCCTTTTTAGTTTTGTTTTTTCTTTCTTTCGACGAAACGCGCCGACTTAAGCTCGACAAAACGTGAAAATCCCATGAACCGACCTACATGGTCATCAGGATAAAACGACGAGGTACAAGTCGGTGTAAAGAGGTTATAGAAGTTGATCATGATAAACTCGGAAACATCCCGACTCATAAGCCGGAATGGGAAACCGAGTAAAACGAAAATGAATCACGAAAGTAGCCTAAGTCATAGGAACTCAATAAATCACAAAGTTGAGTAAAAGGAATAGCAAAAGAGATCGAAAAACCTATTAAAGCATAAGTACTATCCTGAAGTCCTTAGAGAAAAGGAACCCAAAAAGGACAGACAGCCAGGAAAAAGGTTTTTCAAAACTGAAAAGATCAAAAAGGTTTTTTTTTCAAAAAACAGAAGTCAGAAAAGCATATACGCATAAGGTAACTTAAACCCTCATCCAAAAAAGGGTATTTATTTTGTTAACTTAAACCCTTATCAAAAAGGGTATTTTTTGTTTACGGCCTTAAAAGGCCAGAAGAAATTGTTCAACAAACACCACCACCAACAAACAAACATAAAAAGTTTAAAAAAGGGGGACCCACAGGCCGGGCCCCATATAGCCAACAAAATTATTTTTGCAGAGGAGTAGACGGATCACCACCAGAACCAGGAAGGGTAGTCAGAGCAGCTTCAGGGCCAGGGAGAGAAGTATCCATAGGAGTCGGAGATGAGGAACCTTGGGGCTTTGAGGAACTCGGAGCATCCTTCGAACGAGGAGGGGACTCAATGATTCTTTGCCCCCGAGTCTTCAACTCTGACTCGGAGACAACCTGAGGAGCTGGGGGATAAACAATGGCCCCATCAATCACAATCTTGTCGGGATCTAAAGGGGAAAGATCTAAGTCGGGGGCAATGACTCTGACCTGATCCTTAAAAATCCTCCAAGCTTCCTCAGATCCCTCAGCAATGGAGTCCTCCAACTCAGCATAGGTAGCCCGAGCATTCAACAAATCTTTTCTAACCCCCACAAGGTCCTCGAACAAGCTCTGGTAACTCTCCTGGGCAGTCTTTCTCAGGCCCACCTCCATGTTGCACTGAGCCTGCAGCTTGCCCTCCTTCTCCCGAAGGCTATCTCTCTCCTCCCTCAATTTGGTAACTTCCTTCTTCAACTCCTTCTCATGCTCCTGATACATGAGAAGTCTTCCCTCTAGCTCTTCAACCTTCGAGGTTGAACCCAAAGAACTAAGAGGGGCCTTCTCAAAGATATCTAAGAGCTTGGTACAGACCCCCGCCGCCCTGATACTCTCCTCAGCCAGAGAGGTAAGGTGGTTCCGGACAGACACATTATCCATACCTATACGAGTATGGGGATAGATGTATTTCCGGATGAATGCAAAAGCATCAATTTTAACCTCACCTTCCAAGGAAGAGTCAGGCTCCAAAGCCTTGCGCTTCTTCCTCTCTGGCTCAGAAGAAGGTCGGGGAGAGGGGGGTGGCTGAGAAGAAGCTGAAATCACAATGGGCTCTGAAGAAGTCCCCAAATTTCGGGGAGGAGGGGGAGGAGGAGGGATAACCGCCCTGGCACCACCAGTCCTGGCCCGGGACCTCGCTTTAGCTTCCTGCACCCTCTGGTAAGACTCATTCGAATTCCTCTTCGTCATCTCTGCAAAAACAAGTAACAACCAATAGATTAGACAAGTCGGGAAAGTAAGTCAGACAAGTCAGAAATTTAATAAACAAGTAAAAGCCACCTAGTTGTGCCTGGACAAAGGTCGGAGACCCCTGGAGAAATTTTTTAGTGTCCAAATATGGGGCCCTCCCCCACGCTTCTCGGACCACAATGGCTGCCTCCACTTCATCCAGGTCATCCAGGCCATATTTCTCACAGGGGGAGGCCTCCAGCCAATATAAAGGAAAGCGAGGAGAAGAGTCATCATTCAGGAAAAAGGGGTGGTGACCCTCTACAACTTGCACTTTAAAAAAGTAATTTTTGAAGTCATGAAAAGATTCATCAAAAAGAGTGAAAACCCTCCGACCTTGGATAGCTCGGAACACCCATTGTTGTTTATTATTTTGCCCACTAAAGGGCTTGGTCATATGGAAGAGATAGAAAAAAAATCCTCAAAGACATCGGAAATTCCAGGGCATGACTGATGAACTGGTAAATTTTCAAAAAACCCCAAGAGTTGGGATGAAGCTGAGTAGGAGCAACTCGGTAGTGGCATAAAACATCAACTTCAAAGTCGGAAAAGGGAAGAAAAACACCCAAACGGGTAACCATACTCTCGTACATGAAGAAGAAATGAGGGGCCGCCTCAGTGGCCCTCCCAAAACACACCCGGTCCTCCAGACCCGGGGCCACTAACTCATATTTCGGCTCATCCTCCTCAGACGTACAAAGCCTGTGATGAGTGCGAAGGTGGGTGATAAATTCAGCATCCACCAAAGGTTCCTCTCCTAATACAGTAACATCAACCCACTGAGCAAGAATGTCTACAGAGGCCATTATTTTTCCTAAAAGGTGAGAAAAACCTACAAAGGAAAAAGAAAAAGAAAAATAAAAAACATGGTCTCTAAGGGGAATACGAAGTCAGAACCTACAAACCAACTTCTCTCTAAGCATGAAAGCCAGAAGCATTTTTTCGTAGAAAAGAGAAGAAAGGACTAACCTTTGTCTGGGTGTAAAGGAAAGGAAGATGAGAGCCTTCGAACAGAGGTTGCACCACGAACAAGTAAAGTAGAAGAGGAAATTTTAAATCGCAGAAACGAAATAACGAAGGAGAGGGAAAGTATTTATAAACATGCTAGGGGCATAATAGTAAAAGCGGAACAGTCATTAATAAGAATGCACCGTTACCAAGGCCATCAATCCCTACGCAAATTCCTAACGGACGCGACCCTTGAGTAGACATAACTGTCAGAACCGAAAGGTCATGAAAAGTCACGTCGGTTACAGACCATCACGTCGGTCCTCCAACAAGTCGGCTACGACCCCGAGTAGAATACTCGAACCCAAATCTTGAAGAGAAATTGGGCTCGAGTAGGGGCACTGTTCATACCCTGACCCAACACTAAGGCCCAGGATCCAAGAAAAAAGGCCCAACCCAAAAGAGTTGAGCCTTTCATCACACCGACCAGATACCTCGAAGTCGGCTATCTTCACGACTTGCTATAAAGAAGTCGGTACGAGGATTAGCTGGCAGATAAATCCTCCCTCAAGAGGATAACTGCCCCTAAAATCTCTCTAACCACTTCCAGGAGCCATATCTTAACCTCCTTAAGATAAAGGGACGGTTATTCCCCTTGAAAGGCGGAACTACTTCAACGGTGGTTATTGGTTCACCACTATAAATACACTGACATTCCTCAGGTATCTTTAAGTCCCAATACACTCTAAACCTGCTCACGCCCTTGCTAACTTAGACATCGGAGTGTCTTTGCAGGTACCACCCCCCATTCCACGCACACAAGTCGGACGGAGGGCACCGAGTCACAGATCCGCTCGAAAGCTTCCTCCTTCATACGTTTGGGCCAACCAACGCCATCCGGCCCATTAATCTCCGGTTACCCAACGTAACAATTATATATTTAAAATATTTGAATACTAAAGGGATTACAAGTAAGGAAGTAAAGAGTAGAATTGATAAAACAAAATAAATTCAATCCTAACGTGATTTTCTAAACGCAGAAGCTACAATTTATAGCTTCTTATAAACGCACGTTAAGAAGGTAAAATCACGTTGGCGTTTAAAGAAAAAAAAAACATTCAAATAAAAAGAGGAAGCGTTCAATGCACTCAAACGTACTTCTCTTCTTTCTAACGCAAAACCAAATACACCCATAAAACATTTCTCTTCTCACACCATTCTGTGATACACGTCTCTCTCACACGAAAAAGAAATTGCGGTGGATAGTGGAGCAATTCACTTGTTAGTCAACTATTCTAGTATTATGTAAGAAAGAACTAAAGAAATGATATTGTCACTTGTCACGTGGGGGGTGACAATGGGGTATCCGTATCACTTGTCACTAGAGGTAACAAATGGTTACAGGAGTACAGCGTTCATGTTTTACTCTAATTACATTTCAATTCGAATTTTATTATTAAAATTTTTTGAGTTGAGTTTTAAAATAATTCTTAAAATTATATCCAAAGTTTAAAATAATTTTTAAAACTAATAATTACTCAAATTTATTCTTAAAGTTACACTTTGAGATTCATAAAGACTCATAATAGTCTCTCAGACAATTTCTATCCGTCACTCGACATAAAAAAAAATCGAGATGAACTAATTCTTGTTATGCTAACATGCCAACAACTAACCAATATGGCAAATAAAACTTTGATCTCTCTCCTTTTAAAATTTTAATCTCTAGATTTTGTTCATTAAATTCTCTTTCTCATTCTCTTCTTCTTTAACTCATTTTCTATTCTCATTCTTTTAAATTCAATCATCAATACAACAACAATATAAAACAACAGTAATCATCAATACAACAACAATATAAAACAACAGTAATTATTTATCAACAAAAATATAATAAATCATAATATAAACTTTTTAATTGATTACTATGCCAAAGCTAAGAAAAAAAATCATCATTTTATAACTAAGAAAATCTACACACATATTAACATGGCAGAAAAACGAAGAAGAGACCGTTTGTTGAAGGATAGGGGATGGTGGGATTCTCCAGGTGAAGGAAGAGAAAAAGACATCAAGATCAGCGCCGGAAAAATTAGCTTTGAGGTATTGGTGAACAGAAAGCTTGCTGGCGAAGATGTGCTGCTTGTGGGCAAAGCCTGAAAGATTGTTGAGACGTTCCGACAAATACAAGTAGCGATCCTAAAAGTATACGAAGGGCGTGATCCTCCTCCCGATCCTCTATCTCCAGTTGTCCTCTTTTTGCTGTGTATATAGTGTGTTTTCACTGGATTCTTTTACATTGATGATTGGATTTTACTACCAAAAAACGTTAAGTATCGTCGAATTTATTGTCGAATTTAGTGTTGGACATTAGCAACGAGTTTTTTTATTAGATTTATCGTCGAATTTGGCAATAAATTCGTCACCTTAAAATATCACCATCAGAATTGATGTTCTAATATAACGTCGACGGTAATATTTGGTGGGAAAAAAAGAAATTTTGGCGCACAAATTACCGTCAGATGGTAGATTCGACGGTAACGTTGTTTAGCGAAACATTGTGTTTTGGACACACGGAAAATGTTACCGTCGGATTCAACCGTAAATTTAGAGCTAATTCAAACTTAAAGTCCTTTCCTCCTCATTTGTTCGACGCGATTCTCTCTCTCTCTCCTCGTCTGTTCACACTTCCAAGGGCAACAGTCACCGTAGCCACCACCGGAGCTTGCCGCCGACGTTGCCACTGCACCTGGAGCACCTGCTGTCACCGCAGCTGCACGTGCTCGTCGAAGCTGCTGCTGCCCCCATCGCATCGTTCGCCGCGGTTGCTGTTCACATTGCCGTCATCGCCGCCTCTATCACCACGATGTTAAAAAGAGACGATAGCTACTATCATCTGATTAGTTTGTTAGTATGGTCATTATATTTTTCATATTATTTTGTGAGCTTAACATTTTGTTAGGATTGTTGTTAAATCAATGGTTAAATTTGCTTAATGAAGTATGTTATTAGGAATTGTTGTGTTAATTTAATGTAAGTAAAAGTTAAATTTGTCATTCTTCTTGTTAGTTTAGTTGAATTAAGAATTAGGTTTTAATTAAGAGGAGTGCTACACATAAAAGTCATTTTGGTTTACAAGTCATACAAGTTGGGACAAACTTAACAAAAAGCACGCTCACCCATATGAGCGTGTTAACACACGTGCTACTTAACGATTTTCATGGCGCGCTTCGCGTTCCTCCTTCTCCTCCTTCTTCTTCTTCTTCTCCTTTTTCTTCTCCTTCTTCTTTCCGTTTCTCCTCCTTCTTGTTCACGTGTTTCATCTTCATCGTCGTTTTCTATTGTTGTTATTGTTGCTGCATTTTTTCCTCCTCCTCTTTTTATTGATTTTGCAACATTATGTATTTTTTTTTCTTCTTTGTTTGATTTTTTCTCCCAAGAAGAATTATAAAAAAACGAAATAAGAAGATGAGGAAGAAGAAGCAGTAGAAGATGAAGAGGAAAAAGATGAAGAGTTTTGAATTGTGCAAAACTTATCAGAATAAAAATACCCCAAAAAATTCTTAAAATACACCCAAATATATTAGTATTACACCTAAATATCTTCGTGTTACACCCAAATTTGCTGCAAATACAGAAAAATATTTTTTCTAATGTTCCGTTTTTTTTTTTCTTCTTTTTTTCCTCATTTCTTTCTTTCTTTTAGTTAAATGAATGTAAGTTCATCCCCTTTCAAGTAATTTTGCAGCATTGTGTTTCTTCTTCTTCTTTTATTGATTTTTTTTGTTTTTATTATTGTTAAGAGAGTAAAACAAGAAGAAATTTGAGAAGGTAAAATAAAAAAGAAAAGATGAATAAAAAAAAGATAAAGATTGTGATGATGATAAAAAAAAAACAAAGAAGAAACAGTAGAAGACGAGAAAGAGGAAGAGGAAGAGTTTTGAATTATGCATAATTTATCAGAATAAAAATACACCCAAAAATTCTTAAAATACACCCAAATATTTTCGTGCTATATCCAAATTTGCTACAAATACAGAAAAATATTTTCTCTAATGCTGCGTTTTTTTCTTCTTCTTTTTTTCCTTATTTCTTTCTTTCTTTTAGTTAAATGAATGTAAGTTCATCCTCTTTCAAGTAATTTTGCAGCATTATGTATTTCTTCTTCTTCTTTGTTTGATTTTTTTTGTTTTTATTCTTGTTAAGAGAGTAAAAAAAAAAGAAACTTGAGAAGATAAAATAAAAAAAATGAATAAGAAAAAAAAAGATGGTGATGAAGAAACAGTAGAAGATGAGAAGGAGGAAGAGGAAGAGTTTTAAACTATGCAGAACTTATCGGAATAAAAATACACCCCAAAAGTTCTTAAAATACACCCAAATATGTTTGTGTTACACCCAAATATCTTCGTATTACACCCAAATTTGCTGTAGAAAAATGTTTCCTCTAATGCTATATTTTTTCTTCTAAATTGAACCACACCTTAGCCTTGGATTCAAATCTGAGCCTGAATTATTTATTATCTTCAACGAGATAACTAATTATGAAGGAGAAAGAGAAAACGAAAAGAGGAGAAGAAATTTCAATGAAAAAAGGAGGAGGAAGAGATGGTGTTGATGACGACGATAACGAAAGAGAAAAATTATGAAAAAGAAGAAGAAAAGGCACGTAGAAAGAAGAATAAGGAGAAGAAAAAGAGGAGGCACAGAGAAAGAAAAATATTTCAATGAAAAAAGAAGGAGGAAGAGAAGGAGGAGGAAGAGGTGGTGTTGATGACGACGATCACGAGAGAAAAAAATTACGAAGAAGAAGAAGAATAAGAAGAAGAAGAGGCACGGAGAAACAAGAAGAATGAGAAGAAAAGGAGGAGGCACGGAGAAAGAAGAAGAAGAAAAAGAGACACGGAGAAAAACGTAAAAAAAATATAAATATAAATGACTTGTATTGTGGAGAATTCCTCTTTAATTAATTAGAATAATGAGTTTCAACTTGTGAATTTAATAGGTAATCATTTTTATTAAGATGATGCTATTTTCTTCGAGTTCAATTGGAGTTTTTTTTCTTTTGTTGTCTATACAGTAATATTTTAGGTTAGTTTTCTATCTCTGAATATAATGAATTGTTTAAATTATATGTTAGACTTATTTTTTTTAGGATAAAATTTTAGGACAAAAGTGGAAGAAGAAAATTATGGAATTATAAGGAGATGCATTCTTTTCGATCTTGTACCCAGCAAGAAAACGGATGCTCATCAATTGAGTCAGTAGTTCGGGGAGATGGAACGGTAAGCTACGGATGTTAGAGAGTGCCCATTCTCTCTTAAATAAAGCTCGCCCTCGAGCCCGTCTTGTCGGAGGTATCTTTGTAACAAACCGAAATCACCAGCCACCGCGACCTAATTCATTGTAGACTCCATCAGATAGATATCGATATCTTTCAGATGGATCAAGAAAAGTTTTCTTATCAATACAGTCTGTTTGCTAAATTTTAGACAGGGGCTAAGAGCGAGTGCGAGTCATCCCTCTTAGCAGTGTATTGGTTTTTTTTAAAAAGGGAGTGTGTGCAAGTTGTTTATTTCAAGAATAGGTTGGATCGAACACACTAAAATGATTATGATTTGATATTTTTATTAGATCTTTGTATGTTAATAATTTATGTTTACAGCTATTTTCTATGTGAAAACCATTGTCTTTATTTGATAAATGTGACTGAATTAAAAAGAAGATCTATGAATTATCATTTAAATTGTTTATTATGTGTTTAGTTTGTCAGAAACTTATAATTATATTGGGCAGAAGATTCTAATTATAGGGACATTCGGTGGAATTTTTTAATTGTTTGGAAAATAATCAACTCTTTGTCTCCTAAAACTATGACGTTTGGTAATGGTCATTGGTGGTTTTGTGTCCATTCTTTTATAAATTGGAAGGAAGTCGTTTTATGGGGTGGTCTATCATTTCACGTTTTGCTTAGCTAATCATTAACGAAAACTAATTTTAAATTTTTTAAGAACTTATTTAATTAAAAAAATATTCAAATTTTAGGGACCCAAAGAAATTACCATGGAAAGTGAGGGGAAGGACCAAAAATGAAAAGTCTCATATAAGCTCTTCACATTGCAACCACACCATTCCATTCTTTGTTGCAGTTACCATGGAGAGTGAGACCCAAGGCCACCCTATAACATGCAAAGGTAATTACTCAACTCATCAAAATGCTCTTCTCCTTTGGACTTTCATTTCTCTAATACTTGTTTTTTCTTTACTTTAGCGGCGGTTGCTAGAAGACCCGGTGAGCCATTGGTTATTGAGGACATCGTTGTGGCGCCGCCAAGCCCCCGTGAAGTTCGAATTCGTGTTATATGTGCCTCTCTCTGCGGCAGCGATGCTACTTTCTTGAAGCTCCAGGTGTTTTTTTATTTTTTATTATTTTTTTTTTAAATGAGTAACAATGCTCTTTGTTCATATAAGTTGCTGGTTATTTGAAACACCAAATGAGCTACGAGTGTAACTGATGGTTATAAATTAAGCTTCCAAAATTGAAACACAATTTGAATGTACAAATAGCATTATTCTCTATTGATTTAAAAGAAACGGAAATGTTTGGTAAAAAACCAAAATTAGCAAAAATCAACCAGAATTTGGCTTATTTAGTATTTATTAATTATTGCTAGAATTAATAGGCTGTTTTTTTTGTCTCTCTAGTATTGCTGTAAAAGACATTGTAAATCTTTTTGGGATGACTGATGACTCTTTAACATGCTTTATTATATCTTGAAGGGAGGTCCTCCTGGATATTTTCCAAGAATTCTGGGTCATGAAGGAGTTGGGTAAGTT
>NC_029793.2:10483674-10488921 GCF_000816755.2 Arachis ipaensis | reverse complement strand
CTAAAGTGATTATATATTTATATCTCATAATTTTGTTGTTCATTTGTGTCTGGTAAGTCAGCATTCCCGGATACTTGTAACTCTTCTTGTTTTTTTTTTTTTAATATCCCCCTTTTAGCATAATAGTTTCAAAGTACCCTCACTCCAATGGTTTGGAAGAGAATTTAGGATGTGTTTAGAACAAATATTTTTGGATTGGGTTTGATTTTATTTTATTTGAAATGGATTGAAATGAATTAAATTAGAAGTGAATTATTGTGTTTGGAATTGACCATGTAAAATAGAATTTTAATTGATGTAAAATAGTTCAATGATCATACTGAAGGATACACAGCTGGTTTCATTCATTTCTTTCAGTGCCAACACTCTAATCCTTAATGGTATCTGTGAGCATTTTGATGATTCAATTTAACAAACTATATTGTGACAGTTTATCTATGATATAAATCTACGGCTTCATGGTTCTTCATTTGTTTCACCTTATGGTAGTTGTAAATGATTGTGTATTCTGTATTGTTCATATGTGAATGGTGTGTTTAAACAATTTTGAATGTAATACAGGATTGTGGAAAGTGTAGGAAAAGATGTAGCTGAAGTTACAAAAGGAGATGTGGTTATTCCAATTTTTCTTCCAGATTGTGGAGAGTGTACAGATTGCAAATCAACAAAGAGCAATCGTTGTACTAATTTCCCTTTCCGGGTATCCCCATGGATGCCTCGAGATGGCACATCGAGATTCACCGATCTAAATGGAGATATCATATACCATTTCATGTTTATTTCAAGTTTCAGTGAGTACACTGTCGTTGATGTTGCCAATCTAATAAAGATTGGCCCAGAAACCCCCCCGGACAGGGCATGCCTGCTCGGTTGTGGCGTATCAACTGGTAAATTCCATAATAGAAAATCCTAAAAGTTATAGTCAAATTAACTGGTGATGACTGATGAAGAATACCAGGTTTCTCTCTTATGACTATTGATATAAACTATGCACAAATACTTCATGTTATTCACCTATGGGTGCTCTATAAATATCTGAATAAAATACTCTGTACTTTTATTAATGCAACATAGATATTAAGTGTTGATTAGAACTTCCATTGTTAGGGGTAGGTGCTGCTTGGAGAACAGCAAATGTGGAGCCTGGGTCTTCAGTGGCTATTTTTGGGCTGGGATCTGTTGGAATTGCAGTATGAACTCTTAGGACATGGCTTTTGTTTTCTTTTGATCTTATGTATGCTGAAGTTTTCGCCGCAATTGATTGGTTTCTTAGGTTGCTGAGGGAGCTAGACTTTGTGGAGCTACTAGGATTATAGGTGTGGATGTCAACTCGGAAAAATATGAAATTGGTAAATGCTAGCTTCATAAAACCATATATACCGTTCAAGTAAAATAATATACAATTTCTATTCATTTGTTTATGAATTTAATTTTGATGTACTGTCAGCATAAAACAATTTACACGTACATCTAATCACATAATGTCACATCAGCAAAACTAACTACTTTTTTTATTGATTGCGTGAATTATCGTCCAAAAGAACGGATGTGATTAAACATCTTCGTAAAATACACTGTCAGTCATCAAAATTAAACTCTTGTTCTATTGTTATTGATATTTTGTTTTCATGGTATGTGCATATTCTTGAATCAGGGAAAAAGTTTGGACTCACAGACTTCATCAATCCTAAAGAATGTGGGAACAAACCAGTGAGCCAGGTCTACCCTCTTAAAAGGAAGAAATTTTAATTCAAATTATATGTCTTAGGTCCTGAAATAGAGATTATAACCAGATTTGCAAATATCATATCATTGATTTTTTTTCTTTGCTGATAATCTGCCAAATCTTATATAACTGAAGTTGTGGACCAGGTTATCATAGAGAAAACTGGCGGCGGAGCAGATTATTGCTTTGAGTGTGTTGGTATGGCATCATTGGTGCATGAAGCTTTTGCTTCTTGTAGAATGGTAAATCTCTGCAAAAGTTCCAAAACTTGCTCATGGTTTTCATTGTCATGTCCAGGCATACATAAATAATGTGATTAAAGCTATAAGGCTGTGTTTGGTAGTTAAAATACAAATACAGAGACAGTGAAACATAAAAAATGTGTTCGCCAATACAAATTTCTGGTACTTTTGTGCTATTTTTGCTACCAAACACAGCCTACCAACTCTTAACTTCTGCTAAATAAATTGAAACCCCATCTCTTTGTCAGTATTTATTATTATGTTAGATAGAGATCCAGGCTAGATTTTGGGAGTGCCTTAAGTATGAACTAAACAAATCAATAATTGCCAAGAGCAATGAGTGGAAAGTTGATTTTTTCAATCAGGGTTGGGGAAAAACAATTGTTGTAGGAGTGGACAAGCCAGGAGCCATGTTGAGCCTCAGTTCATATGAGGTACTTCATGATGGGAAGACCCTCATGGGATCCTTATTCGGAGGACTCAAACCTAAGACTCATGTCCCCATTCTCCTCAAAAAATACATGGACAAGGTACTGTATACAATTCTGCAGTGATTATGCTATGAAAGTATAAATAGTAGTAATAACAATGTTAAATAGTAGTGCTAACATGGTTGAGCTCATAGCTTAGTGTTTTTAACTGCATGTTTCATTTGAATCTGAAGTTTTGTGTTTGATATCTTTGCTATAAAAATATTGATGGTAAAAAGTAGTAATTGAACTTGTTTGGTTCATCTTTTGTTAGTTTAAAATTTTCCGAATATATTAAATTCACAGGAACTGCAATTGGATGGGTTTGTTACTCATGAGGTGGAGTTTAAGGACATCAATAAAGCTTTTGATTTATTGTATAAAGGAGAGAGTCTCCGATGTGTGATTTGGATGCACAGATGAGTACATTAGATTCTCATGTAATCCTAGCCCCATGAATAACCATGAGATGCAAACATGAAACATTGTTGTGCAGTCCTTTTTTCGTTATTTATGTAAGAACTTATCTATTTCACAGAAGTGATATTATTCTACTTCACTGCAAATGCATGTGATGTGCCGGTAAAGTAACTGATTCGGGAGGTGCCGGAGGTCTTTGATGCTCCAAAGTGCCTTAGTCTGTATACTCCAGAAATAGCATGATTTGGTATTTCCCATTCTATGATGGCTAAGCCATGCAAGGAACTATTGTCTAATTGCCACTTGAAAAACAAGCTTAGATCATCATCATCATGAATGGTAAGCCACTTTTTCCCTTGATGCATCTCCACCGCGGCAAATGTACCTTCTGTTAGAAGGTCATGTCTTGGGTTGGCGCTCCAGAACGTGGCGCTCGGCCTATCTCCCTTGGAGAAGTAGCCTCTTTTTGGAAGGGCTATGTCTTGTTTTGTGTCGCCGAACTTGATGCCTTTTGGAGGTGACTCCTCAAAAGGACCAAGTAAGAGGCTTAGTTGTTGCGATGAAAGATCCGGCGGCGAAGGGCCTTTTGCGGCGACTTTCTCCCCTTTAGCCATTGCTCGCGCTAGCTTATTGAATTCTTGGATATATGCAGATAATGTGTGAGGACCATAGAGAGTTGAAGCAGCCTGCTCAATTTAACACTGTTTCAGGTCAATTTTTTTGAGTTTATAACTTCATAACTTTGAGGTTTCCACTAGGTTTATTCATACACCCTAAAGTTCTAGCAGTCCATTAGTACTAGGGTCACTAAGGTTTCTTAGGATGTAAGATTTAGAATGTTAGTTTGTAATCTCTTTCGTTAAGTAAATGCTGATGTGAAACGTTAAATGTGAGATGGTGTAGCTTTAACTATGATGTGTCTTATTTTGCCACATCAATGTTTTAGCTTGTCGGATTAGCAATTGACTCGAAGATATTGTGTCACATTGGTAACATGTGGAAACTCATATGCAGTTGTTTTCATGTGAAGTTGTTAATAGAAACCGTTAGATAACAATTTAGTCAGATATGTCAAATTATCTAAAGATTCTTAATTAACAAGTTGTTCTTACCTCATATCGTTGTTGATGGTATTCTTCAAAAGTTGCAATGTATTGCGAGTAAGTATTGGTTAGTCCTGCAATAACAACGTGTGTGTCCTGGTCGAATTCTCCATTTCCATTAGATATTAATGTCTCCTTCACTGCTTCCCTTAGCCTTCTTCCAGACATTGTTGTGAACTCTGCAATACTCAAAGGATAATAATTTGTTAGGGCATGTTTTTGTTCTTCATTTTATGATTTGTCAAACTTGCAAATCATAATCAATCTTTCAAGAACTACTAATCTATATAAAAAGCACAAGTCTCTTTTCCTTTATGTTTTAATACTTGTGCAATTTGAAACATACCTCCTGGTACTGAAAGAATAATCAATTTCCCCAGCCTCAATATCTGGATTGGAAGAATTGCTGGCTGTATGAATAACATATTCAAATTACAAGAGATTAGTAAGTTGTTGCTTTTAATAGTTTTTTTTTATAGGATAATTTATATATATTTAACACTTTTTTTAAATTGACAGCACTATCCGTGCACAAAATTTAAAGGTTAAATTATTTTGTTAGTCCGTATAGTTCTAAATTTGTAATTAAGTCCCTACTTTAAAATTTCTTAATTGGATCTATGCATCAGTTTAAAAATTGTAATTACATTTTTGTTGTTCTAAAAATGTCTTAAAAGTCCTGAGACATATTCGTTAATCATTAGCAGTGTAAAATGGATAAAAATATTTTTATAACGTTTATTATTTAAAATGATCTAAATTACAAATTTAAAACTGATGTAGTAAAAATTTTTAAAATATAACAACCAAATTATAAATTTAAAAAAATTATAGAGATTAACAGAGTAATTTAATCAAAATTAAATGATAATTTTTTTCTCATACCGCCCAAGGATACGGATCAAACATTTCTCCAGTGCTTAACAAAACAGGCTTTGGGCTTTGGCATCTCACTTGATGCTTGCTTGGTTTTTTCAACAAATCCCTCAAATGCTTCCAGAAAGGATTAATCTGCATAAATGAATCTTCCTTAGCAGTCAAGTCAGATTTGTCAAATTTTGGATAACAGAAACGCTAGGGGCAGCAGTTTTTAGTAATTTGGCCATCATTTGGCACAAATACTAAATTATTTTTAATAAATAAATTTTATTAATTTACGTGTATAAATTTTAAAAAATATTAATTTATATATACAAAATTTTTAAAAATATAAATATAAATTATATATTTTTTATGTATAAAATATCTATAAATATAAATATAAATTATTATTAATTAAGTACTGA
>NC_029793.2:10481004-10483262 GCF_000816755.2 Arachis ipaensis | reverse complement strand
AAATATAGGTATAAATTATTGTTGGACAAAAATAATAATATTTGTTGATCACATAGCATTGCAGTTTCTATAATAGATTAAATGGTAATATGAGAATTAGTTAGTTACCTTTGTATCACCTTGTTGAAAGCCAAAAGCACCAGGTCCATCAGTAGTGCCTGCAGCAAAACCAGGACCAAGGGCTGCAGGGCAAGTTTTAACTACCTTCTTGTTTTCCAATTTAACTTGAATGTTTGTGAAGTTGACATAAACATGGCGATAATCAATCTTTCCTCTTAATTCTTCTGAAGCAGACTCAAACAACTTCCAAGCAGTTATGAATTGTCTCTCACCTATCATCTTTGTGCTTAATATTTCATCTGGGTATCTGCTCCATGCAAAATAGCATATTATTATTTATGTATATAACCTTGCTTTTAAAAATATCAATTTAGTTCCTAAAATTATATTACTAATTAAGTGGACCTTTATTTTAAGATTTGCAAATTTATGCTGCTGAAAGCATAATGACTTGAGAATAACATATTTGATCTTCCTATGTTTCAAGAGATAAAAGATGATTTCTGAATATTTTGTAGTTAAGTATGTTAGAAAAATTTTAATAATTACCATACATACTTTCAAGAATATACAAGAACTACTAAAGTTTCTAAAAATGCAATTTCTAGCCTTGAAACAAATGTTCAATAAGTTAATGGCGATTATTCACGTGCGAATGTTTTCATGTTAACACATTTGATGTTAAATAATTTAGTCAAACATATCAAATTATCGAACGGTGTTACCCGGGTCCTCGGCCCACACATAGCTGGTCATTGCCATTGCAAGAAGAGTGGTTGAAGTCACAAGGTTTTCCGGTGTCAATGCAAAACGCTCCAACAACATTTGGAGTGACGTCTCCAACATTTGATTGGCAAAACGCGGCCACGAACAACGACCCATCGTTCTTCCTCACCTTCGCTTCTTCGCTTCTTTCTTTGCTGCATTCATGCCCTCCGCTCGCTTTTATTCCTCTTGCTTTCTTCACTAGCTGTCCAATGTCTGCCCTCATTAACCATTCAACTTTTCATTAATCTTTCATTCAAAATTCTTTGTTTAAAACAAGCATTGCCAACTATTAAGTTCACATTGTCTAAAATAAAAAATTTAACAGTCTTTATAAATATGAGACAACCTTTATTTGTTAAGTTAGTTTTTGAGATAAGTGAGATCCATTTAATTTTTTATACCAACACTGATTTGGATAATTTGATGGTAAAAAATGTTGTGTAAATCAACTACTTTTTACACGTAACTGTGATTGTTAGAGTTACAAATACATCTAACAAATAGTTTAAACTTTAAACAATGTACATGTTTGTAAAAATGGTTAAAATGTAAAATACTACATATCTCTTAATTATGGTAATTTGTTAATAAGTAGCCTATAAGAGAAGACAAAATAAGAATAATAAATGGGTATTATTATATCTTTGTCCTTATCTCCACAAATGCGAAAATTTTATTTAGTTGTGGAATACATGATATACACAATAAAAATGAATTAAACAATAGAATAAATGACCATTTGTACTTATAAAAGATGAAAACGCTGACATATGTATCCACACTAAATTGAAACTAAACTTGTACCCACGCAAGATGCACTCCGTGTAACAAAAGTACTCTGTCTTTAGAGGGTTGGAGTGCCACGTAGGGTACTTTTGTCACACGGAGGACATCTTGCGTAGGTACAAATTTAGTTTCGATTTAGTGTGGGTACATATGTCAGCGTTTTCATCTTTTATGGGTACAAATGATCATTTATTCTTAAACAATATATGTATTTATATAGCGACTGATTTTTTATGTGCATATAAT
The DNA here is from genome assembly GCF_000816755.2 of Arachis ipaensis. Taxonomy (NCBI): domain Eukaryota; kingdom Viridiplantae; phylum Streptophyta; class Magnoliopsida; order Fabales; family Fabaceae; genus Arachis; species Arachis ipaensis. The sequence continues at coordinate 10,481,402 of NC_029793.2, read as the reverse complement.
ATTTTTGAATTAATACAGGGAAAATTTAACAAACCTGGTGGAAGAGTGGAAGTGATGGTAGAGGGTGAAGAATTGTTTTGAGAAGAAAAGAAATCTTCAAAGAGTCTAGCAGCAACACCCTTGTTATCTCCACTAATAAGCTTGTTGTCTCTGCTCATTGAGGTTCCATGAGTTGCATACCAATTAAATGATCCAATGCTTTCGCCACTTGCTTCATCCACAAACTTCAAAAGGGTCATTTCTCTGTCTACATTGGAATGGTATCTTGCTCTCTCTTCTGCAGGGTTTTGCAGATATGCACTTGGACTTCTGTTTATACCACCTCCTTTTACCTCTCCTACAATAAATAATTAAATTTAATTTTGACGCAAATACGCGCTAGCTTTACATGTATATCT
>NC_029793.2:10477635-10480980 GCF_000816755.2 Arachis ipaensis | reverse complement strand
TCACCAATTCAAAAAATAACCAAAACAAAATATATATAATATGATAAGAAAATAATTTTTATAATAATTTAATATAGTAGGGTCAATCTAATCTAATAATATACTAAAGGGCAAATTATACATGGATTTATAGGGTAATTTACACTATTAAATTGAATAGGATTTAAAATTATGTAGATGTGTTAAATTAATTTTTGTTACACATCTATCCTAAAACATTTATAAAATAGATTTGATTTGATTAATATTTTAAATGTAAAAGTATACACATTAAATTATTTTAAATTTTAGATAACGAATGTTAAAATTAATTATTAATAAAAAATTATACTTTTTCATATAAAAATAATAATTAAAAATTTTATTATTTAATTTTTTATCTGCAGATATTTTGGTCTTCTTAGCCAGAGACTTTTGTCAATTTACGACTTTTTTGTAAAAGTAATTTGATTTTGTAAATCTTTTGTGCCATGCATAGTTTATACTGTTAGAACAAAGTGAACTATAATTTTAAAAAAAATTATTCTCGTAATGTTATTATGGATAAAAATACTAGTTCTAATATAATACACAAATGCATTAATACTAACTTAATACATGAATGATGCACAAATAAACTAATGCTAACTTGATGCATAAATGAACTCATGCTAACTAATGTCACTGATATGATGAAAACTGAACTAATGCAATTTAACAAATTCTAATATAATACACAAATGCACTAAAACTGAACTAATGCAATTTAAGAAAAAAAAAGTAGAAACAGAACAAGCCCAATTTCTGCAATTTTAATACAAATAATTTAAATTGCAGAATACAACAAGTTAACTAGATTTTAAAACACAAGCATAATTTTATAAACTAAATTCTCATAATAGAAACATAATAGAAGTATAATGAACTAAATTCTCAAGGACCTATTTGTCCTTTGAACTTTATTTGCAAAATGACGTCAAAGACTTATTTGTCCTTCGAACTTTATTCCCCTTCCAGCGTGGCACCGTAACGGACACCTGGACACCGTTTCAGCCACGTCAGTCAATTCCGTTTGGTGTATGAGAGGCAAATAGACGGAAGGACTAAATTGTCCTCCGCTTGTTAAAGTCAAGGACTTTTTTGTATTTAAATTTTGTCAGAAATATATTTGTCAAAAATTTAAAAAGTCAAAGATCTATCTGTCTTTTTTCCAAAAATTTATACTTAGTTCATCAAAATTAAACACTTAAAATATATATTTAGAAATATATATAAAAAAAAATAAATTTGGTAATAAAATTATATAAATGGACAAGATTAATCCTATATTCCTATATACATATATAAGTAAACTTCACTTGCTTAGAAACCAATATTTCTTATAATTAATGTTCTTTTTTGGTGTCTTAATCTCTTAAGTCTTAACATTTCATATACTCATTTAGTTGTATATAATTAGATGTCCCTATACTTAAAATATTACAGCATTTGTTATTTTCATATTTTAAAAGTTAATTAATAATATTACTATTCACTACTCTAATTTAAAGTTTGTTTTATATTGTATGATATATAAGGTCATTCTAATATGTCTATGTTATAGTGGTTATGATATTTTAAAAAATATTACTAAAACTAAAATAACATTTTTTCATAATTTAGCAACGGTTTTTAAAAAATATTGCTAAAAAAATATTATCAAAATATTAAAAAAAAAAGTGTAACTTTAAATTTAGCAACACTTATATAGCCACTAACCTATCATAAATATTTTTAGTAACGTCCAAAAAGTAGAATTGTCTTAAATGAATAAGAATACACAAAGATTAGGTTAAAATTAGAAAAGACAAAAAGAAATAATATTTTGGTACAAAATATATTAAATTGAGTTATGTTTTAATATTATATTTGATTTAAGATAAATATAAAATTTAAGAGATAGATTTAGAATTTAAAAAAAGTTAAACCAAAATATTTTTAAAAAAATGTTATAAAAATTTTAGTTTCTATCCTTAAAAATTTTAATTCGGTGTATTTATATTTTCTAAAAATACTAAAGAGACTTATTACTAAACACTAGGGGTGTTTACGGTGCGGTTTGGTTTAGTTTTAAGGAAAAAAGTCATTCGATCCGAACGCTTAATTTATGTGCAGTGCGGTTTGGATTGGATGATTTTTTTTTGGAAATCCGATCCGATCCTGATTACAAGCGGTTTGGATTTGCGATTTTTTAAATAAAAAAATTAAATACATATAACAAGTCTCAACATCAAATTTTAAATAATCAACAATGACATAACAAGTCTTAACAATATCTTAAAAAACTAACGATAACATAACAATAGAAATAAAATTATAGGTTAGTTAAAATAAATAAATAAATAACATTTTCAACATAAAATATTTATTAAATAATAATAATACATGAATAATAGAAAAATGTATAATAAATTGAACATATTATAAGTATAATTGTAAATATAATAATAAAATAATAATATTATAGCACATTGTACGGTTTGGACTGGATTGGATCGGTTATGAAAAGTAGATCCGAAATCCGATCAAATCCAGCAGTTTACAAAAAATAGAATCCAATCAAATCCGAATTAGTGCAGTTTTAATCGGTTTTCAATTTGGATCGAATTGAATGAGCGGTTTAATTTAAATCGGTTTGGATTTGAACACCCCTACTAAACACAACACTAAATCGTAGTTGCAGAAAACAAACGCAACCTATAATCTCTTTTGGTGCCTTCTTAATCCTCATAATTAAACTGAAGTAATTATTGACGCTAATAGTTAATAGTTAATACTACTTTGATATTAGAAAAGTATAAATTTAAAATGAGATAAATATGTTTAAACTTTAAATAGAGAGAGCATTAAGTAGCCTTAATTTTTTCTTTCTTTTAATTGTACCCTTAATATCTTAAATGAATAAAATGTGGGACATTTGTTGATATAATATATTGAAAATGGAAAAGAATAATAGGTGTAGAACTAGTAATCTAGTATTATTAGTATGTATATATTTATGTTTTATACAGGAGCAACTTTCTCTATCATTTTTATACCATTAATTAATATTTTTCGTTGTAATTTATTTGTTTTTTATAGATAAATTAAAAAATAAATCGGAAGATACAGAATATTTTCTTTCTGAATATGCTAAGCAATTATTTTGGCAGCAATTAGTATATACCTAGGTAACGAGGAGTGTGAAAATGATTTCCAAGGTATTGGTTTGGCCTCTAATGTGTGATTTATACGAATTCATGCCGACTCAAAAATAATTTCTCCAGCGAGGATTTCTATAAATCACAAAAATGAAGATATGGCAATATTGAATTTATAATTTTTATT
>NC_029793.2:10458963-10477421 GCF_000816755.2 Arachis ipaensis | reverse complement strand
AAATTAAAAAATCAACTAATAAAATTAAAAGATATTTTATTTAGTTAATAAACTTGTGAGTGTTATCCAATCTGAAAATTGATTTAAAATTGCAAAAATCTAAATCAAATCACAGGGATTATATTTAAATTTAAACAGCCTCTTAAACCGAAAACCCCAGTCTCTTGGCGCCATCTCCATCGCCCTCTTCAGACGCAGTGTCTCTTTCAATCTTCGCAGTCTTCATCTCTTCAGTCACTCAAATCAGCGTTTCAGGTTCGGCTCTAAGTTCTAACACTGTAACCGTGTGGATCAGTTTCCTGTGATTGTAACCCTAATTTGAGTCTTCATATCTTTAACTTCTTGTTCATGGACACATTGCTGATTAGTCTGTTTCTTTAGAGAGAGAGAGATTTTACTAATTATATTTATTGGCAGTTATGCAAAAATCTTTAGACTTTGCTTTAGCTCAAATCTTTAGAGTTTCCATCCTTGATCTTATTTGTTCTGTATGTGTTTTTCGCATCCAAATTAGCAGTGTTTGTGCAGATGGTGATCAATAATGATTCTTGTGGGTTCTGCTTTGTTAATTAGTGTTGCAAAACAAAGGGGAAAAAACAAATTTTGTAAATTAGTTTTTTAGAGAAAAAATCTCTATATGATGACCATTTAAGATATATCTACATTGACAGTATTTAGTTCTTGTTCTGTTTGATAACTCCACCAGGAAAAAAACTCTCATGAGCCATATTCATTAACATGAAAAGTGGTATTTTTTACTACCATAATTTGACATAGTTTGAGTTATTCTTTTTCTGATATTCTTCTACTTGCTTTGAAGGACACAATAATGGATGAAAAAATGGACCAGATATCCAGTTTACCAGAAACCATACTTCATGACATTCTCTCAAGACTGCCAAAGAAAGATGCTATCAAGACTAGTGTTTTGTCTAAGACATGGAGAGAAATATTCTATACCTTTCCCATTTTGTCTATTTGTGACCGAGAATCTATTAGGAGGTCTTCCAAGCGGAAAAAAGATCAACAAATTAAGACATTCCTTGATTATGGCAAGCAAAGATTGCTGAGGTTCAGTGAACAAGGCTTAGCAATCAAAGAATTCAAGCTCAAGCTTAGTTTAACCTGCTTTGACCTTCAGCTTATATACCCTGATGTTGATCAGTGGCTTAAGTTAGCCAGTGAATGTGATCTCCAGACCCTAAAGCTTTGCCTGCCTACTTTAAAAGAGGATGATCCGTGCCTATGTTATATCTTGCATCCAGGTGTCATTGAAGCAAGATCACTTAATAAGTTAGTGCTGAAGGGGAGAATCAGATTTGACAAAGACTTCCTGAATCCTTCAGTCAAGTTTTCCTCACTGTGTGTATTATCCTTGTGCTATGTCCTTTTTGATGACGAAGGTGCTATCGAGCATGTTAATTCTCATTGTCCTTTAATTGAGCATATAACCTTGAAGTGGTGTTATGTATACAACCCCCAAGGTGCCAGAGATCTGCAAATTTCTCTTATGAAATCAGTAAGCATGCATGGTCTACAAAAGCTCAAGGGAGTTGATATTCAGGGAGTACAAAATGTCTATATTGATGCTCCAAATATTGAGAAAATATATTATGGTGCTGACAGTTATGAGCCCTCCAAGATGAATTTTGATAGTTGTGGAAATTTGAGAGCTTTGACCTTAATGAATATGAAGATTGAATTTCTTTTTACAGATATATGGTTTCTTCATCTATCTTCCAAATTTCCTTTCCTTGAGAGTTTGGAATTGGTTGAATGCTCCATGTATGAGAACATTAATATTTCAAGTTCTCAACTCAAGGCTTTGGTGTTATCTAATTGCTCTATCATGGAGAAGCTTGAAATTGACACTCCAAATCTATTATCATTTCGATACTATTATGCTGGTGACAACTTACCTTCCATATCTTTTCTACGATGTTCTAGTCAACTGGAAGTAAATGTTCTGTTCAATATGATTCATCCACGTCTTTACCAGTTGGGGAAATTTGTCGAACAATTTAAACCACAAAAGTTCTTGGCATCACTCTCCCTCTCCATCCGTCCCTGCATCCCTTCTGATGAACATTTTTATTATTATGAATATCGTGTAAGTATAAATTGTTATTTATATTCTGTTAGTTTACCTGTTTTCTTAATATGGTTTTTATATACCTTGGATTATGCAGTATTGGGAAGACCCATATTCATTGCCACCTACATTGCCTGTGCCATGCATCAAACACTTGGTCATACGCTCTGTTAGGGAAGATAAATCTAAGTATGCACTTCTTGTGAATCGCTTGTTCTATGGTTGGTGCCCAGAAACTATTTCATTGAGCTTGAACCCGTCTCATTGCACCAAAGCATTCATTGAGGTACGACATTGTTTCCAAAGTTTATATTTTATTTCCTTCCTCTGCTTTTCATCAGTTCAAAGGGTTATCTGTGGAGCTTCTAACTCTTGTTTGTTATTTGTTAAGTTTTTCTACTGGATGCTAATGGAAACCAAAAAGCCAAAGGGCAAGTTTTGCTCCTATTGTTATTCCAAGTCTAAGTGTTGGTTGCATGGCTTGAAGGATGTCAAGGTCACAAGCTCAGTCAAGAATGATGTGAATGTTGTTGATTTTGTTCATCTCAAATCTGTCTTAGGTGGATGGACAAGTTCTGATAATGCAAATATTAGTTTTAGATTAAAGTAGTAATTATCTTTTTGTTAGTTGGTAAGTCATTTACATTGCTTTCTTTAATGTTTTATCTTCCATAGAGGAGGAAGTTTTGAATGTGTGAAGGTTTCTATAATATATTAATAACAAACTCAATTTTATTTTTAAATATAATTTTCCTTTTCTTATTTTTTTCTATTATGTGCTTACTTACTTGATATTCATACAGAGAGCATTAAAAAGCATTTGCCCAATGGAGAAAATAATCATTTCTCATGAGTTTTAAGTTCTCTTGTATGAGTAAAAAGTTATGAACGGCTTGCTGCATTCATACTCATAATAGTAAATGTAAATTTACTATGTTCATGATTTTCACTTCTAACTCGGAAAGTGAGACTGAAAATATATGGAATAATACAACAGGATGAGGAAGATTGGAATCATTTGTAAAGATCATTGGGGAAGGTGGCGGATAAAAGGGATTATGGGATAAATAAACATGAAGGATAATCCCTATCAAATTGATTTTAATTGGTTTTAAATGAAAATTGGGTTCGTGAACTTTATGCCGTTCGAAGAACGGAAGAAAAACGATTTGAAACGATTGAGTTATGCCCGTCGAAAATTTTGGTGCGAAATATGTAATTTATATGTGATTATGCAAGAAACTTGTTATGATTCTGCAGCTCTGCTACTGATCTATTTTTTAAAAGAACGCACGTCCACGCGTATGCGTGGCATGGGATTTCGGTGATGCGTACGCGATTGATGCCATGCGGACGCGTAAGGGATAGTAAGCATGTCCACGCGTACGCGTGACCCACGCGCATGCGTGACATGAAGTTTTCACCCACGCGTACGCATGACAAAGGGACGCGCGCGCGAGCTGCAGTTTCACACTCCCACGCGCACGCGTGGCCCTCACTTCAGCAAACATGATTTTCAATGGACTAAATTGTGTTTCAAACCTCTAAACCTCTATTTTCATTCTTTTAGTCATTAATAATAGTATTAAACCTGATATTCGGATGAAGTTAGGAAATTTGGAGATGAAGAAAAGCTGAAAAGTGATGAAACGACTATGAAATGTTACAGATGATCATGTATGATACTTGACTTGATAATCAAATGAATGATCATGTATGATATTTGGCTTGAATGATTAAATGATCTGAGATACGGGATTCCATGGGTAAAATACCGTGGCTTGCCATCACGTGTACTAGGTTGAAAACTCGATACTTTGTTGACCCTATGATGTAAAGGTGACCGGACACTTATAAATTCTCGGGAATGTTAACCCCCATTGAGAAATATTGATTATTTGAGAAAAAGCTATGCATAGGCTCTTGGGGATGCACGTCGAGGGACAGTCTAAGGTTTTCAGACTTGTCGGGTTGGCTGGATAACCGACAGATGAGTCTCATCAGCCATAGGACAAGCATGCATCATATGCATTCTACTTGAATTATTTGTTTGTGCATTAACTGGGTATGCCTAAGTGTACTTTCCATGCTAAATATATATTTGTTACCTGCAGTACTTGTAACCTTCTTGTGCTTGCCTCTACCTGTTTATTTGTCTGTGAAATGCTGACGGAGATGGAGATATGGAAGAATGGTAGTATAGAACTTGGATTTAAGGTTAAGTTAAGTTAAGTTTAGATACTCTTAGAAAACCACCTTTTATGACTTTTGTTTAATACTTTAAGCTCTATAATCTGAGTGTCGGCGTTCTAGAATTATCTTTGGCATTCCCAGGACCTTATATATTATGTGTGTGACACCTTTACCATACTGAGAACCTCTGGTTCTCATTCCATACTATGTTGTTGTTTTTCAGATGCAGGTCGAAAAGCACCTCGTTAGGCGTCTGGACACCTGAAGCGAAGTGGTTATTGGGTTATTTTGTTGTATAGTGATGTATATATATATATATATATACTTAGTTTTCTCTATATAAGTAAATATTCTCCGGCCAGTCTTGGTTTCACGGGCTGAGTTAGGAGCTTGTTATTTTGTATCTTTGGCGCTTTACTCCTACTTTTGTTATCTTATGTTCGATAGTTATGGTTTTTCTAACACTCAAGTTAACTCGTTTCTTGAGCGTTGCGCTTTTATCTCGCGACTTTTGTTTCATCTATTCTTCAAGACTCCTAGTATATTACAATCTTTCTGCTATTATATGTATACATTTTATTTTAGAGGTCGTAATACCACACCACCTCTGTTTTACGACTTAAGCGTAAAGCTCAGTATGGTAGGGTGTTACAAGATACACATTGCACACAAAGCTAAACACCACAATAATTGACATAGTCACAAGTCACAACCTAAGTTTACTAACTTGAGCTTCAATCTTCCCTAACTTCTTGAGCATCTTCACTTCAGCTTCAGCCTCAAGAACATCTTCGTGCATCTTTCTTTTTGAAACTGGTCTCCTCAAACCCTCCCATTGACCTTCGGTTTTGTCTACCCATACAAAGTAACTACAGTCTGAAGTCTATCAATGGCAAAGAAAAATTAGATTAGAGACATATTCACTTCGAATAGAATAAAGTGTACAAAGGGTATACCTTCCATTTGGGACAACGGACGAACCACCTCCCAGGATTCATTGCCGTCCCCGGCTGCAACAAGGTCACATCCAACCCACAGAAGCATCTCCCATTGAACTTCCTATCATGCACCCGCTTTAAAATTGAGCTTCTAGATACACTACATCTCCCATTCGAAGGTGGGGTAAATAGTCTCCGCCTTAACATTGAAATATTTTCGAAGAATTTTATTAACCTAGGGTTCGTGTTTAGAATGAGAAAAGTTTTGAATTTGGGAAATTTAGAGATTTAGGGTTCATTAATTATAACGGTCAAATAGCTCATCATTTCACCTATGAAGACTCCCAGACCACGTAACGTTGTTATGTGTCATGTAGGGAGCGTCACTAACGGAGTCAACTCCGGAATAACGATTGGTTAGTTTTATCTCACGGATCTCATTATTGATGGATACATTTGGTAATTTTTTTTTTTATGGATAGATTCGTCAACGTTTTCAACTTTTATGAGTAGAAATGATAATTTACTCTTTTTTGATATATTTTTATGAAGGTTTCTTCTAGAGAAAAAGCATTTTCAAGACTTTTAAAGTTCAGAAAATATTTGAAATTAATAAATATTTTAGTTGCTGGTTCATAAATATTTTTAAAAGACAAAATTAAAATTATTGAAAGTTGAAGGTTTAGATTGTCATGAGTAATATTTCACTGTTACTTCAGGTACTACCATGTTTTATTTGATGTGAATTCAATATTATTGTTAAGATCATTGCTCTTATTATTTTTTTTAAATAATAAGAGAATTATTATTATTATTATTATTATTATTATTATTATTATTATTATTATTATTTCATAAAACAATTCCTGTTGCCAATGCGAGGTGCTAACGGTGGAGGAAGCCAGCTTCGATGTGCGAAAACCAGATAAACAGAATGTTCAAAATCTGACAACGGCAGAATCCAGGAAGTCGTCCTCGGCACAGCGACGACAACGATTTGTGACCTAGTGTCATATGAATATCTTATGTGTCTATTAGATGCGACATTCTTGGACTAGGGAAGGAAATGCAGCGCTACGGCACTGACAGGCAACGTTCTTCGGATTAGGAAAAAGATGCGAGAAGACCCTCCCCTTTGTCTTGAGTGAAGATCCTCCTTACAACGTTGAAGGAGAAGGAAGTTTTGTCAGAGAAAGGAACGATGCAACCTATGAAACACGGACCCTTAGCTGAGTTATTGTGTCTGCATGTTAAACACATTTTAGATACGATATTTATCGATACTCGTCTGTCTGACAAGCGTGTTTGCTGTGTCCAGCCGTATCTTAATAAAAAGAGAAAATTCTACTTCCCTCTCTTGCGAGATGCTAAAATGACACTCCCCTCCCCTCTATTTATAAAATACAAGTTTAATCACCCGTGCCATGCACGTGATAAGATTGAAATTATAATTTTAAATTGTTATGTTAAATTTCATTTTAATTATAATAATTTAATTAATAAAAAAATAACTTGTATGCGTTGTTTTTCTTTTCTTAATATAGTGTTAATTGTATTAACTATAAAATAGTTATTTAATCTACTTTTTTCAATAAATCAGGCATATATACTCAATATGATCATCTAGTAATACTTAAATCTACCAACAAAGTTTTATATGTTGGTTTACTGTGAAGTAAGAAAATATCAAAATCAGCTCAAAATGAAGAACAATTAATCCGTACCATGCCATGCACGTGATAAGATTAAAGTTGTTATTTAAACTTGTATTAACCCGTGTCATGCACGTGATAAGATTAAAATTATAATTTTAAATTATTTTGTTAAGATTAATTTAAATTATAATAATTTGATTAATAAAAATATAATGTTATGATTTATTTGTTTTTTATTAATCTAGTGTTAAATATATTAATCCTAAAATAGTTATTAATTGGTTTTAGTAATCTACCTTCGTCAATAAATCAAACATATATACTCAATGTGACCATAAATAACTTAATAATACTTAGACCCACCAACAAATTTTTATATGTTATTTTACTGTCAAGTAAGAACATATCAAAATTAACTCAAAATAAATAATAAATTATTAGAGAATTCTAATGCACAAAATTCTCTAATAAACAATAAATAATTTAAATCTACTAAAAAACAACTCAACACTTTTCTTTGATGCCTGTAAAACATATACTTAAAATAATATTATATCAATATTAGCATACAGTTTTACAATCATCGACCGTATTTACTATACATGACTCCTTCTTAAAAGTTATTCTACACACGTGTGCAGTCGGAAGATAAATTACTGGACTTTATTTTTTTAAATTATTATAATTATGTATTATTCATTAAATGCTAATTATAATATTGTAATAAAATTATAATAAAGATATTTTTCTAAAATAATTTAGAAGAGAGAATAGTACTTTCATTTTGGAGGAAAAATGAATTCATGAGGAAAAATCAATTAGTTGATATAATTAATTCATCATAATGAATTGTCTTTAATGAGTTAAACAAAATAAAGTAGAAATTTGGGACGGAATAGTGACAATAATATCTCTCGCTACTTTACTTTTATTCGATTGAACCCCTAAGTGACTGATTTGCTAGAACATTGTCACTCGCTAATTAATTTGTAAGAAATTAGCAAGGAAATTTTCCTCGCTCTTTGTTCAATTAATTTTTTATTACATATATCATAATTATTTGACAAAATAAAATTTTATCCTTTATGTTTAACATATTAAAAAAACAATTAATAAAATGCAAAAATAATTTACTTAATCAATAAATTGACCAGCGTTATCTTAATTGAAAATTGATTAAAATTGCAAGAATATAAATTAACTTGTTAACTTTCATATAAGATCATAATTTAAACAATTTTTTAGTTAAAATAAGATAAGATATTATTAAGATTGAATAAATTTTCTGTTTATATTGTATTAAATAATAGGGATCATATTTAAATTTAAACACCCCTCTCTCTCTCTGTTAAACTCAAAACCCCCCACTCTTTTCGCGCCATCTCCCTCTTCTTTCAATCTTCGGTGACTGAAATCTGCGTTCCAGGTTCGGTTCTAAGTTCTAACAATCTAGCGGTTATTATCATTGTTAATTAACCAATACTGCCATTAAATTAGCTGTGATTATGTATCCTTTTCTAGCACTGAATATATTGAACTCATTGATCAGTGTTAGCGCTTAACAGAAATTTTACTAATTCTAATATTTATTGGCACTTCTGCAAATAAGGAAAGGTTTCTTTTAAACAATCTTAAATATTGGACAGAGAACGTAGCAAAAGAGTTTAGAGTTTTCAAAATTTCAAATCTTTAAAGTTTCAATTTTTCAAATATCATGCCTAAATCTGTAGAATGTTAAGAACAATTGTAGTTTGTGGATTACTAGGATTTCTTTTTAATGTTCCCTAGACTCACTATTCGGTAAATGAATTCAAAAAGTTTAGAGCAAAAGCAAATAATGTATAGCACTATATACTTATAGTAAAATTACCACATCATTGATCTTATTTGTTCTGTATGTGTTTTTGCATCCAAATTACTAGTGTTTGGGCAGATGGTGGTCAATGATGATTCTTGTGGGTTCTGCTTTGTTAATTACTGTTGCTAAAACGAAGGGAAAAGAACAAATTTTATAAATTATTTTTTTGATTATCATAATTTGAGATGATTGAGTTATTCTTTTTCTGATATTCTTCTACTTGCTTTGAAGGACACAATAATGGTTGAAAAGATGGACCAGATATCCAGTTTACCAGAAATCATACTTCATGACATTCTCTCAAGACTGCCAGAGAAAGATGCTATCAAGACTAGTGTTTTGTCTAAGACATGGAGAGAAATATTATATACCTTTCCAATTTTGTCGATTTGTGACCGAGAATCTATTAGGAGGTCTTCCAAGAGGAAGAAAGATCAACAAATTAAGACATTCCTTGATTATGGCAAGCAAAGATTGCTGAGGTTCAGTGACCAAGGCTTAGCAATCAAAGAATTCAAGCTCAAGCTTAGTTTATCCTGCTTTGACCTTCAGCTTATATACCCTGATGTTGATCAGTGGCTTAAGTTAGCTAGTGAATGTGATGTCCAGACCCTAAAGCTTTGCCTGCCTACTTTAAAAGAGGATGATCCGTGCCTATGTTATATCTTGCATCCAGGTGTCATTGAAGCAAGATCACTTAATAAGTTAGTGCTGAAGGGGAGAATCAGATTTGACAAAGAATTCCTGAATCCTTCAGTCAAGTTTTCCTCACTCCGTGTATTATCCTTGAGCTATGTCCTTTTTGATGACGAAGGTGCTATCGAGCATGTTATTTCTCATTGTCCTTTAATTGAGCAGATAACCTTGAAGTGGTGTTATGTATACAACCCCCAAGGTGCCGGTGATATGCAAATTTCTCTTATGAAATCAGTAAGCATGCATGGTCTACAAAATCTCAAGGGAGTTGATATTCAGGGAGTACAAAATGTTTATATTGATGCTCCAAATATTGAGAAAATATATTATGTTGCTGACAGTTATGAGCCCTCCAAGATGAATTTTGATGGTTGTGGAAATTTGAGAGCTTTGACCTTAATGAATATGAACATTGAATTTCTTTTTACAGATTTATGGTTTCTTCATCTATCTTCCAAATTTCCTTTCCTTGAGAGTTTGGAATTGGTTGAATGCTCCATGTTTGAGTACATTAGTATTTCAAGTTCTCAACTCAAGTCTTTGGTGTTATCTAATTGCTCTACCATGGATTTGCTTGAAATTGACACTCCAAATCTATTATCATTTCGATACTATTATGCTGGTGATGACTTACCTTCCATATCTTTTCTAAGCTGTTCTAATCGACTGGAAGTAAATGTTCGGCTCAATATGACTCATCCACGTCTTTACCAGTTGGGGAAATTTGTCGAACAATTTAAACCACAAAAGTTATTGACATCACTCTCCCTCTCCATCCATCCCTGCATCCCTTTTGATGAGAGTTTTTATGATGATCAATATCTTGTAAGTATAAATTGCTACTTATAGTCTGTTAGTTTACCTATTTTCTTAATATGGTATTTATATGCCTTGGATTATGCAGTATTGGGAAGACCCATACGCTTGAAGGATGTCAAGGTCAAAGGGCAAGTTTTGCTCCTATTGTTATCCCAAGTCTAAGTGTTGGTTGCATGGCTTGAAGGATGTCAAGGTCACAAGCTCAGTCAAGAATGATGTGAATGTTGTTGATTTTGTTCATCTCAAATCTCTCTTAGGTGGATTGTCAAGTTCTGATAATGCAAATATTAGTTTTAGATTAAAGTAGTAATTATCTTTTTGTTAGTTAGTAACTCATTTACATTGCTTTCTTTGGTGTTTTATCTTTCCATAGAGGAGGAAGTTTTGAATGTGTGAAGGTTTCTATAATAACAAACTCAATTTTGTTTTTAAATATAATTTTCCTTTTCTTATATTTTGCTATTATGTGCTTACTTACTTGATATTCATACAGAGAGCATTAAAAAGCATTTGCCCAATGGAGAAAAGAATCATTTCTCATGAGTTTTAAGTTCTCTTGTATGAGTAAAAAGTTATGAACGGCTTGCTGCATTCATACTCAATAATAAATGTAAAATTTACTATGTTCATCATTTTCACTTCTAACTCGAAAAGTGAGACTGAAAATGTATGGAATAATACAACAGGACGAGGAGGATTGGAATCATTTGTAAGGATCATTAGGGAAGGTGGCGGATAAAAGGGATTATGGGATAAATAAACGTGAAGGATAATCCCTATCAAATTCTTTAGTATAAAATTCATGAAAATTCATGTCAAAAACAAAGTTTATTTGGGCATTGCTTATTCGACATTGAATTGGTTCATGCATGTTGCCGTTTCCTGTCAACTTCGTGTAAGAATCTTAAGATGCATCGAAAACAAAATGTAGTTATGTAAAAAGAAAAAAAAAACATTAGAAAGGTGTGAATCTCACTGGTCCGCGAGAGATGAAAGAAGGAGTGAGACAGAGGGTGAAAAACACAGGGTGGGTTAGAACTAGAGATATATAAAAAAATTTAGGATTTGGAATTGAGAAGAGTACCAACGGTTAGAAAATGAGGCTTTTTTCATCTTTGTTGATAATTTTTCTGAAGACATTTCGAAAAATAAATTATTCCATCTATTTAATTGGTTTGGACGCATTAATGACATCTATTTATCACGAAAACAAAAAGGTAGTAATATGTATGTTTTTGTGTTCGTCCGATACACAACGAAAGGTGGAGCTCTAAAGGCTATAATAAAAATAAATCATATGAGGTTGAAAGGGAAGACTGTGTACGTGGGAGAAGCGAAGTATAGACGAACAATTGAGACAAAGGTTCGAAAGACAACACCAGGAATGAGGTGATAGTCGAAACAAGACAAATTCTCAACCTCAGGGAGAAGATAACCAAAAGCAGGTAGAGAAACTAACAAGGCATCCAAAAGAACCAAATCCACATGGAAATGGGTGGACAAAGAAAGTGAAAGTATCGGTGGTGAAAGCGAATCTGGATTGCAGAGAAGTCTGGTCGGCGGTACGACGAAGGCAATCGATTTTATTTCTTTGAAAAAGATGATTACAAAAAACCTGCTTCAAGTTGTCCAAGTACGGAGACTGGGAGCGTATAAAGCTGCTCTTTTGACTTTTGATTCTATATTGAATGCGGAAGAAGCATATACGTTTAAAATGCATAGTCTCTTGCAATTTTTCCATAGTATATGGAGATGGGATGAGACGGAGCGATGTGAAACTCGAAGAGTGTGGTTAGAATGCTACGGGGTTCCCTTACATGCATGGTCAGCAGATACCTTTAGTATGTTAGAAGGCCAATGGGGAGAAGTAGTCGGTTGTGACAAAGTGACAGAATCGTGCATGTCTTTTAGTGTTGGACGAGTACAAATTGATACTTGTATCATGTATGTGATTAATGAATGGGTCCATATCACAATAGGTATCAGTGGATTCATGTGCTAGTGAAAGAAGTGGGACGGGAAGCTTTTGGATTGAATTATTATGAAGAAGCTAATGGATAAAGTGACTATAGTTGAGAACAACGAAGAACAGTTGCAAAAAGGGCATGTGCGAGTACGAGTTTAAGGAGTGCACGAACTATAAAATTGGCAATTTTCAACGACCAGGCAGTCGATGTGGTGATGGGGAGCTGAAAAGACGGAGAAGATAAGGGCAGATTGGTAATTCCTGAAATTATTTTGAATGAGTGGATTAGTGATCATTCAAAACAAAATAAGGTAAAAACGGTAACATATCAACCAATTTATGAAGGGATTGAAGGGAGAGCGGATTGTGTGGGATGTGATTATATTAATTATAAAACTGATTCTAAAAACAATTACATGCATTTATGAAGGTAACTTCAATGGGTTGGAAAGGAGGGTTAAAAGGAATAAGAAAAAGAAGATTTTTTGTAGGCTTGGTGTTAGGCCCAACCATTTAAAGATGTCCAAAAAAAATAGGAAAGGATCCTTGAATCCGGTTTCCTCAATCAACCAGTTCCGTGATGTTGGGTTGGGTCTAGAATTCGGGTCAGGCTTGATGAAAATGGAGCACGATTTTCACAATAGAGATGGACACGCTAGGGAAGGGTCTACGACAAGTGTGCAGGAAGCTACATTTGCGAAACTTGCGTTGGAGATCAGCGCGGAGATAACCGAGAGAAATCGAATCGGTGTTGAAGGAGGAAAGTTAAAGGCTGGCCACGGAAGAAGCGGCTCAACGTGGCAAGGGAGATGCGCAACCTTGACGCCACCTATGTTAAGTCGTGAGATCGAGGAAGAGTTGGTGGCGGAGAACCAAGTTGTTACTCTCTTGGCGGTGACATTGAATGGAGAGACTGGTGGGTTGGGTGTGTATGTTGATGATGATGGTGCGGAAGACGTTGATGAAGGAACGGGTGATAAGGATGACATTGTGAATGATAGTGGCATGAGTTCCGGCACAAAGGGAACAACATTGACAAAGGGACAAGGGGAGCTATCGGAACACGATGAAGAAGTAGCTGGAAAGAGGGTTGTTGATGATGGTGGTTCGGACAAGAATGAAGGAAGTAAGGAAAACAGAGATACTATTTTAGAGGAGAAGATACTTGAAAATAGAAAAACTTGGGACCTCGTGTTGGAATCAGGTGCAAATTAATACAATAAAGAAGATGATATTATAGCTAATCTCCAAGCATAAAATAAAAAATTACTCAAAAAAGAAGATTGGCAAAACAAAAAGAGAAAGTAAGACGCTGCAGGCCCAAAAATAAAAAAAAAGTGTGTAATAATTTTTTAAAATAATTTTGTTCTTGGAATATTAGGGGGTTAATGGGTGATGAAAAATTGAACATGGTCAAAAACTTCAAGATAAAATTTAAATCAATATGTTAGGCTTGCTTGAGACTAAGTGGTAGGTAGTGACGAAGTTTGATGTAACAAGAATTCGGGGAGTGATGCTGCGGGATGAGAATACGTTGAGTTGGAGGGTGCCTCAAGTGGTTTACTATTAATTTGGGATGAAATAATGTTTACAATGAGTCGCTATCATAAAAGAGAGCTTTGGTTGTGTGTTGATGGGGTCTTTTGAAAAATAATTTTAATTATGCTTTCTTTGGTGCATGAGGCTCATACAAGAGAAGAGAAATTTAGTGTGTGTGAGAGAAATTGAGTTATAATGTAGGATTATATCAGTCTTTATAGGAGATTTTAACGAGATTGTATAGATAAAAGATACAAATGATGTTGTCAGATTAACAGAATTTTAATAAGAATTGAATATAAGAAAATATGTGACGGATAGACTTTCACTTATAATCGGATTAAGAAAATTTTAGTAAGATCGAAGTGGTTGAAAATATTTTTATGAATACAAAATCTGAAATATACTATAGAAAAGAAGAACCCAAAAAAAAATTGATGAATTTTTTTATAATTTTTTTTAACTTTTCTATTTACTTGTTGTTGTTCTTGCTTCACTTATTGTATTGAGCTCTTGTTAAAAAAATTAACTCCCAAAAAGATTAAACAATGTTTAATAGTGATATGAATTTTGTGGAGTATAGAATACAGATAATAACAACCTGTGTTAATAATTTAATATACTCTTTTGGGGCACATTGTCTTCATAAATAAAGGTCATAAACTCAATGAAAGTAGCATTAGTCCCTCTCATATTGGCAATCCACCCAGAAATTGTTTATGAAATTCAAAAGACTCTTATGGTTTATATTCTGGAACTGTATGTCGCTGTGCCAATGTAATCAATTAATATAAAAATTAAAAAAAATTAAAAGTAATTTAATATACAATAAAGTGTCATTTTTTCGATTTTTTAATTTTTACTGTTGTAATTATTTTTTGATATATCTTCGATACATTAGATTTAAAAAGTCTCCAGATATATCTTGTATATCTAGTTATGTATAAAAAAAGTGGTGATAACTATATAATAAGGAATCAATTGAAGGAAATAATGTACAAATATTTAGAAACGTAATACTCTTGTCATATATTTGGATAAACCTGCAACAATTAGAAAATAAAGTAACTAAATAAGTCATTTTTCGGTCAAGATTAATAATTTATGTTGAAAATGTTAAAATCTCAGTAGAATAATAACAAAATAAAAATATTTAATAATAAAAAAAATTTTTATTTTATTTAATATTTATTAAGTCAAGTACCAATTAATTTTTTATTACATATATCATAATTATTTGACAAAATAAAATTTTATCTTTTATGTTTAACATATTAAAAAAAATTAATAAAATGCAAAAATAATTTACTTAATTAATAAATTAGTCAGCGTTATCATAACTGAAAATTGACTAAAATTACAAAAATATAAATTAAATTGATAACTTCCATATAAGATCATAATTTAAATAATTTTTTAGTTAAGATAAGATATTATTAAGATTGAATCAATTTTCCGTTAGGGATCATATTTAAATTTAAACATCCCCCTCTCTCTCTCTCCCTTAAACTTAACACCGCCACTTTCTTCCCGCCATCTCCCTCTTCTTTCAATCTTCGGTGACTGAAATCTGCGTTTCAGGTTCGGTTCTAAGTTCTAACACTCTAGCGGTTATTATCATTGTTAATTAACTAATACTACCATTAAATTAGCTGTGATTATGTATCGTTTTCTAGCACTGAATATATTGAACTCATTGATCAGTATACAATTGCTTAGTGCTTAACAGTAATTTTACTAATTCTAATATTTATTGGCACTTCTGCAAATAACGAAAGGTTTCTTTTAAACAATCTGAAATATTGGACAGAGAACTAACTTTAGAGTTTAGAGTTTTCAAATTTTGACTTTGCTTTAGCTCAAATCTTTAAAGTTTCAATTTTTCAAATATCATGCCTAAATGTGTAGAATGTTAAGAACAATTGTAGGTTGTGGATTACTAGAATTTCTTTTTAATGTTCCCTAGACTCACTATTCGGTAATAAAGTAAAAAAGTTTAGGTGATGGCAGCAAAAGCAAATAATGTATAGTACTATATAGTATATACTTATAGTAAAATTACCACATCATTGATCTTATTTGTTCTGTATGTGTTTTTGCATCCAAATTAGTAGTGTTTGGATCGATGGTGGTCAATGATGATTCTTGTGGGTTCTGCTTTGTTAATTACTGTTGCGCGAAGGGAAAAAAACAAATTTTAGAAATTATTTTTTTGATTATCATAATTTGAGATGATTGAGTTATTCTTTTTCTGATATTCTTCTACTTGCTTTGAAGGACACAATAATGGATGAAAAAATGGACCAGATATCCAGTTTATCAGAAACCATACTTCATGACATTCTCTCAAGACTGCCAAAGAAAGATGCTATCAAGACTAGTGTTTTGTCTAAGACATGGAGAGAAATATTTTATACCTTTCCCATTTTGTCTATTTGTGACCGAGAATCTATTAGGAGGTCTTCCAAGCAGAAAAAAGATCAACAAATTAAGACATTCCTTGATTATGGCAAGCAAAGCTTGGTGAGGTTCAGTCACCAAGTGAAGGATTAACAGTGGAAGAAAAAAAAGTAATTCTTAATAGATTGGATCTTGGGCATACTATTATCACAATAATCTCCCACTTGCACTAGAGCCGATCAATCAGGTGTATAATTTTTCAATACACATTTGTGTTTATCAAAACTCTTTTGACCTTAAACACCTTTGCTCTTGAGCATGTTTACTTGACCTTTTGTAAAATACACATAGTGCATAATAAATATCACGTTTTTTCAAAACATGAAATCTCCCACTACAATAGTGTATAATTTTATTTTAAGACTATCCTTATTGAACATGATTATAAAAAATCTAAGTAACCATTAGATCTATCTTTATAGAATTGTATCATTATACAAATAGGCTACTTTTTCGAAAAGTTAGTTTGACGATCAAACTTTTTATACTTTCAAGAGAAAGTATATCCTCTATTGAGTGGTATACAATTCTAATAAAAATAATTGTACTCCCACTTTTTCTTTAAGATGGAATTCCTTTTCTAAAAAGGAGTTTAACCTCTTATCACAGACACTTTGTCATAAGAAGAGTGATAAAAATAATCTCATTATTTCTTTAGGATAACCAATAAATCTCATTTATTGAACCTAATATCAATTCTATTGTTGTGCAATCTCTTAATACATATAAGACATCTCCAAACTCTAATGTTCTTGAGTTTGAGTTTATGCCTTTTCCATATCTCATATGGAAAAAAATTGATTTAGTGAAAAATTTGTTAATTTACCAACATTTTTAAAACGTAGTCCAAATATTTAAAAAACAGTGATCCTTAGCTAAATCAAATTTCATGTTTCTTTAAACATGATGGAGTACATAGAGTACTAGTATTTGTGTGTTGAGAGAATCTCATTCCCTATTTGAATAGAATATCAATTAGATGTTAGAGATTTTACTTTAAACTCTTATAATAAAAATACTCAATATCTTTATTATTGGTCAAACCAACCCTTAAGAGCAATTTTAATTCACATCCTCAATACTTATATTGAATTTTTCAAAAAAGACCACAAACCTTAATCATATTGGGCCAATTATAAATTGTTTGTAACAAAATAAATCTCCAAAAATGCTTGCAAGAACAATTCTCGCAAAAGCCATTTGCCTAATGGCATTTCAACTTCTAAAGTTGTTTAATTCAAAATATATTGCCCAATACTTCCACTAGTTCAAATAAAATCTTTAATAGTCATACTATCTTACTTTGGGCATCATACATCTTCTCAAGATGTTTAATAATAAATAGTAAGTTGTCTTTGAAATTGGAACTCATAATTGTCAAAACAACCCATATTGCAGTAAAGCAATATTCTAAATTCTTCATCACTTCTAACTTTTCCATAACCAAATTTATTAGACAATATTATTTCAATAGGATTATCATGTCCATGATAACCTTTTCATACATAAGAACAATTCTCAATGTATAGTCAATTTATTACTTTCAAGTATGCCATATGAAAGATGAACATATTTAAAAAATTTAAAATATAAAAGTAAATAAAAAATCTATATTTCTGACAAAAAAATTATTTAGAATCATGAATGAGTACCTTGGTTGTCAAGCTGTTACTCATACCTATTCCAAATAAATATGATTAAATTGTATCACATACAATTATAATCTCAAATAATTATCTGGTTGTCAGACAATTATTTAACTGAATTATATTTTATACCCCTAGGTTGTCTAGATTCAAGTATAAAATTAATTCTCCTTATACATCATCATATGCATAAATAAATTCTATCTTTGAGTACAAGTGTCCTGGTTATCAGGTTGCTCCTTGTAAACAAGAGATAAATTTATTTTTGGCAAACTCCTAACTTTTAAGATTTATCTCAATTGTTAGAGAATTTTTACCAGTATTCATGGATTAAATTTTATACTCCCAGGTTGTCTAGGTAAAAATATAAAATTAAATCCTTAAAATATCAAATGTATACACTGATTATTATCTTGAAAATAAAACTCCTAGTTGTCAGGCCGCTCTCTATAATCAAGAATATTAGAAAAACTAATTTCTAAAATTATAGTGTTCAAAACATATCAATCAAATCAAATTTTGATTT
This sequence comes from Arachis ipaensis, assembly GCF_000816755.2. Classification (NCBI taxonomy): domain Eukaryota; kingdom Viridiplantae; phylum Streptophyta; class Magnoliopsida; order Fabales; family Fabaceae; genus Arachis; species Arachis ipaensis. The sequence goes on along the minus strand of NC_029793.2, from coordinate 10,459,033 downwards.
TTCATGTACTAACGTTTAGCCTTAAAAAATTATCAAATCAAATTTGACCTTTATATATACACTTATATAT